>NW_020954581.1:7476600-7517191 GCF_900497805.2 Vombatus ursinus
TCTTTCTTTCTTTCTTTCTTTCTTTCTTTCTTTCTTTCTTTCTTTCTCTTGGTTCCTGCAAGTTATCTACAAACAAAGATAATTTTATATCCTTTATGGCTAATATTTTTCCTTTGATTTATTTCCCTTGTCTTACTACTATTATTAACATTTACTCAGATATGCCAAATGATAATGGGAAGAGGAGACATAATCACTTTATCCTTGCATTTATTAAGAAATCTTTTTAGAGGTTGTCCATTACAGATAATATTAGGTTTGGGTTTTATTTAAAACATAGACTATGGAAGTTAAGAGGGACCTCTAATACCAGCTAGTCCAATACTTGAAAGCTACCTGAATCATTTCTTTTCCAAGCTAAGTATGCCTAATTTTTTCAGCTGCTCATCATTTGACATCTTATAATGGTTAAATTGCTTCCCCACTCAAGTGTTAGATTTTTCCTTTATTTCTATCAAATTTCATTTTAATGTATTTTAATGTCTAATATCATAAAATATATGATTTCATGATGAAGAATTAAAGAATGTGTGTCAAAATCTTATGAACTCAATTCAAAATTATGTAAAATAAGTCATCACAGGAAAAAGGACACCTTATAAACTTTTATAGATAAAAAGGGTTAAAGTTATTGGGTGTTGATAAATTTAATTACTTTATTTCACCCAAATTGATTTGAGCATCATGATAGTATTTTGTCCAAAAAAATGAGGTTAGTCTAGCATAAACTGTTCTTGGAGAAACCATCCATGTTGGCTTATTATTATCATTGCTTCCCTTTCTAGATGTTTGCCAACCCTCTTTTTAATGGTGAATTCTACAGTTTCCACAGGAATCAAAGTCATATTCTCTGGCTTATGATTTTCAAATTCTCTTCTCTCTATTCTCTTCTCTTCTCGTCTCGTCTCTTCTCTTCTCTTCTCTTCTCTTCCCTTCTCTTCTCTTCTCTTCTCTTCTCTTCTCTTCTCTTCTTTTCCCTTCTCTTCACTCCTTTCTTCCTCTCTCTCCCTTCCTCTCTCAGAATTTTCCTTCTCATACTTGTGAAACTTCTCCCATTTCCATGACCTTTCAAATATCACTTATGGGGCTTAGAGACCACATCCAGCAGTAGTCTGGTTCAAATGATTTCCCCTCCCCATATTAATTAGAGACCTTCTCTGTTCATTACTTTGAAGCTTTTAGTACTCAAAGTAACAAAGAAAATACATGCATATATATGTAAATATTGAGTCAAAAAGGTAGATTTGGAGCAATTTGAGAGGGAGACTACTACTTGGGAGAATAAAAGAAACACTTATGTTTGAGATGCAACTTGAGCTTAATTTTGAAGGGATCTAGCGATTCAAAAATGGGGAAGCAAGGAAGGAGGACATCCCACCCATGGATGATATTGAAATACATTATTATTATATGCAAATATGTATGTTTATATTATATAAATAAATAAAATTTTATTTATATATAATTATGTTACAAATAATATATATTATGTAAATTATCCACCCAAAGCCAGGAACCCTAACTCTCATCATTCAGATGGCTTTTTTTTTAACAAAGAAAGAGATAGACTGAGACAGAGAGACAAATAGAGAGAGAAAAGGAGAGAGACAGAGACACAGACAGCGAGAGAAAGACAGAGTGAGAGAGAGAGAGGAGAGAGAGGGAGAGAGAGAGAGGAGAGAGAGGGAGGGAGAGAGAGAGAGAATGGGAAAGAGAAAGAGAGAGAATGGAAGAGAGAACATAACTTCTTCGCGGGCAAGGATTTTTTTTTTCCATTTCATCTTTTCATTTTCAACACCTATCACAGCACTTGGTACATATTCAAATACACACACACACGCACTCACACAACACACACACACACACAAATGAATCTTAAATCTTATTCAACAGGGAGCTCATCTCATCTCAAGACAGCTCCTTCCAGGTTAGACAGTTCTGTTCTAATTATTAGAAGTCTTTTCACTGTATAAAATAGAGGCTGTTTCATTCTATCTGACCCACTTCCCCCCAAAAAAATTGGATAGTGACTGACACATTGTAGACACTTAATAAATGATTATGGCCTGATTGATTAGTTGAAACACCTTGCAGGCCTACAGGTTGATTTTGTCTTCAATATTCTATCAATCCACGAAAAAGTTATCCTGTCAAATAAATGTTACTCTGGGATGAACTGCTCATAAAGAAATCAGTCTGGCTTTTCATGAATACCACTGGCTTTTCCAATTGCTTTCAAACTATCCTTCCAGTAATATGTTTAATAATTTTACCATGAATAGAACTCAAGCTCCCTGGTCCATTTTTTGAATTTTTAAATTTTTTAAATTTTTAAATTTTTAAAAACTTTTTTCTTTTTAAATTTAATTATCCCCATGTTATATACAATCAAACTGAGACCCCCAACAAAAATAGGGGGAAAATCTTCCTAACAATTATAGCTATTCAAAAATGGAATGGAATGCCTTGAAAAATACTAAGATCCCCTTTGCTTCCACTGAAGATTGTGTGACCCCTTCTATGTAGCTGGTATATTATCCTTTATCAGGCACAGGTGGTAATCGATGACCTCTATGGCCCCTGTGAACTCGAAGGTTCTGTGATCCTGTGAGTAAGGTCACTATATCTTAGCTGGTTCACTCTTTTACTGTTTTTGAAATATACAGTCTATTAGGTGTTTTAAAAGTTTTCATAAAGGTGGTCTCGTGAGAATGAAAACTATGGTAATATAAAAATCATGGGACTATTCTGACTCATGAGTTGGCTCAGTATATCATTATTTGATTTTGTGAAGTCATTCTATCTGTAGAGAGACAAACAATAGATAGCCACTGGAAAATTCTTTTTGCCATTGATATTGGCTAAAACTGAGATCCTTGGTTCTCTTTAATTCTTTCTGGAAGTTAACTAGAGAATAGAAACAGCCCATTTTTAGGGTTTGTCTTCTGAACCATGTGATCTTTCTCCTCATCTCCAATTAACCTGGTAATGAAGGATTCCAAAGAAGTGATCTGTGGTTTGCGTAAGGCTGATTTTAACAAAAAACAGTGGAAGGTAAAGTGGCTTCAGTATCAGGAAGGTACATAATAAGCATTTAATAATTTAGTAAATAATAAGCATTTAATAAATTCTTGTTGATTGACCAACTATCTTGAAATTGTAGACTAGATATCATTCAGAATAAAAAACAATCATGGAATTTCAGACTTGGAAAGGGCCAGAGAAAATCAGCATGACATGAAGGATAAAGTGGTGTAGTTTAAATCAAGAAGATATAGGTTCAAGACCTATCTTTCCCACTTAGTCAGGCTTTAGTCTAAGCCTCAGTTTTCTCAACTATAAAATTCACGGTAGTATGAGATAGCTTCCCTATTCCTTTACAGTTTTAAATTGATGTGTCTATTATCTAGGTCAACTCATACCTGAAAAAGAAACATATATTCATCCACCTTTTTCCCCCTGTAATTTCAATAAGGTGTGCTCCATTGCAGCCGAATATACTTTGAAATAGATATAATTATTCTGAAAAACTTTCCCTCTATCCAGCTTATTTTTTTTTCTTTGCAACATCTATGCATTTCTTATTTTTCTGGGGTCAACTACGGAAAGTCTAAACCTTTTTGCACATGGATGGAGCCTCCTCCAAGTGACATACGTCTCTGAGGCATGAAGAAAGAAGGAGAGAAAGCAATAATGTTGGTAATTTTATTTTTAGTATTTAAAGAGAAGAGTTGAGAGAATTCTGGTCAATTGGACTCTATTTTCTCAGTAAATTAAAATCTTAAATCACCTTTTACACATATTCATTTATGGGGAGGTTCAAAAGGGGAGAAAAGGTTTTAAATAATTCACTTTTCATGTTCAATTAGAAATGAGCAAATAAGAATAGAGTAGTAATATCCAATTGGAAGTCAATAAGAGAGTAGGAATATCAAGCAAAAAAGAGGATCCAGCTAAGATCATTGTGTTTTTACATAGCTGAAATAAGACAAAGGGCAGAAATGACTCTTCTACTACATTCTAACCATTGTTCCCCTTTAGCCCCAATTCCAGTTCTTCTTCCATCACCCTATGTTTATAATAGCATTTCTACTTATTAAAGCATCCCATGAGTAACACTTAGGATTTACAAGACATCTTGGCCATTTGTATATTCATACATAGATTAACTGGTTGGGCAAATATTGTATAACTTTTACATAGTACTAGTATAATAAGAATACCATTAAGATGTAGAAAACTAATAAATAAGCCAGCATTCCAGGTCAGACAGATGACTTAGAGATGTAAAAACTAAATCTATAAGCAGTACTGATTTTTTTTGGGGGGGAGGGGAAAGGTGAATTCTTGTAAATCAGCTGTTTTTACATATATATATATATATTCATATTTATATGTATGTGTGTCTTTAGCACAATCTGTTCTAAAAGTATTGTGGTTATTAATTAGAGAAGGACCACTAACCCCAGTGAGTTTCTATGCATCCAAATGTGACTCATAGATTTAATACTCCCTGGTATGACACCATGTGTAATTACACCATATGTATTATTCTTTTCTGTTTGAAGCATTAACAAGGATGTTCTTAGGATCAAGGGGAGAATTTTTTTTTGCATACTTCAAAATACTATTTACTTATTGTCTTGGGTGATTATAACTATCTTTCATCACTTCAATCCTTAAATATATAGGCTGTATGCAATATTACTACAAATTAACTTATAAATTTCATAATTCTAAGGCTATGTAGAGAGGGCTTATTTTCAAACTTTTGATTTTGTCACTCATGTTTTCTGCAATTCCCAGGCAATAGCATGATTGTGTGTATTGTATTATTGTCTAGGGTAGCAAATCATTTGAAAAAAAAATAGCTATTCCCACCACTTCTTTGAATAGCCTTGATGTGTGTCAAAATCATTTGCCAAGCTTTTAAAGACAGATGAAGGCAAATAAAAGAGTTGGAACTTGTTGGTGTCTTTCTTGCTCACTTTCTTTGGATGTAGGAACTGTAAATGTACAAGTTATGATCCACACCCCCCTTTCTTAAAGAATTTTTCCCAGGTTTAAGGATTTGAGAACTAAACTTGAAATGGCCCTCAACACAGATTTCTTCATATCATCATCAGTCTCGCCAATTTCAGAATAAAAAAAAATTTTATATAAAGCATTTGACTCATAACATAATGAAGTCCTGAGGTTGTCTATTCAAAATGTCTACCATATTCATTTCAAAATGGTTCAAGAACTAATGTTAATTACACTAAACAAAATGTTTTTTTATGTGATCCATTGCACATGAGCATCAAGTAAAGTTTTTACACACACATTAACACATGCATATATCCATAGATGCATATGTACACATACTTGAATGGTTATGTATTTGTATGTTCATGTTATGGGTAAAAATATAGATAAAGGTGTCTACAGAAATTCATACTTATGTGTATATATATACACGTGTGTGTATCTATATATATTCATTTGATACACACATATCTACATGTATAAGTATAGATATCTATAGAGAGACATGTAGATAGAGAAATAGAGAAACATATGAATATGTGTATATATGCGTGTATATGACAGAGAGAGAAAGAGGAAGAGAAGGAGGGAGAGAGAGAGATCTTGAAAGTTTTCACCTTTGACCTGTAATCTGGTGATTTTTTAAATTCTAAGATATAAGAGGATTGTATAATAGTACTATTTCTCTAAATAATATCTGTTTGCAGATAGCATTGCATTAATTGGCTGAAGTCCCAGGACACTGCTAATCTACCACAAGTTCAAGAAAAAAAGTGGATGATGGACAAAAGGCATGTTGTTCAGAAATTCTGCTGGGTAGATACATCTCATATTGCATTTATTCTTTCCTATTAGACCATCAGTGGGTTTCGCTTGTGTACCTACTACAAATAGCTGATGTTTGGTACTTGTAATTGACTTTGAGGAGTAGTTGGACCTGGTTAACATTTTCAAGATTACCTATTGGTTTTAATGTTCGCAAATTTTTCACTGTGACAAAAATCTGTCTTTTTAAAATCAAGAAACACTTTGACCCAATCCAAGAATGACATTTTTAGTTCTGTGTATCAGAGAATTCTGTGACTTTATAAGAACTCAACTTACCAAAAATTTCATGGCACCAAGATTACTCTTACTGTGTGTGAGCAAACTTGTTACTTGTGAAAATCTTTATAGAATAATTTGCATTTTTTTCAAGGGCGGTCATATAATTGGCAAGATGATTAGGTATATATATATGCATAATATCTCAATCTAATAAGATCAAAAGAAAAAAAATGAAAGTTCTTGTAACAATTATGTTAGAATCAACAAAATAACAAGAAAGAAATGTAAAAGGCCTATGAAACGATTTCAGAGCTAAAAACATTCATATACACACATATCTTTACATAGATCAATATAGCTCTAGATTACATAATTTTGCTAATTTTATTCTAACAACACCAAGAAAACACAGGTGCTCCATCAGCCAGCACCACACTATCCATACACGGAACCATCAGTTACAGCAAATGGAGTCATTTTGAATACTGTGGATAAGTTCACTTATCTTGGCAGTGTATTTTCCAGGGAAGTAATCACTGATGATGAGGCTCACACACCCATTTCCAGAGCTAGCTCAGTGTTTGGAAGGCTCTGAAGGAAAGTGTGGGAGAGAAGAGGTATTAGACTGACTACCAAAATCAAGGTCTACAGAACTGTTGTACTGACCTCATTGTTGTATGCCTGTGAAACCTAGACAGTCTACCAGTGTCCTGCCAGGAAACTGAATGACTTCTGTTTGAGTTGTCTTAGGGAGATTCTGAAGATCACCTGGCAGAATAAAGTAGTAGACACTGAGGTCCTTTCTCAAATTGAACTGCCAATCATTCAAACTACTATGGGCTTGCCATGCTGTTCAAATGCCAAATGTACACTTGCCTAAAGACTATTTTATGAAGAATTCACACAAGGCAAACTCTCACATGGTGGTCAGAAGAAGAGATTGCAGGACATTCTCAAGGTCTCTCTGAAAAATTTTGAAATTGATTATGTGATATGGTAGACACTGGCATAGGACCACCCACCATGGTGTGCCCTCATAAAAGAAAGTACTGTGCTCTATCAACAATGAAAAGTCAAAGTAGCTCAAAATAAACATGAGATGTGCACATTTTGAGAACAAGTGTTCACATGGACTATTTGTGCCCAAGCTGTGGTAGAACATTCTGAGCTCATGATGGTCTGATCAGCTAAAGTTTGACACGCTGTAACTTGACTCTGACATAGTGATGTCATTTTGATCCTCTTCAAGAACGAAGGACACGGGGGTGGGGGTGGGGGTAAGCTAGGTAGTGCAGTAGATAGAGAACCAACTTTGGAGTCAGGAGGACCTAGGTTCAAATTTGACTGCAGACACATAACACTAGCTGTGTATTTCTGGGCAAGTCACTTAACCCTAATTGCCTCACACAAATAAAAAAAAGAACAAAGGATACAACCTAATATAATGTTATGCAGAAATATTATAATATCAATATAATTATATTATATAATTTAAATATAATATTATTGAATATATAACATATTATACATTGTGCTTATGTTACATATTTATTTTACTTATATGTATACATATACATATATTTACACACATTTATTTATTTATTTTACAACACTTCATCCCAATGGTATGCCTAACAAGCACATTCAGTCTCACTGGCTTGTGTATCAAGATCCAATTATGATAACCCTAACCTGCCCTCTCCCCTTCTCGTTAAGACAGTGACTCAGACTGAACCCTATATCCCATCACACCAGAAAACCAGGAAACTACTGTCTCTTCCTGGACACAAATAAAAGGAGTACATCAGGTTTGAGAGCAGGCCAGAAAACATGGCAGCGTGGGGTTGGAAAAAGGAGGAGATGTTTCTCTGCCTAAAGTAAAGAGAACTGAAAACCTAGTTTTACTCAGTTCACAGTTTAATAGAGACCAAGCCATGTAATTACACTTCCCAACTACAGGATGCCAACAGCTTCAACAGTCTGGAGGAAATAAAAAGTGCCCCTTCCCCTGCTACCAGAAATAGGAGTCATGTTGGAAACCAGATAGAAAATGTTGGGCATACAAGATAAAGAATGAGAGAAAAAAAGTCCAACAGAAAAAGCTTGGGTATGTTAAGTTCTTAAAACATAAACAAACACACTAATAAATAAATAAACCAACCAACAGTGAGACTTACAAAGACAGTAAAATCAATAAGTAAAAAAAAATCAGTAAAACACCATAACATCTTGAATATACATTACATTTTGAAGGAAAAGTAAACAAAATAGTCCAATGAAAAATTCAGTTTTGTAGGTTTCATGGAGATCATTTAACAATAATAAAAAGATTCAGAAGAGTTCAAAAGTGAAATATCACCTTTAAAAGAAGATATTGTAATGGGAATTAGGTTGGCAATTGTGATTTTTAATGAAGAATTAATAATCAAATAGCAAAGTAGACATTAGAAAGACATGATAGAGAATCTGAAATTGTAGAAGCTCTGAAAAAGAAAATGATGGATCTAGAAATCAAAACCCCAAAAAGGGGAGAATATGTACCAAAGGAAAAGCAAAAGACAATTTTCAAAAAAAAAAAAATTAATTCTGTAGAAACCACAGTAAATAACCTAAAAGAATGGTAACACAAAAACGAAAGAAAAAATAAATTCTCCAAGAAAAAAAATAATTAAAATTTCAAAATGTTACTATTCAATTGGAAATAATACAGAAAATATCCACATATTTTGAAGTAGACAACAAAGTGCTGATCAAGTGAATATATAGCTCATAAATAGAGAAAAATACCACATCTAAACCTTCAAGCCATATATTGGAAAAAATGTCTGAAGTCAATATTCATAACAAATTTTGCAAGCAAGCGGTTGAAATGCCTTTAGCTATGAAAAGACCTCAATTTGGATAACTAAGCATTATGATAGATAATAATAGCTAACACTTGTATAGTGCTTTCTATGTTCCAGGTACTGTGCTAAGCACTATAGAATTATTATTATTATTGTTATTTTTTTAGTTTATCTTTACTACAACCCAGGCAAATAGGTGCTATTGTTACCTTCATTTTACAGATGAGGAAACTGGGGCAGAAATTAAATGACTTGCCAAGGTTCACACAGCTATAAAGTGTCTGAAGCCTGATTAGAACTCAATCTGATTTCAGGCCCATTTCTCTATCACTGTAGCACCCTCTAGCATTCATTTTAAAAAGTTTTCAGGAGGAAAAAAAAATGTACACATGTTATACATATATACATATGCATGTAATACACACATACAATATAGTTGTAATATAAATGTCTATGCAAAATATTAATATATATGCACATATATGTGCATATGTTTATAGCTGTACATGCACATACACAAATACTTAAGCATTCATTAACATAAAAATAAGGGTAATAATGATCATGTGGCTACAAAAAAGCATCAAGAAAATTAGCAAATGAATGGAACCAAGACATAAAAAAGAAAAATTATAGAAATTTGAGTAGTGGAAAATGAGATGGGGGAGAATCCCGAGTTGTTAAATAAGTTAAAAGTTATTTCATTGAAGAGACTAATGAAAATGAAACTTTTATTTAAACAAATGGTTTAACTGATATAAATAATAAAATGACCAAATTAAAAGGAAATAAAAGGAATTTACGAGAAGAAATAAAAATTATTAGAAGTTACTATGTACATATGTGTACTAGTAAAAGTACAAATTTAAAAGAAATGATTGATTTATACAAATTATCAAAATGAAAATAAATGTCTTAAATCAATTTTAGAAAGAGTTATACAGAAACCATCAAAACCAGGATGGAGAAGGAAAGACAAGAACACAAGAACAACAACAACAACAACAACAACATAAAACAAAAGAAAACAATAACAAAAAACAAACTAACAAACGAACAACTGGTCCTGACTAATTTAAGTGTATATTTAATCTAATTTTTAGAGTAATTAAGACCATGATCATACAAATTGTTACCAATAATTTATAAAGATTTTTTTTACTACAACTGCAAACCTAATTACTAGATTTAAGAGAAGTGGGACTAAGTAAGAATATTGTCTATTATCTGCTCATCTTGGAATATCCCTCCACAAGGCATGCTGTTCTTCCCCATCCCCATCTTTTCTATTGTTGAATTTCTCCTGGAGCCTCTATTTTGTGAAGAGTCTTATCTTCATGCCTCCTTTGGTCCAGTTACTGAATTTCTAGACTCAAAAATCATTGCTCCACATCAGGTAACTTGAACTACCCTTCCTTGGTTTTCAACTCAATTTTATGTATTATCTTTTCCCATTACAATGTAAAATCCTTGAGGACAAGAGTTGTCTTTCTTTTTCTTCCTCTTACATTTATATCATTAACACTTAGGGCAGTGTCTGGCATATAATATGTTTTTTAATCAGTCCTCTCTTCGGATTCCAAGATGGTAGAGTAAAGGCAGGAACTCACCTGAACTCTCCCAAATTCCATCCCAATAACTTTAAAAAAGCACCTCAAATTGAATTTTGGAGCAACCAAACCAATAAAAGGAGAGGATGAAATCATTCTCTAGCCCCAGACAACTTAGGAAGTCCACAGAAAAGATTTGCTTACCTGGATAGTGGTTGGGCCTAGAGCACAGTGCAGCACAGACCACACCAAGAAAAGCCAGCAGCAAGCCTTGGAGGCAGTTGTATTAGTAGCTTTGGGAACTCTCAGACCCACAGAATATGGGTGGAACAACTGGTCAGAAGGAAGTTACAAGGGACCCTCTTCTGTCACTGTTAGCAGGACCCTGTTGCATTGCCCATACACAGTTTGAGGTGTCAGTCCCAGGTCAAAGAACAATAATGCTTGTGGCCCCAGAGAACCAGGGCCCCTACTCACAGTTCCAAAAAGGAGAAGAGTGCTTGAAGTTGTTCACAATGGAAAAGAGGCCCTGCTTGGTCTCAGGTTCAAGGCAAAAGGGAACACTAGGGCTTATGACTACAGGAACACTGGCCAGAGTGACATTTTTAGGGGTATGAGGAACAGGAGTGATTGCAACAGCAACATTCTGTGATGACCAACTTTGTTAGACTTAGCTCTTCTGAGCAATGCAATGATCTAAGACAATTCCAGAAGACTCATGATGGAAAATGCTATCCACATCCAGAGAAAGAACTATGGAGCCTTAATGCAGATCAAAGCATACTATTTTCTCTCTTTTTTAAAAATTTCTTGTGGTTTTCCCTTTTTGTTCTGATTCTTTTTATACAAAATTTCTGTTGTGGAAATATGTTTAATAAGATTGTACATGTATAGCCTATATAAGGTTGCATGCTATCTTGGGGAGGGGGAAAACTTCAGAACTCAAAATCTTTTAAAAGTGAATGTTGAAAATTCTAAATAAATAAATAAATTTAAAAAATAAAAAAATAAAGTTAAAGGACATGAAATAGGCTAGAAAAATAAGTAAACAACAAACAAAAGAATAAGACTATAGAAAGTTAATATTTTTCAGGGAAGATCAAGACACAAACTCAGAAGAGACCTAAGTCAAAACATCTTCATACAAAGACATAAACAAACAAACAAAAAAAAAAAAGCAAATTGGTGACAGGCCCAAAAAGAATTCCTAGAAGAGCTCAAAACATATTTTTAAAACTCAAATAAGAGAGGTTGAGGTAAAATTGGATAAAGAAATATTGCTTGAATCTTACTCTCAGAATTGGCTCAAAGAGGTGAGGACCTACACACTCAGCTGGGCATAGAAAACTGTCTTATAGTACAGGGAAGAGTGGGATAAGAGGGAGAGTGGGATAAGAAAAGGCAGAGGAGATTGATAGAAGGCAGGATGGTAGGGGGAGGTTGTGGTGATCAGAAGCAAAACACTGGAAAAGAGGTACAGGATGAAAGGAGAGAGGAGAGAGAGAGAGAGAGAGAGAGAGAGAGAGAGAGAGAGAGAGAGAGAATGGCATGAACTCATCTATAAATTGAATGTGAATAATAAACTGGATTAAAAGCCAGAATCCTACGATATATTGTTTACAAGAAAGAAGTCTGAAGCAAAGAGACACACACAGAGTAAAGGTAAAGGTTGGAGCAGAATCTATTATACTTCAGCTGAAGTAAATAAAGCAGGGGTAGCGATCATTATCTCAGACAAAGAACAAGCAAAAAATAAATCTAATTAATAGAAATAAAGGAGGAACTACATCTTGCTGAAAGGTACCATAGACAATGAAGTAATATCAATACTAAAATATATGAAACAAAGGGCATAGCATTCAATTTTTTTTGAAGAAGTTAAAATAGTTATAAAAGAAAATAGACAGTAAAACTATACTGGGTGGGGGAACCTCAACTTTCCCCTCTCACAAGTGAATTCTACCAAGTTAATTAAAGTGAATTCCAATATTGAATAACTATTTCAAAAAACAGGCAAAGAAGGAGTCCTACCAAATTCCTTCTACAACACAAATATGGTGCTGATACCTAAACCAAGAAGAGCAAAAACAGAGAAAGAAAAATATAGACCAATTTACCTAATAAATAATAATGCAATAATTTAAAAAAAACTGCTAGAAAGAAGATTACAGCAATATATTACAAAGATCACACACTATAAGCAGGTGGGATTTATAACAGAAATGCAGGGCTGGTTCAGTATTAAGATAAATATCAGTATAATTGACCATAAAAATAATAAAACCAACAGATATCATATGATTATCTCAAAAGATACTGAAAAAAAGACTTTTGAAAAAAAATACAACACCCATTCATATAAAAAAAAATCCTAAAGAATATAGGGATAAATGGAGCTTTGCTTAAAATGATAAGCAGGATCTATCTAAAACAAAGAGCAAGCATTATCTTTGTGGGGATGAACTAGAAGCCTTTCCAAAAAAAATCAGGGGTGAAGCAAGCATGCCCATTAATACCACTACTATTCAATATTGTACTAGAAATGTTATCAATAGCAATAAGAAAAGAAAAACAAATTGAAGGAATTAGAGTAGGCAATGAGGAAACAAAACTATCACTCTTTCCAGAAAATATGGTGGTATACTTAGGTAAAAAACTAAAAAAAGAAATCTAATGAATGTAATAAATAACTTAAGCAAAGTTGCAGTAAAAGAAACCCACACAAATCATTACCATTTCTATATATACCAACAAAGCCCAGCATGAATAGAAAGAGATTTCATTTAAAATAACTTCAGACAATATAGAACACATCGGATTCTTACCTAGCAAGATAAACCCAGGGATTATATAAGTACAATTACAAAATACTTCTCACACAAGTAAAGGCAAACCTAAAGAACTGAAAAACTATTAATTGCTTTTGGGTAAGCCAAGCCAATATAATAAAAAGGACAATTCCACCTAAACTAATTTGCTTATTTAGTGTCATACCACTCTTTCATATAATTATTTTTAGAAATGAGAAAACATAATAACAAAATTCATCTGGACAAAGGGTCAATAATATCAAGGAAAGCAGTGAAGATAAATATGAGGGATGGTGGCCTAGCAGTACTGCATTTCAAACTTTATTACAAAGCAGTAATCGTCAAAACAGTCTGGTACTAGCTGAAAAATAGAGTGGTGGATCAGTGGAATATCTTAGGTATACAATACACCTTAGTAAATGACCATAGCAATCTAGTGTTTGATAAATACAGAGATTCAAACTTTTGTGACAAGAATTTATTATTTGATAAAAATTTCTCCGAAAACTGGAAAACACTTGGTCAAGAACTACATATAGACAAACATCTCATACCATATACCAAGATAAGCTCAAAACCATTACATAATTTAGACAGAAATGGTGATATCATAAGCAAATTAGGAGACTGTGGAATATTTTACCTGACAGATTTATGGATAAAGGAAAAATTTTTGACCAACCAAGAGAGAGATTATTATGTAATATAAAACAGATATTTTGTTTACAATAAATTTAAAAAAGTGTTGTTTTTTTTTCCCACAAACAAAAACAATGTAGCCAAAGTTCAGAAGGAAAGCAGGAAGCATAAAAATTATAGCAAGTTTCTCTGATAAAAAACTCATTTCTCAAATATATTGAGAACTGTCAAATTTATAAGAGTGCTTCTTTGTGTTTTCTTTTGCAACATGTCTTATATGGAAATATGATTTGCATGACTGCACACGTATAATCTATATCAAATTGCTTGCCTTCTCAAGAAGTGGGTAGGGAAAGAAGGAAGGAAGGGAAGGAATTGGAACTCAAAATTAAAAAAAAAATTTTTACATGCTATTGAGAAAAAATGCAGTAATTTATAAAATTAAAGCTTTTAAAAATCAGATGGAAGACTATTCAAATTACCAATTACAGCGATGCTAATTAAAGCAATTCTTGTTTTATCTGACGGTCAGAAAACAGAATCATGACAAATCTTGGAATTATTGATGTTTTAATAGCTGTGAAAAGACTGGTATATTCATGCATTGCTGGTGTATTGGTTCTATTGCTCTTCTTCACCTGACAAAGTTCAGCCCTGTTTTTCTTCCACCATGTGCCTCTTCTGCTTTTACACAAAAGCTGCCGAGGTATTTCACAATCAAGCTGACAATTCATTATAAATTCATGTTATCCTACTCTAACCTGGCTCTACCTGAAGCAAGGAAACCTGTTTATTCCTTCCCAATTGATATCTCTACTCCCTTCTCAAGACGCTATTCTGAATCTCTTCTTCCCTCCTCCTGAACCATTCCCTCCGTGATATTTCTCAACTGAGGACATTGCCTTCTACTTTTGTGAGAATGTTAAGTTCATTTTATATAAACTTTTTCTCCTATTACCTTTCACTCAAGATTCCCTAGTCTCTTATTCTTCTTTCTAATAATGCCGCTCTTGATTATTGTGTCAAACTTTTTTGAGGAGCTTCAATTTTAGAGTTATTTACCACTCTCCTTAGCTAGCACATTTTCTCCTCTTTGGCACCTTGATGGCCACAACTATCTTCTTTTACTTTGTCTTTTACTAACCTCTTGCATTGTCTTATAAACTTATCTTAGCAAACTTCTTCTGGACTATTTTCCTTTCTTCTTTTCTCTTCCTCTGGATTGTTTGCTCTTGCTCAAGCATTTTTGCTCAAATTCTTCTGTCTCCCTTCTTGATCTGAGGTATTTCTCCATTAATTTTGTTCTTTTTCTTTGTTCTATATCTCTTTGAAACTATCACAATTTTCGTCTTCATAGTTCAGCCTCAGTGTACAAGAGCTGATAATATAAACCACACCATGATCAAATACATGGAAATAATGCTAATGTGTTCAGTAATTTTTCTGTCATATAATGTCAGTTTGATCTATTAGAGAAAATGATGAAATCAGACTGAGGAAGCTAGTAAGTGACTGAGGCTGGATTTGAACTGAGGTCTTCCTGATTCCAGGCCCTCTGCTCTATCCATTGCACCACCTAACTGCCCCAGAGACTACCAGGTTGAATTTTAGAATTGGGTAGGACCTTAGACATTTTCCAGTGATAGCTGTTATCAAGTATTTGAAGAGTTGTCACGTGGAAGAGACATTATATTTGCTCTACTTGGCCACTTAGGGCAGAAATATGAGCTTTGGGTAGAAATCACTAAGAGGTAAATTGAAGCTTTATATAAGGAGGAATGTATATATTTTTTCCAAATGTTAGAGCTGTTCAGAAGTGGAAATGGATGACTTGGGAAGTAGGGGACTCTCTCATACTGGTAGTCTTTAAACAAAGGATAGATGACTACTGATGAGGCATAGAAAACATATTACAGAGGAAATACTATTGGATTTGGAGTCAGAAGACATGAGGTCATCCCAACTGTGCTAATTAATACTGGGTCATGCTTGGTTGGTCACTGAACTTTTCTTAGTTTCTTTCTTGATCTATAAAATGAGGGAGTTGGATCTTGAGTCATTGACTTAAACCGCCCAAGTTTCCATTTTCTAATTATAAAATAAGTATTTTGGACTAGATGCTGACTAAGATCCCTTATAGCTTGAAATCTATGGCTGTCTTCAGGATTCTTTTTGATAGATGCTTTGGACTGGATAGCTATTGAGGTCTCTCCCATCTCCAAAACATTTTTTGTGATTTTATAAACTCACACCTCTTCCTTGTACCTCAACTACCTCATCTGTAAAAGATAACTATTAGACTAGATAATCTCCAAAATCCCTTCAATGTTTTAATAGAATGATCATATGAACAACTTTATTTTATAGCTGAAAAAAAATGAGACCCAGGATAATAAGATGATTTTTCAAAGGTACAATGCTTGTCAGTGGCAGCACCAGAACTGGAATTTGGGTGCTCTTAGAAAGAAACCAATGTCTTTCCCATATGCTCTGCCCCCTCGCTCTCTTCTAAATCTAATCTATATCATTGATATATATGACATTTCAAAAATCACTTAGTTTTTCTCTAGCTTAGTTTCCCTATGTATAAAATAGTATGGGATTACAAGACAAAAGACCAAAAAAAAAAAAGGTTTTCATGAGGAGTATCACCATGGAACAATCCAAATTAAACTATAATTTAAAAGTTAACACACATCTTATTTAAAGGAACAAGAGGAAATATATACAAACTGACATGATTCCACAGGACCAAGGTCAGGGATCCAAGAATAGCTGACTCTAGGGCACTGGGTTTCTGCAAATTATTAGAAGCATTAACATGAATTAAGCTTGTAAGAAACTAGATCTCTGAGAGCATAGTTAGAAACCAAGATAGAAAAAAAATTTGTATTCATCAATTTGTGAACAGCTAAATTAATTATGAGCTGCAAATGTTTCTTTTATTTTCTTTTACTTTATTTTTAATTAATTACTATTGGGTCATGCTTGGCAAGTCACTGAACTTTTTTCAACACCTTTTTTCAGGTATAAAATGAGGGGGTAGTACCTTGGGTCAGTCTCTTGAGTTCTATTTTCTAATGTTTGGAATAAGGGTTTTGGATTAGATGACCGCTGAGATGCCTTGTAGCTTGAAATCTATGACAATTTATTCTCCTTCCCTCCCCTCTACTCAAACACACACATAAACACACACATTACAAAAAACACACAAATACGCATACTTGTATAAGAACAACAACAACAAATCTTACATTCTTACACTGGCCATGCTCATAAATGTATATACACACACACACGCACACAATACATATACATATATAATACACATACATAAACATACATATATACATACATACATATGTGTATACACACATACATATATATACACACATATATATGTATCTATACACACACACACACACACACACATATATATATATATATATATATATATATATATATATGTGATCATTCAGAACCTTGGGTCCATTACCCTTCTACCCCTCTATCAGGAATTGGGTAACATGCTTCCTCACAGGTCTTTGGATTCATAGTTGGTCACATCATTCATCAGAGTTCTTGCACCTTTAAAGTTGTTTGTTTTTATAATCTGGTTGTTAATTTTATTGTTTTCCTACTTCTGCCCATGTAACTCTGCATTTTTATATATTTTCTCGTATTTCTCTTAAATCATCCTTTTTATCATTTCTTATAACAAAATAGTACTGCATTGTATCCATATGCCATAATTTGAACAACCATGACCCAAATGATGAGAACACCTTTTCTTTCCACTACAAAAATACTACTATAAATATTTTAGAACATATATGTCCTTTTCCTATTTCTTTTATCTCTTTGGAGCATAAATTTAGTAGTGGTATAGCTAGGTCAAATAGTATGTTTAATTTAGTGATTTTTTTGGAGCATAGTTTCAAATTGCTTTCCAAAATGGCTGGACCACTATTACCTTCTCCAACAGCACATTGATGTAATTTTTTTTAAACCTTTCCAATATTTGACATTTTCCATTTTTTTTGTCTCCATTACCAATCAGTTATGGGTGAGGTGGAATCTTAGAGCTGGGATAATTTGAAATGCTGTAATTATTAGTGTCATGAAGCAATTTCTACCCCCCACCCCAAGCTATTGAAAGCTTTAATGTCTTTTTTATTTTTTTGAGAATTACCTGCCTTTATCCTTTGATCATTTATCAATTTGGGAGTGGCTCTTATTCCTCTAAATTTGATTCAGCTATTTATATACTTAGGAAGTAAGAATATTCCTTTCTCTTATTTAAATAAATTTCTTTACCAGCCAAACAGGATTTAGAGATTTTTTTGCCCTCTTCAGTTAACTGTTTCCCTTCTAATTTTAGCTACATTGTAGTATGTGAATATAAATGATGAAAGGGACAGTTTCAGAGAAATCTGTAAAGCCTCTTATGAGCTAATGCATAGTGAAATAAGCCAAATTAGAATAGTTTATATAATTAAACACATTTTATAAAGAAAAATAATTTTGAGAGATTTAAGAACTCTGATGAACATAATCATTAATCACAACTCCAGAGCACCAAAGATGAAGCAAGCTACCCAGATCTTGATAGAAAAGTGGCAAAATTCAGTTATAGAATGACACATCCATTTTCAGATGTAAATTGTGTGAGATTTTTTTTCTTTCTTATTCTTGTCTGTTATAATGTTTTCTTTTTTCATTCTATTTTAATGGGAATTAGAGAAAGGTTAGTTATTCTTTTGTCTCCTCCTCTCCAAAAAAGAAAGAATCAAATGGTTATCACAGCATTTAAAATTAAACACATAAATGAGAATAACAGAAAGTTCAGAAGAAAAAGCAGACAAGCTGTTTAGATTTCAAATTTATGTGTGGAATTTATTACAAGTTTATGCATATATATTATTTATATTTATATATGTATATATATCCCACACATGAATATATTTTAAAATAGAATATGAATTATTGAGTCTCATTGTTTTACCTTTTTTCCTAGTCTATGTTCCATATAGACTTAATTTTTAAAATTAAATTAAGTTAAAATTGCTGAATTTTAAGAAAATAATAATGATAAAATAAGCTAGCTCCTTAACCTAATTGACAGTAAATAAGGGTTGGCAGCATGGAACAGTGGAGTCAGCAGGCCTGGATTCAAATCCTGCCTCTGTTACTTAATATCTATCTGACTTTGGACCAGTGAGAACCTCCAGTGGATGTAATTTCATCATCTACAAAATATGGAGGTTGGGTTAGCATATCCTCTGAGATTCTTTCCAGCTCTTTGTTCTATGATCCTGATATCCTAAGATGCCACATCCATGATCTATTTGATTTTAAACAGTAGAAAATACTCCTTTTATTGGAGCTTCCTAGGATTGCAGGTATGATTTTCCATTTTCACCTTGTGCTAGTGTGTTATAAGCAATTGATTTTTCTCATCCACACACAGTGTTGCACCATAAGCAGGGAGGCAGGGAGTGTCATTCCACCATCATTGTAATAACACTCCAGTGATGTAACAGAAAATGAAACAATGACAAGCAATGTGTCATCAGGAAACTGAGAGAGGACAAACTACACACATGAGGAAAGGTAATTTCAGGCAGTTAGAATTTTGTGGCAGAAGAAAGGCATGGGGGACAGCTTCAAGACTCTACAAAGGCTGTGACTCATGCAAAGAAATATGCACAAACTTCAGGGAAACTTCATGAGGACTTCAGGAAGGGAACATTTAGCTAGAAATTGTGAGTTATCCATTTTTTCACATGGCTTTTCTAAACTTGAGTCCACCGTTTCCTAAAATCTACCTGGGAAAATGTGACCCTGACTCACGTGGGTATATTTTGTATCAATTGTTCTAACTATACTCATCTAAGAAAATATGACTCTAAAGAAAGCTAGTTAGTTCTCTATGGCTAAATGATAACCAATGAGGGTGGAACCAAGATGGCGGAGTGAAAGCAGTGACTTGCTTGAGCTCTCCCCTAAACCCCTCCAAATACCTGTAAAAAATGGCTCTAAACAAATTCTAAAGCAGCAGAACCCACAAAAAAGACAGAGTGAAACAAATTTCCAGCCCAAGACAACCTGGATGGTTGATAGGAAAGGCATATTGCACCGGGCAGGGAGAGGAGTGCAGTGCGGTGTGGGCGTGCAGGCTGCAGTGAAGCTGGAACAGGCCTGAGATGACTGAATCACGGGCAGCTGTGGCAGTTTCCAGACTTCTCAACCCAGGAGCACCAAAGACAATTTAGAAGGTCAGTGGGAAAAGTCTGTGACTTCAGTGAGAGAAGAAGCTAGGTCTCAGCCGCCCCCAGGGCAGCGTCTGCCTCCTGAGCTTCCAGAACACAAACTGAAGGGGAATCAAGTGACTGATCAGAGGGGCATTGCAGGGATCTCTTTGCTAGTGTTGAGGCAGGAATCTCTTGCTTCGCCCATGCTTGAATCTGGGTCACAGTTCTGAAGGGTGGTCCTGGGGCAAGGAAGAGCGTTAGAGTGGTGGAACTTGTTGTGGCGGTGAAGAGAAAACACCTCACCCCTTATCCTAGCACCTTGGAAGAACTGAAAATTTACAGGTTCCTAGAAGTATCTCTGAAAACAGCTGTACAAACCCCCGAAGCTTGGGACAATACATTCTCCACACTGGAAGCAGACTCTTACCTTAACAAAGAGTTTAAAACTCAAGTAATTGGTTGGGATCATGAGCAAGCAGTGCAAAAAGAGTCAGACTATATTACCTTACTTTGGTGACAAAGAAGATCAAAACACACAACCAGAAGAAGAAAACAAAGTCAAAGCTCCTACATCCAAAGCCTCCAAGAAAAATATGAATCACTCCCGGGCCTTGGAAGAGCTCAAAAGGGATAACCAATTAGGAGAACTCTAATGAGGATTTATGGGTAATTCTGCTAGAAATCCCACTCTCTCCCCTGCCCAAAGTTCCATATTCTTAGAAACCTGAGAGGAGCAATCAACTACTGTTTAGGGCTCAGATGCTGGAGTGGATGTGTTTGCCCTGGAAAGGGATTTATTTGCAGATAAAAAAACAAAACAAAGAAACAAAAACAAAAGCAAACAAATAAACAAACAAAAATAACTGAGGATCTGACAGTTGAAGTGACTTGCCCTAGGCCATATAGATCACAAGTACTAGACCTGTGATTGGAATGTGGGTCCCTTTATGTCAAATCCATATTCTTTCCATTTTAATACAGCTCTTTTCCCACCACTTGTCACACTCCGTGACCTTTTAAGATGGGTTGATGAGGGAGGGAATAATAAAACCGACCTTTTAGTTATTCTAGGAAATTTCAGCCCTCGATAGATAGTTTCTAGCCACAACTGACTTTGCTCTCATGTGAAATAGCTTTCCAAAAATCCTTCATCAGAGCCTAAGAAGAAGATTCTGAATGCTCCTGGGTCTAACAAGTCAATAAAAAATAATTTTTCCATGTTGTGCCTGAGATATCTTCTCTCACTCCCCATGGTTTTTGTTGTTCAGTCATTTTCAGTAGGACTTTTTTTGTGACCCCACTTAGGGTTTTCTTGTCAAAGATACTGGAGTGGTTTGCCATTTACTTCTCCAGCTCATTGTACAAATGAGGAAACTGAGGCAAAAAGGGCTAAGTGACTTGTCCAGGGTCATAGAGCTAATAAGTTTCTGAGTCTAGATTTGAACTCAGGAAGAAGAGTCTTCCTAATTCCAGGACCAGCACTCTATCCGCAGCACCACCTAGCTGCCCATTATTGGCTCTCAATCACATAATTATGCCCTTTTTGTAACTTTGCTCACAACATTAGTCCAGTCCAAATGCTCTAGTTCAAAAGCAGTGTGGTCAACAAAAGGAAGGCAAATTTTAGGGGTCAGAAGATGTGCACTCCAATCTCTGTTATGCCACAAATGAAGTATGAAATTATGTAGACCAAGATTGTGTAGTGCAAGCCAAAGTCACATTTCTGTTGTCCTTAGCAGGAAAACCTGATGCCAATAAATGTGGAATCTAAGAAATGAGAGTGAGGCAATTCTGCAAAAGTTGAAATGAAGAAACAAGAACCAAGTAGAGTCTCAAGGATAATAATGATAATAATACTAATAATAGCAACAGCATTCTTATCACACTTTTAAGGTTTGCAAAACCTTTTACAACTCTGAGAGTTAGATATAGTTTTTTTGTTCCCATAGTGCAGATGAGAAAGCTGAGGCACAGAGAAGTTGTGACTTGCCTAAGGTCATAGTAATTGTCAGAAATTGGATTTGAACTTGTCTTTATGCATCCATGTTCAACACTCTATCCACTGTACCACTGAGTTATTTTGGTTCATTGGGTATCATAGTCATGGTACTTGGAAGGAGCAAGTGTAAATTTTAATCTCAGTCAGATCTCAGAACTGGGGAATATACCTGATCTCTATTGTCGGACACACTTTTTTTTTTCCTTTCTTTTTTTTTTTTTAATATGAATTGTGATTTAGACACTATAGATAACTCCTAATAAGGAATCTCCTTACTAGTATGTATGCATGTGTATGTGTGTATGTATGTATATATGTGTACACATGGGCATGTCTATCTCCATCCAACTATCTATCTACATGTCTATCTATCATCTTAAAGTCATGCCTAGAGCACCAGAAAGATAAAGTGACTTGTTCAAAGTCACACAGCTAGTATGCATGAGTCAGGACTTGACAATGTCTTCCTAACTTTAAGGCCAACTCTCTAACAACCATATCACTCTGCTTCTTCAGGCATCTACTGCTGTTGGAAAAACTAAAGGGAATTTTTCAGGTTGATAACAACTTTTTTGGGAAAAAGTTTTAAAGGCTTTCTGTAAAACCAATATGTTTTACTTTTTTTTTTTTTCAAGCCAATAGTAGGTTGGCTAAGTATTACCTTTCTGCGACAGTTATGGTTGATTTGCATTCTTTTTCATCATGCATTCATAGTCATATAAATAAATAACAATAAGAAAACTTAAGTACTCCAAGAAGTAGTAAGGCTCTTGCTACAGAATGGATAAACAGCTGGATATACTGGGTGAACAGTTTATCCATCCTGTTGAGGGAAAGGATTCTGATTTTGTAAAACACTGTGGTACATCTGTGATTGCTCTTGTGTTCCAAGCTTTTAAAAGAAAAAAAAAATCTATTTCAAAACAAACACTAAAAGCATTGAGTAAGAACTGCCTTTACAAAAGAAGGAAGGGAACCCCAGGGGACTCAGAGCTGGCTAAAGTCTCTCTGGAGCAGACCCAGAATTCTGAACTGTGAAATAGTCTTATGATTTCAGAGGACTAGATTTAGAAGGGGTCAGTGCACTGGCCAGGCCAGTCAAATATCATTGTTTAACTTCCTAGAAGAATTATTGTTTCAAATATTGCCAGCTCTATTTGTTCTGTATTTTAATTGAAGGCCAGATTAAACTGCTGTCAGAGGCAGATGTCAGTAAAATGCAGAAGAATGTGATAGAGACTCATAAGTTGGATAAATTATTCTTTTGCATACTTACATCTGTAGAAAATAGTGTAAAAAGACTGATTTGAATGAATTCTTTTTGTGAAAATAAAAAGAATGGAAGCTGTAATTCAGTGTGAAGACATTTTTCTTGAGATTTGCTCACAATTTCCCTAAAATGGCATATCATAGCCCTGTAGATGTGTCCCCTGCTTATAAGAAGTAGGAGTACATAAAACAATGAGGCCATTCACCAAAGATAGGCTGTTTACCCAGCTACTTTACCCATGCCAAAGGATTTGCCAGTGTATCACAATATTGAAATGTGAATATGGTTTAATGAATATTCATATTTTATAAATATTCATCATTTGAATTCTAACCACTAATGATATAGCAGATTCAAATAATGATATTGCAGATTCATAAGTGCATCCTGGGATGAATAAATTATGATTCATCATAAGTCTCAATTAAATATGTACTTGTGAATGAAAAAGTGCATGGTGTCTTCTGGAAAACCTCATTTTTTTTTTTCTTTTTCAGAATTGGAGGAGGAGGGGAGTGAGGCTTATGAAATACTTTAAAATAAGTCATTAATAGGTAGGTAGACATAAAGATATAGATACAGATACGGTTATCAGAAGTGAGTGCTCTATTGTTGGAATTTCCAAGTAGAGGCTGGATGACCATTTGCCAATATGTATTATATCAATTATTTCATATTTAGGATTATTTTGGGGGTTTGGTTTAGGCTAGAGTTCTCAGAACCCTAACATTTTGTGAAATAACAAGGAAGTTAGCTGCCACATTGGCTAGGAGTGTATGTAGTGAGGAAAACCTCAGTTTGAATCCTACTCAGACACTAGCTGTGGTATCTGGAGCAAGTCACTGAATGTTATTTCAATCTTAATTTTCTCGTCTATAGGTCTAATCAGTAGGTCTAATCCTAGTGAAAACTTCATAGGGCTGTTGTGAGTATCAAGTGAAATAAAATATGGAATGTGTTTCACAAACCTTAAAGCACTATATAGATGTTATTATTAGTATTAGTAATGGGTTGTATGATGCAATTCTGATACTGGAATCAGGAAGACTTGGATTTAAATTCAGCCTTAATTATATAATTTGATGTGTGACTCCGGGCAAGTCACTTAACCTCTGCCTAAGTTTCATCATCTGTAATATGGGGATAATAATAGCACCAACCTCCCAGTTGTAAGGATCAAATGAGATTATATTTTAAAGTTCTTAGCAACATGCCTTGGCACATAGCAAACACAAAAAATATTCATTATTATCATCATTATTATTTATTACTAGTACTAAAAATGAAGACCTCAGCATATCATAGAAGATTTCTATGAACTAATAGGGAATGAAAATAAACAAACAGAATCAGAAAGGCAGTACAGCTAATAACTGCCAAAACAAAATGACCACAAGAAGGTCAAACTTTGAGTAATCAAAAGAATAGTGAAGATCTTATGAAACAGACAATAAAATAGACCTCTTCTACCCAAGCCAATGAGGTGAGAGACCAGAATCCGTGAGTATCACATTCATTGACACTACACCTGATGTTTTTGTTTAATTGTTTTTATTTGGTACTTCAGAAAGTTCATTGGAGATGGAGGGAGAGGATTGAAATGATTGATTTCAAGGGAAAAATATGAATAAAGTACATTTAGAAATAAATGTTTCTCAGCTTCTAAAATGAATTGCAGACCAAGAACTCAGACTTCCCAAATGCAACTCAAGACTTTAGGAGAGAGAGAGAACAGACCAGGAAGATTTCTGTTTTTCATATGCTATGTAATTGCACATGAATTTGTATTATGTATGCTAGGCTTAGATTCATAGATAATATAGATATGTTGTATATATACCCACCCACCCACATCCACCCCCATACACACACACACACACACACACACACACACACACACATATGCATACTTTGTATGTTATGTAAATATCCTCTGTTGTTTCTAGTAAATTTTTATCTCTGACTACATTTTAAGCCCTTGTTTCTAGGGATAGAAACAGTTAAGAAACTGTCTGCAGGGGCACTGACAACATTTATAACTACTCAAGAGAGGGTAAGGAGTGGTTCCTTTCTCTGCATCTCAATCACTTGGCACAGTGTCTGGTACGTGGGAGCACGCTGCATATGTGTCTATTGGGGTCGATTTGAAAACACGTAGATGAAGAAAGCATAACCAGATAAATGGCATTTAAATATTATTTCATTCCAGGTTCTCATTTTAATCAATAACATCTATCTTCTTTTCCTCAAGCTTCTTCAAAGAGCTGCAAAGTAGCCCAGTTTATCCATTTGAATTTCATCTTCTCACCCTCTGAATGGCTCTTCTGATAACAGGACAAACACTGTGTTGATCCCAAGGCATGCCATGGGATGAAATGAATCAAAAGGTCCTAAAAATATGAAATTAGGACAATCTGTGGCAGGCTCAGAATGAATAATGGAGGGATGGCCACTGCGATGGTCACATTTTGAATTCATAGCAGTGAGCTCTGTCTAGCCTAAGGGGTTCCTCCAAGATGTTTATGACAAATAAGTCTTGTATGCAGCATGTTACAGATGACACTTGTCACTCCTCCAATTTTTTTCTCATCACTTTCACCTTTCCAAGCTTTATTTTCTCCCATCTGCACTTTTTGAAGTTTACATTAAAAAAACATGACATAGTAAATGGCTTTAATACAATATTAAATAAGGTTAAGTTTATGATTGTTGGATTAAAAAATGGAACTTCAGATTTCTTAGAAGGGACACAAAGCAGCAGGCAGCTGGAGGCTATTATCTCAAGGGTATTTAGCAATGCTATGGCACTGAGACTGCCTCTTGGCAGACATAGGTGAAGAAGTGGACACATCTGGGCTCAATTCATTATATTGGAATACCTCCTTCAATATTACAAATATCCATCTGGTTTCTCTTTTCTCTTTTAAGAATATTTCTTTTTGATTTTTAAATTCCAAAACTGATAGTTGAGTGGATTATTTCTGGGCTTTAAGAAACAATGATTATGAAAAATTCAGAGAAGTGTGGGAAGATTTATATGAGCTAATGGATGTGAAGTAAGCAGAATCAGGAAAATAATATAAAAGACATTATAATAAAGTAGGAAGGAAGAAAGGAAAGAAAGAAGGAAGAAGGAAAGGAAGGAAGGAAGGAAGGAAAGAGGAAGGAAGGAAGGAAGACATACTACATAAATGAAATTATCAGATTTGTCTATGAAGAATAAATAAGAAAATACACAGCCCTAGTGTAGGCTTATGTGGATATTTTGCTTAATTTTGTTTAAAATAACACACACACTCTCTCTGTCTCTTTGTGTTTTTGTCTGTCTGTCTGTCTGTCTGTCTGTCTGTCTCATTCTCTTTTTCTCTGTTCTCAATCAGTTCAAAGGGATGGTTTAGCAGATGGAGCTAAAATGGCTCTAGATAATACACTAAACTGAATCCTGTTGGGGAAATCCATAAAAAAAAATGCAGTTATTTTTCCAGTTAACATGCAGAGTGATATATGTAGTTCTGCATACACTTGGGACAGGTTTGGGCCTGGAGCCAGTGACCCTCATGAATACTCCAGTGCCAAGGGAAAGGTTATTTACAAAGCAAGAGGAGGCCCTAAACCTGAATCCAGGAACCACTAGACCCATATCAGATCACTGTGGGTGGAACAGATGTCAAACAGCAGCTTTGCTGCCTACTATACAATTCCATGTCACAGGTCCTGGGCAGATTGAGAAGGGGATCTATATTCCTTTGAGTGATAGGGAGGTACCAGGCAGTGTATGAAAAAAGGAAGAAGTTCAGAAATCAATGGTAGCAGTATCATGGCTCAGACCCCAATCTTAGTGTAGATCTAACTTTCAGCATGTAGCCCAGTTTGCAGAAGACTAATCAGTGTGGAAATCCTAAGACAAAAGAGAGTCTACAATTCTACCACTCTGAACTAAAAGAACTTTCTAGTTCCCTGTTATAGGTAGAGTCCAGCAGAAGTCTTCTCTTGCACAGACCCACACGATGTTCAAGAATCTACAGGACTATTGGAGTCAAGATGGTGGAGAAAAGGCAATGACTCCCCTAAGCTCTACCCAAAATTGCTCTGAACAGCTTTAAATAATGACATTGGCAGCAGCAGAACTCACAAAGGACAGGGTGAAATAATTTTCCAGTCAAAGACAACTTAGAAGGTTAGCAGGAAAGGTCTATTGCACCAGGGTGAGAGCAGAGCAGACTCCAGTGCAGGCCATGGCAGCACAGATCAGCCTTGGCAAACCAGGAATAGGCCTTGGGAGTCATTGAATCAGCAGTGGCAGTGGCTGGTTATAGAGCTCTCAGCCCACAGATAGTAAGGGGGTCATATGACTGGTCAGAGAGTGATTACAAGTGTCACTGCTAGCACTGAGGTAGGACTCTGTTGCTTTGCCCATACTTGGATCTGTGTCACAGTCCTGGGTCTTAGTTGCAGGGCAAGGTGGAGCATTATGACACCACACCTTGTGGCAACAACACAGCAGGGACCCTTGTCACAGTGCCAGGGTTGCTCATAGACCAGATCACAGGCCAGGAGAGTAATAAATGTCCCTCTTTAGATCATATCACCTTGGAAGAACTGAAAACTTACAAGTCCCTAGAAGTATCTCTGAAAATAGCTATACCAAACCCCTGAAACTTGGAACAATGCACCCTCCACCCTGGAAGCAGAGTACTAATTTAACAAAGAATTAAAGTCACTAAACAGGCTGCAAAAATGAGCAAACAACAGAAAAAATTTGACCACAAAATGTTATGATGGTGACAAGGAAGATCAAAACACACACTTGGGAGAAGATAACAAAGTCAAAGGTCCTACATGTAAAGCTTTCAAGAAAAATGTGAATTGGTCTCAGGCTATGGAAGAGCTCAAAAATCAAGTAAGAGAGGTAGAGAAAACAAAATTGGCAAGATACATGAGTGATGCAAGAAAATAGAAATTGAAAGAATCCGCCGATCATCTCCTGAAAGAGATCAGAAAATGAAAACTTTCAGGAATATTATAGCCAAATTCCACAGCTCCCAGGTCAAGGAGAAAGAAATAATTCAAATATCATGGAGCCACAGTCAGCATAACACAAAATTTACCAGCTTGTACATTAAATAATTAGAAAGCTTGGAATATAATATCCCAGAGGGCAAAGGAGCTAGGATTACAACTAAGAATCACCTGCCCAGAAAAACTGAGTATAATCCTTCAGGGGAAAATAATAGACATTCAATGAAATAGAGGACTTTCAAGTGTTCTTAAGGAAAAGACCAGAGCTGAATAGAAAATTTGACTCTCAAACATAAGACTCAAGAGAAGCATAGAAAGGTAAACAGGAAAGTGAAATTATAAGGGACTTAATAAGGTTAAATTGTTTACATTCCTCCATGGGAAAATGATACTGGTAACTCATAAGAACTTTCTCATTATTAGGACAGATAGAAGGAGTATATCTATATCTATATCTATATCTATATCTATATCTATATCTACAGATTGATAGATAGATAGATAGATAGATAGACAGATAGATGGATAGAGATGGAGGACACAGGTGTGAGTTGAATATGAAGGGATGATGTCTAAAAAAAAACCCCAAAGTTAATGGATGAGAGAAGAATAGGCTGGGAGAAAGGGAAAGGGAGAGATAGAATGAGGTAAACTATGTCACATAAAAGAAGAAAGAAAAAGCTTTTATAGAGGAGGGAAAGAGGGAGGGAAGTGAGGGAGACTGAGTGAACCTTACTCTCATCAGAATTGGCTCAAAGAGGGAATAACATACACACTTATTTGGATATAAAAAATCTATCATACTCTATAGAAAATAAGAAGAGAAAGGGGATAAGAGAAGGGGGGCAGTGATAGAAGGTAGGGCAGATGGGGGAGGGGGTAGTCAAAAGCAAAACACTTTTGAGCAGGGACAGGGTGAAAGGAGAGAGAGAGAATAGAATAAAGGAGGGGAATAGGATGGGAAGTACAGTCAACAATTGTAACTCAGAAAACAATTGAAGCAAGTTTTTCTGGTAAAAACCTCATTTCTCAAACATGTTGACAACTGAGGCAAATTTATAAAAAAAAATAAGAGCCATTCCCCAACTGATAAATGATAAAAATACATGAATAGATTTCAGATGAAGTAAATAAAGTTATCTATATTCATATTAAAATGCTCTAACTCACTATTAATTGGAGAAATGCAAATGAAAACAATTCTTAGTTACTACTTCATACCTATTAGATTGCCTGATAAGACAGAAAAGGAAAATGATATATGGTGGAGGGAATGTGGGGAAAATGAGATATTAATGCACTTTTGGTGGAGTTGTGAATGATACAACCATTTTGGAGAGAATTTTGGAAATATATCTAAAGGCTTATAAAACCAGTCATACTCTTTGACCTAGCAATACCACTACTAAGCCTGTATCCCAAAAGAGATTAAAAAAAAAGGAAAAGGAAATTTATAAGAGCTTATTTTTGTTGGCAAAGAATTGGAAATTGAGGTGATGCCCATCAATTGGGGAATAGCTGAACAAATTGTGGTATGCAATTGTAATAGGATACTGTTGCACTATAAGAAATGATGAGCTACATGCTCTCAGAAAAACCTAGAGAGAGTTACATGAGGTGATGCAAAGCATAATGCACTATGTACAGAGTAACAGCGATATCATAAGATGATCAGCTATGAATAACTTAGCTATTCTCATCAACGCAATGATCCAAAACAACTCTAAAGGACTTATGATGAAAAATGCTATCCATCCCCAGAAAGAGAACTGATGGTCGTTGAATACAGATTAAAACATACTGTTTTAAAATCTTTCTTTATTTTTCTTAAGTTTTTTTTTTTGGTCTATGTTTTCTTTCACAACATGACTATTATAGAAATGTTTTGGGTGACTACACATGTATAACCTATATCTAATTGCTTGCCTTCTCAATGAGGGATGTGGTGGGGGGAGGAAAGGAAAGAATTTGGAACTCAAAGTTTTAAGAATGAATGTTAAAATTGTTTTTCATGTAACTGGAGAAAAATAAAATACTAGATAAAAAAAGAAACTTTCTTTACACGTAATTGAAAAAAATAAAATTTCATTTTAGGGGGAAAAAAAGAAGGACTTGCAGAGCTCAGAACAGGGTGGAAATAATGAATCATTTCTCTGGATCAAACCATTTTGTGAGTCCTGGAAATTGGCAAATCCATAGTCTATTCCTTAGATCCTTTAATAATATAACTTTTACCAACCCACGAAAGCAGTAATAGGACCAATCAATACCTTCCCTCAAGAAGTGCTAGAGAGTCCAGGCCTAATATCAAGTGTGAAGTCAGGAAGTAAGGCTGGAAGAATGGGAAAGAAAAAAAAAAAGAATCTCACCATACTGAGATATTATGGTGTCAGAGATGCTCAACTGCATCTACAATCAGTGCCTCAGAGGAGATTAGACATTTTGAACAAACTCAAGTAGAATTACTAAAAGAAATTAATTAAGAGGGTTATTTTTGAATAATATTTTATCTTTTCCAGTAAGAGTATTTTAAGAGCTAAAATAAACAAACAAATAAATGAGATAAATAAATTAAATGATGTATGTGTGTATGTAAGTGTGTGTGAGTAAGTGAGAGAGAAAAAAGAGAGAGAAATGAGAGCTCTTGAGGAAAAAAAATCATTCAAAATGAAATAAGAGCTCTGGAAAGAATTGGAAAATGAATTAACAGTGTGGCACAAGAGATACAAAATCTTACCCAAGAAAAAAATTTCCTGAAAATTAGACCAGATCAAATAGAATCCAATGTTTCAATGGGGCAATAAGATATAATAAAACACAGTTAAAAAGTGGAAAAAATAAAAGAAAACATAAGATATCTCATTGAATAAACATTTAAACTGGAAAATAGATAATGGAGGAAAAAAGAAAAGGAGCAACATCAACAATCATTGGACTATTTGAATGCCATGACCAGAAAAAAAAATAACTTAGACACCATCTGTTAAAAAATCTTAAACCTACCCAGATCTTTTAGGACCACAGGGCAAAGTGAAAATTGGAGAAATCTACCAGTCACCTCATGGGAGAAATCCCCAAATGAAAACTCTCACAAATGTCATAGCCAAAATCCAGAGCTTCCAGGTTAAAAAAAAATGCAAGCAGACAGAAACAAAGAATTCAAGTACCAAACACCAAGGGGCTACAGTCAGGAACATACATGATTTAATAGTCAACATGATAAAGTAGCAGAGAATTTGGAATATGATATTCCAGAAGGCAAAGGATATGGGCTTACAGCCAAGAATAACTTGGCCAGCAAAACTAAATGTAATGGATTTTTAATGAAATAGAGGACTTCCAGTCATTTCTGATGTAAAGACCAGGGTTGTGTATAAACTTTGATGTTCAAACACAAGAGTGAATAGAAATACAAGAAAGTAAATATAATGAAAAATGATAAAGAACTAAACAATAAAAATAGTTTATATTCAATTGGGGGAGATGATACATATAGATATAGATATAGATATAGATATGGTTCTTCTTATCCCCATTATCATCAGAGTTCATAGATGGAGTCCAATTAGACAAGGCCTAGGACTGGTCCCATTATATTTCAATTATTTTAAGAATAGAAAGAGAGAACAGTGGGGGAGTGGGGATGGAAAAGAAAATTTAGGAAAATTATCTCACAGATCATATCACATAATCAGACTAGGTCCACAAGGAGACATTTATGTAAACAAGGAGGAGGGGTGTGTGGGCGGACAGATAATATTTATCATCTGAACTGGTCAAAAGAATATAGAATATGTACACAAACATAAACAGTTGGATATAAAATATATATTTCATTTCACAGGGAAATAGGAGGGAAGGGGGAGAAGGGGAAAGGGAAAATTATAGTGAGAGTAGAATAAGGGAAGAAAATTAGTCCTAAGCAATATAACATGTGCTGGAATAGATTTAAGGAAAGCCGTGACAATTTGACCTACACTCACCTTAGGCACGCCTGGCAATGAAGGGAGAGACTAAACACGTCTGAGGGAAGAAGAGGCACAACCTGCTGTTGTGCTACTGGACTTTCTTTAGAAGGGGTAGGATTTTCATTGTTCTGAGATTGGTCACCATGCTTGGGGGCTAATCAACACTCTCTGAGACACTTTTCCAGTCAGGCTTACCATGAGAGAAAGATTTTTTCCTTAAAGACAATCTACTCCTTAGGGCAGGATGAAATGGGTGGAAGTCAAAGAAATCCTGTACATGCTGCAGACACAGTGCTGGAAAGAAGAATCCTGTTAATAAGTCTTCTGATTTGTTGAATTCTTTTTGGTTATGTTTTTTTCTTAGGTGTACACTTCTTTTTTTTTTTCCTTTCAATTGTCAATTTATTTTCTAAGTCTCACCTTCAGCAATAAGCCTTTTCTAATTCCTCTTATTGCTAGTGCTTTCCATCTTTTGATTATTTCCATATTATGTGTACAATTATATATATATGTACACACATGAGATATATATCTATATATACATATACATGTATGTGTGTGTATATATGTACACACACACACACACAGTGTTGTGTGTCTTCCGCAACAGACTGTTAACTCCTTGAGAACAAGGACTATCCCTAACAATTAGCCTGCTTCTGAAACATAGTTGGTAACTAATAAATCATAATTGAGTAACTAAGTAAAATCTTTTTTGTCAATTATTAAATTACAATTCACCCTAGTCCAGTTTAGATTGAACTTCTTCATTAGTGTAACACAGACTACTCTGGCCCTCATTGTCTAGAAGGCCAGGTAAATTAAAATGCCATTTCACCCATAGCCTCTGGTATGGGGTTTGGGGGGGGCAGAGATTGTCTAGGCTCTTTGTAAATGGCTCCAGTCTCTACTGATGATGTTCCCTCAAGCATGAGGGGAGCGGAGAGTAGAAGAGTGGATTAGGGGAATTTGGTCCATTGCTGAGTTTGGTTGCCATAAAGCAATGTCCTAATTCCTAGTAGAAAACCCCCACCCTCCTTGGGCTTCTCAGGGCTTCCATAGCAGGATGGCCAACTATATCACCCAACCTACAATCCTGGATCCAGTATTTTACATGACTTGAACTCCCAGGTCCTATAAGCATCATCTCTTACAGCTGAAATTGAGAAAAAAATTGAAGGGAAAAAAGCACAACACAGAAATGAATTCTCCCAGACTACTTTCTCAGAGCCTCAGAGCTAAAGGAAATCTTAGCTCTCTCATCTTTTCAGTTCATGGAAAAGGTAGGTAGGTAAAGATTTTTATTCCCTGGACACTGCAAATAAGAGTTGCCAAAAAAGACCATAGCAAAAAGAGGGTGGTGGCAAAAGAATTGACTGGCTCAGTCTTGTCAGTTTTAAAGATACAGGCAGACAATTAAACCAGGTTACCCCCACCCACTTGGAAGGAAACACAGACGTTCCCATCATAGGATAGCTGGACATGTTCCAAAGGCTACTCAAGTACTCCTAGATAATAGGTGAACTGCACATGCCCAAAACAGTCTGGGTTACATTAGTAAAGATTGAATTAGAGACTTCTCTTTATATCTCAGATGAATGTGTCATCTCTACTTCACACTAGTCATATAGATAAATAGGAGAGATATAATGAAAAAAAACTTAAATACATGTGCAAAATTATTGTTCAGTTGTGTCTAACTCTTTGCAACCCCATTCAGTGTTTTATAGTCAAAGATACTGGAGTGGCTTGCCATTTTCTTCTCCAGCTCATTGTACAAGTGAGGAATACTGAGACACGCAGGGTTAAGTGACTTGCCCAGAGTCACACAATTAGTGAGTGACTGAGCTCGGATTTAAACTCAGATGTTGCTGACTCCAGGCCCAATACTCTATCCACTACACCACCTAGTTACCCCTATATTTAAAATACATACAAACTTAGTCCAAGGTGAGTTTCAAAGGAAATTCTAGTAGCTGGTGTATTTGAAAATGCTTCATATACTATAGGGCTTCTGAGGAGAGCTATCAAGGAAATGGGGGGTTCTATGAGGAAGAAGAAAGGAGGCAGAGTAGTCCATGAATGAAAAAAGAGCCTATTCAACAGAAGGATGAGGCTTCAATTGTCTTATATTAAAAACGCCCAAAAGGCTCGTTTAACTTGGCAGTAGAATATTTGAAAGGAAATAATCCACAGTAAAACTGGAAAGATTTGATCATGGAGATGATAAGGAGGCAGTGAAGCATATGGAGGAGGGGAGCAGTATGGTCAGTATTGTTTTACGAATATTACAATACAACTATGTAGAGGAGAATGTGGGGAGGAAAAGAACAGAACCAGGGAAACCAATTAGGAACCTATTGCAATAACCCAGGGAAAAAGTGAAGGAGGCTAGAGCTGTAATGTTGAGCATATATGACTAGACAGAAGGGAATGGATTCAAGAGATGATGTGGAGATAGAATCAACAAAGCATGGCAAACGATTGGCCTACTCAAAGTGGAAATAGACTCTGATCTTTGCGGACCCTTCTTTAAATTGGCTTCTCCCAGAGTCTCTATTTTAAAGAAAGTTTCATGGCAAATAGTGCCTTCATTCCTCTCCAGGACTCACTCAGCTCTAGCAACTTTCTCTACCACTCATTCATTCAGACACATCCCACCTCCCTACCCTAAAAAAAATTTACTTTTATGTGTTGTCCTCAAGGAAAACATCTTGAGGGCAAGCACTTTCATTCTGCTGCTTTTGTATTCCCAGTGTTGAGTACGTTGCCTGGCCCATAATAAATGATCTTGACATAAGTGGAGCAGTTCAGGAGAGGAATTACTTTTTGGGGGAACAAAAGAGAGTGAGAGTCATGTTTTGCCACTGGATCACCTACTTAAATCTTTTTTTTATATTTCTTTATTTTTAGGGGTTCAAAATTTATTTGGAAAAACATGGGAAAGGAAGGAATATAAAAGAATAAGTTATTAAAAACAATTTATCACATTTTTAGTGAATTAAAAAAAAGAGAAATTCTGCAAAAAATAACAAAGTGAAAGTCTGGGCATGTTATTCCCCACTCCCTCACCCACATCTCTTACTAAATAAATTTCATGGCTCTCTATAAATATAAAGTCCTTTGTTTGACATTTCATCTTTTCACAACATTATCCCTTCCTACTTTTCCATTCTTCTTACACATTCCTTTCCTCTCTGTTTTCTTTGGCATGGCTACACGGGTGCACTTACTGGTACACCTGATTCTCCATCTCTCTTTCTCTATTGCCTTTGCACTGACTGTCCCTCATGCCTGGAATGTACCCCCTCATATTTCTGCCCCTTACAATTCCCAGTATCTTTTACAACTCATCTCAGATGCCACCATCTACATGGAACCTTTCTGTCTGCATGCATACCTGGACCACTCTTTCAGGCAGCACTCCTAGCTATGTTTCTCTACTTCATTGAAGAATCAACTCTCCAGACTTGTCTTTCTTGCCAGCTGTTTTTCCATCTTAAACTCACACACACACACACACATACACACACGTGAGCTCCCATCACAACACAAAACCCTCCCTCCTGAGACCCTGTTGTCATAAAGGTTGACTGCCTGTCTAGATTAATATTTCAGAAGGGGCCTCAACAATTTTTGCTTTACTTATGACTTGACTGTGACTATGACTTAGGACTTCATGTCCCCAACAATTTCTTTGTTTCTCATGTGTGTCTTTCCTAACCCATCCTATTTTCAGGTTTCTGTTATTTTTGTCTTTCTCCATTAGATTATAAATTCCTGGAGGGTAAAAATTGTCTTGCCTGTACATATTTGTAGCCTTAATATTTAACACAGTACCTAGACCACAGTAAATGTTCAGTCTATTTGCCTGTCAGCTTATCTATCTCTGTCTCTGTCTCTCTTTTTCTCTCTTTATCTATTGTCCTGATTCCCATCCCTCCACCATCAGTTAATAGTGTGCTTCCTCAAAAAAAGCTAAAATAAAAAAAAATTAAAAATGTACATATTCTACTTCTGTGTATGTATGTGTATATTGTCTTCCTCATTAGAATATAAACTCCTTGAGGGCAGGCACTATTTCCCTTTTATCTTTGTATTCCTAGCATTGAGCACAATGTCTGACACATAGTAGGTGCTTATTACTGTTTGTTGATTGATTGATTGAATAGTAAAATGATTTAAGTCCAAGCTAAGGATGACTATTAAATGCTGTTTCATGGCTTCTCTCCCAAGCTAGAACTGTAAAGTGTACTGCTTTTGGATTAATAGAACTTGATGGGTTTATGATGTCAGGATTAAGTAACAAGAGATACAAATTGATTTGACTTTCTGTCGTAAAAATAGAATCCCATAGGGAAGGCTATCTCTTGAGCTTGGGAGACATTTGCCCCCCCCCCAAAAAAAACTACAAGAAAGCTCTTGATGTCATGGTCCTATCTTATCTTTCAGTCTTTTTTTTCCCCACATTACTCCCCACCACATCATATATGGTGAATCCAAACTGACTTTCATGTTTCCAATACATTATGATTCATGTCTGTCCCCTTAATCATGGAATGCACTGCTTCCCAATCTCTACCTCTTGAAATTCATGATTTTCTTCAAGAGTCAGCTCAAGTGTCACCTAATCTTTTCTTGGCCCCGGTCTTAGACAGCGGCAGCTAGGTGGCACAGTGGATAGAGCACCAGCCCTGGAGTCAGGAGGATCTGAGTTCAAATCTGGCCTCAGACACATAACACTCTTTAGCTGTGTGACTCTGGGCAAGTCACTTAACCCCAATTGTCTCACCAAAAAAACAAAAAATAAAAAACACCTAATTAAATCTTGAAGTTTTTTATTTAGTTCAAACTTCTGCTTTTTACATATGAGGAAACTAAACCAGCGAGGTTGAGTAAATTGCCCAGGTTCTCAAAGCTAGTAAGTGTCTGTGGAAGAATATGAAATTAATCTTTGTTACTCTAAGTCCAAACCTCTATACACTATGTCATCTGACTGAGCTTGTCTATGATGCATTTAACTCAAAACATCCAAAATATAATTGATAGTATAGGATAAGAACCCAGAAGAAAATTAGGGCTTGATATGTGGATAAGGTAGTTGTCTCCATGTATTGGATAAATAAATCTATGAGAGTTAGTGAGATGATCGACATTTGTAGAGAGAGTGCCTGGGATAGAATCACCAGATACTCCCTTAGTTAGGGCATGAGATATAGAAAATGATCTAGGAAAAAAAAAAAGATGGACAGACAGGTCTAAGGAGAACCAAGGAAGAGTAATGTCATGAAAATGTAGAGGAGAGTAAATACAAGAAGACAAATTTGTCAATAATATTAACATCAAGAAAAAAGTGAGTAAAGGGAGTCCTATTTGGCAATTGAAAGATCTGTGGTAACTTTGGAGAGAGTTTCAGCTCTTTGATTAGATCAAAAGTCAGATTGCAGGAATTTGAAAACTAAATGGAAGAAGAAGTAGAGGCAAAAGAATCGACAACTTTTTGCTACAATTTTGGATATAAAATGAAGGAGAGTTACAAGATGATAACTTGAAGGAATGATAGGGCAGAGTGAAGGGTTCATTGTTGTTGGTTTGTTTTGCTTTAAATTTTGTTTGTTTTTAAAAGATGGGGCAGATCTGATCCTGGTTACGCCACTCAAGACATTATGCTAGATGCTTATGACACAGAGACAAAATGCAAAATTGACCCTTTTATCAAGGAGCTTCCAATATTCTGGGGAAATATACTTTATCAGTTTTGTTTCTATTTAGTCATTTTTGGTCTTGTCTGAATTTTAGTCATGTCTGAATCTTTGTGACCCCATTTGGGGTTTTCTTAACAAAGATACTGAAATAGTTTGCCGTTTTGTCCTCTAGCTCATTTTATAGATGAGGAAACTGAGGAAAACAGAATTAAGTGACCTACCCAGGGTCACATACCTATTGTGGCTAAGATCTGATTTGAATTCAGGTCTTCTTGACTCTAGATTCAGCACTCTATCTATTGTACCACCTAGCTGCTTCTATACCACATAATATCAACAGATAAATATGGACACTGTTTTTTTTTTAATTTTAGACAAACACGAGAATTCAAATACAGAAGAGAGAAAAGAAAAAGAAATATATCATAAACTTAAATATTGAAATTTAAATGCAAAGTAAGAAAAGAAAAAAAATATGAGGTGCACAGCAACACATAGCAGAGGATTCAAAATATATAGTGATAATTTTTCATTTCAAGAAAGCCTATGTGATAAATTCTACACATTGTGTTGAGAGCTGTCCATCTTTTATTTGCTTCCTTGTAAGTTTTTTTTTTGTTCTCTGTTATGCATTTTTACTTTGTTCTTTTTCCCCCTCTTCTTCCCTCCTCCAAAAGAAGGCTATGAGTAAGTGTGGCCATATTTATATCTATATCTATGGGTAGATATAGATATAGATACATAGATATACACACATACATACATATGTACATATGTACATATATAGACATATACTTTCCCTAACAGATTCTACACCTGATCTTTGTTTTTTACATTTGTGCATATCTCTTATTTCCTATCCCGTCTGACTCATCTAGATTACTTCTATCCACTACCTTGCCCTTCTATTACTTGGCCTACCCACCTCCAATGATCCCTCCTCACCCATTCCCATGAATTTAAACACCCTTCCATACTGCCCTTTAACCTATTCCCTCACCCTCCCCTCTAGGTGTCCCTGCCTTAGCCTCTCATTCTCACTGTCCTTAACACCTTTCTATATCCACCTTTTAACCTATTCCCTCACTCTCCACTCTAGAGTTCCCTCCATTATCCTCTTATTCTTTTCCCCCTCCCTATCATCTTAACATTTTATTTCTTCTGAGTTTAGACTTTCATGCTCATATATGTATACACACACATATATATACATATATACATATGTACACATACATATATATATATATACATATATATGTATATATACACATGTATGTATTGTTATCTCTTGAACTCATTCCCAGTGAAGGTAGGTTACTAGAAATACCAGCCCTCCACCTAGATCTAATTCCTCTGTTTTAGTTCTTCCTCTCACACCTCATTTGTATAAGATATTTACTCATTTTTTTTTTTAACTCTTCCTAGGTAGTTTTACTTTTTAAAGTCCTATCATACTCAGGACTACCCCAATCTTTCTTACAAACTACCCAATTGTTAATGACAATCTTACTCATAATATTTTACATTTTACATACATAAAAGGTAGATGGTCTGTCTTATATATGAACACTATTATTGGAAAAGGAAGAAAAAGCTAAAAATTTGGGTCATATGGGAAGTGACACGTAAACTGAACCTTGAAAGAAGCTAAGGATTCTAAGAGATAGTGGTGCAGAGGGATATCCTAGGAGCAGGAGCAAAAGGACAGAATTTAGGAAATATGATATAAGCACATAGGTTAATTTAGTAGAAGTGTAAAGAATGTCATTAACAGTAGCCCCATGTAAATCTTTCAAGGCAGGAACCAGATAATAAAGGCTTATTTTTTTTTTCTCATTTGATATTTTAACTTTTCCCCAATTACATGTAAAAACAATTTTAACATTCTTTTTTTTTAATTTTGAGTTCCAAATTTTCTCCCACCCTCCCTACATCCCCCCCATTGGGAAGGCAAGCAATTTGACATGATTTATACATGTGTAGTCATGCAAAACACATTTCACTTGAAGTCATTCTGTGAAAGAAAACACAGACAAAAGAACAACAACATTTCTTTCTCTGAAGATGGATAGCACCTTTCATATAAGTTTGACAGAATTGTCTTGGATCATTGTATTGTTGACAATAGCTCAGTTGTTCATAGTAGATCATCATACAATATTGCAGTTACAGTGTACAATGTTTTCCTGGTTCTGCTCATTTCATTGTGCATCAGTTCATGCAAGTCTTTCCATGTTTCACTGAGAGAATCTTGCTCATCATTTCTTAAAGTCCAATAGTATTCCATCACAATCATATACAACAATTTGTTCAACCATTCCCCAATTTATGGACACCCCCTCAATTTCCAATTCTTTGACAATACTAAAAGAACGACTATAAATATTTTTGTATACATAGGCACTTTTCTTTCTTTTCTTTTCTTTTCTTTTCTTTTCTTTTCTTTTCTTTTCTTT
>NW_020954581.1:7517201-7552127 GCF_900497805.2 Vombatus ursinus
TTTCTTTTCTTTTCTTTTCTTTTCTTTTCTTTTCTTTTCTTTTCTTTTCTTTTCTTTTCTTTTCTTTTCTTTTCTTTTCATCTCTTTGGGATATAGACCTAGTAGTGGTATTGCTTGGTCAAAGGGTATACATGGTTTCATAGCCCTTTGGACATAATTCCAAATTGCTCTTCAAAATGATTGAACCAGTATACAACTTCACCAATAGTACATTAGTGTCTTAATTTTCCCACATCCTGTCCAACATTTGTCACTTTCCTTCTCTGTCATATTAACCAATTTGACAGGTGTGAGGTAATAGCTCAGAGTTGTTTTAATTTGCATTTCTCACATCAATAGTGATTTAAAGAATTTTTTTTCATATAACTATAGATAACTTTGATTACTTTGTCTGAAAACTGACTTGTTCATATTCTTCAACCATTTATCAATTGGGGAATAGCTTTTTTTTTCTATAAATTTGACTCTACTTTCTGAATGTTTGAGAAATGAAGCTTTTACCAGAGAAACTCAATAAAAAAACAATTCACAGTAATAATTAGCAATGATGTATTTGTCTCCATCCTATTTTCACATTTATTCTACTTTCTCTCTCTCCTTTTACCCTGTCCATTATCAGAAGTATTTTGCTTCTGACTTTCACCTCCCCTAAACTGCTCCCCCCTTTTCTCAGCTCCATCCTCTTTTCTTATTCCTTTCCCTCCCTAGTTTCCTGTATAGTAAGATAGAATTCTTCACCCAAATGAGTGTGTATATTATTCCCTCTTTGAGCCAATTCTTATGTTAAGGTTCACGTGCTCACTCCTTTGCTTTCCTCATTTTCCTCTCCATTGTAAAATCTCTTTCAGATCTTTTTTTTTTTTTTTTATGCCAGATAATTTATCCCATCCTACCTCTCACTTTTTTCCTTCTTCAAGTACATTATTTTTTTTCTTTATTATCCTTTAATTTTATTTTTTGAATAATCATAGCATCATATTCAACTCACACTTCTGCTTTCTATCTATGTATACTCTTTCTAATTGTCCTAATAATGAGAAAGTTTTATAGGAGTTATAAACATCATTTTCCCATATAGGAATATAAATAATCTAGCCTTATGAAATCCCTTAAGATTTCTCTTTCCTGTTTACTTTTTTATGCTTCTTTTACATCTTTTACTTTAAAGTCAAATTTTCTATTCAGCTCTGGTCTTTTCATCAAGAATGCTTGAAAATCCTCTATTTCATTGAATGTTGACTTTTTTTCCCTTGAAGGATTATACTGAATTTTGCTGGGCAGGTGAATTCTTAGTTAGAATCTTAGGTCTTTTTCCTCGTGGAATATAATTTTCCAAGTCTTCTGATCATTTAATGTAGAAGCTGCTAAATCTGACTATGGATACACAATATTTGAATTGTTTCTTTCTGGCTGCTTGCAGTATTTTCTCCTTGATCTGGGAGCTTGGGATTATGGCTCTAATATTCCTGGAAGTTTTTGTTTTGGGATCGCTTAGGAGGTGATTGGTGGATTCTTTCAATTTCTATTTTACCCTCGGGTTCTAGAATATCAGGGCAGTTTTCTTTAATACTTTTTTGAAAGATGCTGTCTAGGCTCTTTATTTCATTGTGACTTTCAGGTAGTCCAATAATCCTTACATTATCTCTCCTGGCTCCATTTTCCAGGTCAGTTTTTTTTTCCCAATAGATATTTCACATTGTCTTCTTTTTTCCCCCATTCTTTTGATTTTTCTTTTGATGGTTTCTTGATGTCTTATAAAGCCATTAGTTTCCACTCACCAAATCCTAACTTTTAAGAAATTTTTTTTTCAATGAAATTTTGTACCTCCTTTCCCATTCGGCCAATTCTGCTTTTTGTGGAATTCTTCTCTTTGGTGAATTTTTGTATATCTTTTTAAATTTGGCTAATTCTGCTGTTAAAGCATTCTTCTCTTCATTGGATTTTTGTGCCTCTTTTACCAATTGGTCTATTCTGGTTTTTTTAAGGTATTATTTCTTCAATATTTTTTGTGCCTCCTTTACCAAGTTATTGACTCCTTTTTTCATGATTTTCTTGCATCACACTCATTTCTCTTCCCAATTCTTCCTCTACCTCTCTTATTTGATTTTTAAAATTCTTTTTGAGCTCTTACAGAGTCTGAGACCGATTCATATATATATTTTTTTCTTTGAGGCTTTGGATGCAGGAATTTTGTCTTTATTGTCTTCTCAGTGTCTGTTTTGGTTTTCCTTGTCACCATAGTACCTTTCTGTGGTCAGATTTGTTGTTGTTGTTGTTTGCTCATTTTACAATCTATTTCTTGACTTTTAACTCTATGCTAAAATGGGGCTCTGGTTCTGAAGTGTAGAGTGGTACTGTCCCAAGCTTTAGATTTTTTTTTTTGCAACTGTTTTCAGAGGTAATTCTTGGGACCTGTAAGTTTTTGGCTCTTTCGGGGTGATATGATCTAATGAGAGGTATGTTTACTACTCTTCTATACTGTGCACTGGTTTGTGAGTGACCACAAACACTTTTTTCAACCTTGTAATTGTGACCAGCATCCCTTCTCCCCTATGGCCACAATCTCTGCTGTGCTAGTGCTCTTCCTTACAGTGGGACTAAGACCCAGGGCTGCAACCCGGATTCAAGTATAGGCAATGCAACAGAGTCCTGCCCCTGGTGACAGCAAAGGGATTCGTGTAAATATCCTTCTGACCCATTGTTCAATACCCTTACCATCTGTAGGCTAAAAGATATGGAAATTGGCATTGCTGCCACTAATTCGGCCATTCAGGCCTAATTTGAACTGATGCAGTCTGAGCTGGACTGCATTCCTCACTCACCCTGGTGCACCAGCCCATTCCTGCTGACCTTCTAAGTTGTCTCAGGCTGGAAAATTGTTCCACTGTGTCTTTTTGTGGGTTCTGCTGTTCTAGAATTTGTTGAGTCATTATTTAAAGGTATTTAGAGGGGCTTGGGGAGAGCTCAGACAAGTCCCAACCCAAGATTAACTCTGCCATCTTGGCTCCACTTTCCAGATAGTGAAGTTTTAAAGGATAAATTGCTGAGTTTATGTTTCATCTTTGAAGCAATGGGGATACATTGAGGGTTCTAAGTCAGGAAGTTCATACAATCAATTTTGGCATCCTCCTTACTTTTCACTTCTGAAGTAAACTAAAACTACTGCAGAAAAAAATATAACTCTTTGTTCTATTCTTCAGCAACAATTTCCAACCCAAATTACTTTGGAATAATATGTGAAGCCTGAAATCTTACATTGTTGCCATACAGCTGCAGTTTGCATAAATTAGTATTATATCCCTGATGCATTTCATTGGTCAAGATAAAGTGAATATAACATATGTGCTGCACCCTGTCCCCCATATACATACACACATATACATATAATATACATATACATATAATATATACACACACATATATATATATAATTTATACACACATATGGTGTGCGTATGTATATATGCATGTGTATGTGTGTGTGTGTGTGTGTGTGTAATCTCGCCTCAAAGCCCAAAGACCAGTCATGTTAGGCTTTAATAATAGAAAAAGGAACATGAATAGACTAAGTGATCTATACACAATGATTTCATTGGGAAGTTGATAGATATCTTAGAATATAACTAAAGTTGTCTGGGACTCTGGGCATAAGGTTGAAAACTAATCAAAGCTTGTTCTGAAGTACTTTTACCAGAGTTCATCCACTCATGTTTATCTTTTAAACAGTGCTAGTCAGAATATTCCATTGCCAATGAGAAAGAGAACTTCTAACTGACAGTTTATTCAGCATGTGAAAAGAGGGTTTGGGGAGGGGAAAGGCTTTTTGCATTTAGCACACACTTTGAAAGCAAAGAGAAAGCAAGAGGCACATTATCCAGATTTGACACCAGTTTCTTTTTCTTCTTTCTTTTTTCCCCCTGTAGTACTGTTTTAATTTTAGCAAAGAAATACTAAATTGACATTTAAATGGCGGCAGGGCAATTCTCCATCTCTGCCTTGTGAAACGGCCTCTGCAAATGTACAATTATGCTGTCATCTTTAGCACTCTGCATTGGACAGAGCTTAATTATTAATGTGTTTCCCTCAGAGAATGGCTCGATCATGTCACAACTCTAGACAAATACAGCTAATGCAAAATCATAAAATATTCACTTGAATACTGCTGAACTGACAGGAAATTAATTCTATGAACACTTTTGATATTACCAGAAAATTAGTTTCAAACGCAGAAGACTGAAATAAATGTGTTCATAATTTGCTCAAGGGTAACGCTCATCTTGCAATCAGTTGGTGTCTTTTTATAAATGTTACAAGTATTCAACATGGCTTTATGATAAAGAGGACAGCTAATGTAATGGATTATTTGTAGACAGTGTTTTACTTGTAAACAGCAGGGAGTGAAGAATTGCTCTCTCAGAAATATTTAAACTCTGGTAATATTTGTCAATTCATCATTTGCAGAAGTGAAAGAAGTATCATTAAAAAAAAAAAAAAAAGTCCTACAGGGACCAAGAAGCTTAGGGAAATGATAATAGGATTTCTTCTTTTTTTTTTCTTTTTTAACATCAGCTCACCATTCTAAGTCATGCTAAAGCTAGAAGTGATTGAAAGTCACTATCTTATGGTTAGTTGGTGTCCTGTACTGAATAAACTAGGGGAGTTGGGCTTGTTCCCTAGAGGGAAAAAAAAAAAAAAAGATTGGACATCACAAAAGCCAGCTTAAATGATGAAAGAGGGAAGTTTTCTTAGATGAGATTGCAAGAGGGGTTAAGAGTTATCTGAGCATGGACTAAAAACTATTGTAGCTAAGATACAATATCACAGAGACTTTGGAAGACGTTTGAAGCAATCCTGGGGCTAGAGTATTTTCAGGCTTTGAGGAGAATGTAGTCTGCTTTGGTGTTCCAAGAGCCTTAAGAAAGAGATGTCTGCCTAGGTTTTGTGTCTTCAGGCAGGGGAGGTAGAGAGGTGTGAGTGAGACACCACTGGATCTGTGTTTGTACCAGAGAGTAAGAATAATGGATGCTGTATTGGAGTACTGGTAGTCTGTAGCTAAGAACTAAGATGAACTAGCAGTTGTGACAGTAAGTGAGAATGACATTCAATCAACAGCTTTCTTCCTTTGTTTGTATCAGAGTTTAAATCTTCCACCTTTGCACCTCCCCCCCCCAAAAAAAAACAAAACCTTCCTTGGACTGGCTTGGAGGACACTTGAACATTCATCTGTGGTTTTATGTAACTTGTTTTAATATGATATCCTTTAAAAAATCTCAGCTCATCCATCCATCCCCAGGAACTAACATGCTATATATTTCATCCCTTTCTTAGATAAACTCCTTTAAAAAGCCCTAAACAGTAAGTATCTCTACTTCCTTTCTTCTCAACCACTTCTAAAACCTCTTCACTATGGCTTCTGACCTCAGTGTTCAACTGAAACTGTTCTCTCCAAACTCACCAATGACATCTTTATTGCCATATAGAATGGCACTTTCTTCCTTATTTTTCTTGACATCTCTGAAACCTTTGACATTGTTAATCAATTTCTCTATATAGATATGTAGATATTGCCTCTTCTCTAACTTTCTGCCCCTCTCTGGTCTTCTTTACTGGGTCTTCATCTAGCTCACAACTTTTACTGCTACATACTCCCAAGGTTCCCCCCCCCCCCCCCCCCCCTTCTCCCTTTCCTTTTTCCTCTCTTTGCAAACGAATCCATAACCTCCCAAGGTTTCAAATATTATGACTAATAAGATTATTTTCAGATATTTATATTTAGTCAAAATTTCTTTTCTTTACTCCTGTGCCACATCATCATCATCTTTTTTTTTTGATAGCTCAAGTTAGGCATCATAAACTCAAGGTGTTACATAAAGCCAATTTTCTTTTCTCTTTTGTTTTTCTTTTTCCCTTTTCTTATAAACCCTCCATCTTCCCAGCTTCATTACTATTAACAATGGTACCACAATTCCCCTCGTGACTCAGGATCACAATTTCAGTGTAATCCCAGACTTTTCACTTGCCTTCACCCCTACATAAACTATCTTCCCTTGATTTTTGCAGTTTTTATCTTCACAATATTTATTGTATGTTATGTTCTTTCCACTCACATAGCTACCACCCTTTTAATGGCCATTATTTCTGTCATCTTATATTATTTCAATAGCCTACTGGTTCGTCTAATTGATTGCCTAATGTTTCTCCCTACTTTAGTCTGATGGGGTTGGGATCTGGACCCCAGAAAGGAAAAACACTGGACTTTCCCGTATGGCCAAATCTCTGGCATTTGCCTGAGGTTATAATCCCATCAACTGGCCTTTCATTGTGGCTACATCGTAAACCTTGCCTAGCATTCCATTTCCATTGTCTTACCTTCCTATCCCCCCACCCCCACTTTACACCCTTAATCCTAGCTAGGCTCCATTCTCCCTTGGCCATGTGGTCCTGGTCCCTGGCATTCTATTATCTCATTGTTCCCGCAAACAACTTGACCACTCCTAGATCTCTCCCACAGTCTTTATGTAGATAAGGTCCATCTTGTCTCCATTATGGTGCTTAGATTCTTAAAATCTAGCCACTGCTCAGATTCTTATAATCTAGCCAATATCTCACTAATGTTCAGACTCCTTAAGAGTCTGGCCAATATGACAAATGTTCTAATAAACCTTGTCTTTGGATGAAAGAAGGCTTGGATCAAATTCTTTTGGGCAAGACCCATGTGTTGTGATTTTGGGGTCCCAGCACCGCCAAACTCATAAACCTCAACTAATCCATCCACCATCCACATTCAAAGTGACTTTCCAAAAGCACAAGTCAGACCTTATCGTTCGTTCTACTCTCTAAACTTGAGTGCCTACCAATTACCTTGAAGATTAAATATAAAATCCTCTGTTTGACAAGTAAAACATTTTACAACCCAATATCATCCTACCTCTCCAATTTTATTATACTTTGCTATTCTCTATATAATTTGGATAACAATAATAATGATAACATACAGAATTTACATATAATATTTGTAATTGTTATGTCATTTTGTCCTTACAACAAAATTGGAAGGTATTTCATACTATTATGCTCATGTTACTTATGAGGAAACTGAGGTAGAGAGAGGTTAAGTCACTTAGGTTCACTGGAATCTTTCTGACCATAGGTTCAGTTGTCTATGAAAGCACAACACTCCATCAGATTTGTTTACATATATACACACATGAATAAACATATGTATGTATATACATGCATATATACATGCATGCATGTGAGCAGACATACATTCAAGTGTATTAAAGCCTGTGCAGCTATCTTTTGAGAGCATATTATTAAATTTTCTTTTTTTTTCATCCAGAAAAGTTTTATTAGAACATATCAGTACCATGTTGGCCAGATGCTTAAGGAATCTCAGCATTTGTATAGCTAATACAAGTGGATCAGATCTTAAAAATCTGAGCCCTTGGCTAGATTTTAAGAATCTGAGCACCTTAATGGAGACATGATGGACCTTATAGACAGAAAGACTGTGTGAGGGATCTAGAAATGGCCAAGTCGTTTGGGATGACTGGAGGAGGGGTCTAAGGTAGATCTAGATGAGAGTGGCCAGTAAGCTGAGGTGAACAGAACTCCAGGGACCTGAGCCACATGGCCAAGGAAGAATGGAGTCTAGATAGGATTAAAGTTGGGAAGTGACCAGGGGCTATATGGAGGTAAATAGAACAGAACTGGGAGATTGGGCATAGCCACAATGAAAGGCCAGTTGATAGGATCATAGCCTCAGATGAATGTCAGAGATTTGGCCAAGTGGGAAAGACCAGGGTTTTTCCTTTTTGGGATCCAGATCCCATCCTCACAATTCTCTTCTCAAACAAATGGGACCTGAATTCTTTTGGGGTAAGGGACAAATGTCTTGGCTTCTGAAACTACTCCTTCCTGGCAAGGGGCATAGAGCTGTCCCTGCCTCAAGGGGCTCCCAAAGATGTTGACTGGAACTGTGTACAGGCTACATACAGGAGACAATGGGGGGCATTGACTGGCACCCACTGTTTGCTACTAGGTGAATGGCCTCTACTCTGGAAGGTACAAATCTGACAGAAAAGACTGCAGGGCCCAGATATAGAGAGAAGTAAAAGTGTAAGAGCCCCACTAAAATCATTTACATTTGATATGCAGGATTATCTGATCTTGTTACCTTTCTAAAGTTTAAGTATCTCTTTTGCAGGTAGAATTTTTCCACCACTGTTCAATAGTTATACAAATGAATTTGCCAGAGATTGACTTTCACTTCAATTATCACTCAAATTCTCCTCCCCAAACCAAACTGAAAAAGTTTCTGATTTAATTTCAGTTGTTTGGGGTTATTGAATGACTACACATTCAGATCAAAACAGCAAGATCTCACACTTGTATTGATCTTTTACTCATCACTTGTTTTGATTATGGAAATTTGCAGGATAAAGGATAAAGCAAGGACAAGATTTATGACCCAAATATGACAGGATAAAACAACCTTAGCCCTGTTTGGATTCAGAAAATTCAATTTTCCAACTATACAATATCAAATCCACCTCATAGCCAGACTCAGGAATAGCCAGGTGGGTAACATTTCTTTTCAAAGGAATATAATGGGGAAATTGAGCCAGGAGGATCCCATCTCAGACTGAGGCTAAAATTGTCCTCTCAGCTTTTCCTGGTGCTGACTTCCCACCAGTATCACATTCTTTCTGAGTAGCTTGTGGCATTTCTCTCAGATGGTGGATTATTGATTATAGATGGATTATTATGATCCATCAGACAACTCAAAATAAAATCCCATGAGCTTTTACCTCAAAGAGCAGGTTTCACTAATGACAGTTTAGGAAAAATCTTTTCCAGGATTTACATCTCAAATTTAAATTTGTCCTGGTGTAAAAAACAACAACAACAATAAAAAAACAAACCAAAAAAAATTTAGAGTTTATTTCTATATACTTGCAAGTTCTCAGCAGGCCAAAACCCAAACAAGCTTTTTGGCTAGTTTACACATTAAAACAATAACCAACAGTAGCCAAATTATTTTAGCGATAATCAAATTATGAAAAGTTGCTTGACATAACTGATATAAAAAGTTCACCAATTTGAAATTTGAAACAAACTCATTACCAATCAGGTGACTTCAGTTTTGTTAAGCACATTTCCAAATTACTTTACACAGAGAATCAACATCTTATCATTAACAGTTAAAACTACAACTTTAAAAGAGTGTGCTTACTCAAGTTAGGAGGTTAACTTCTTTACCTTGAGTAGGATGTGCTGAACCTGGGTAATGCTTCCGGGCAAAGGTTGCCCCAGGGCCCAAGGCCATTGCCAGTGGGGCCCATGCTGTAGAGGGCAAATTCAGAATGAGAGGGGAGGGTGAAACTCACTTCTATGAGAGGGATTAACAGATACCCTCTTGACTCAACGGAAGGGAGTGGGAGAAAGGAGTGACCAGGGTTGTAAGGAGCTGTTTCAAAACTCCTTAATGATCAACCACAAAACCTCCAGAATCTGTTAAGATGTTTTTAGCCATTCTAACTTTTTCCTGTAGCCTCCATGAAGGAGGATTCAGGGGTGTAGAGGGAAGGGAGTAAGTAAGCCTCAGGGAACCAAAAAGCACCTGATGTTTTCCCAATTCCTTAGCACTCAGGCAATTGACAGAATTGGGCATATACTTCTGAATAGGGCATCCATCTTTGTCCTCTATGCTGTGGAAGGTGTACCCAGTTCCATGGCTTTGAACCGAACCAGTGAACTGAGAGCCTGAGAGCATCAGGCCAAGTATGAGACAGCCTCATAACTGTCTGCCCAAAAAGCCCCTTTAAGCCTTCCTAGGTGCTTAGAGAATGACCCCAACTGCAGGGCAAGAAAGAAGAGGGGGGGCCTTACATACCTTCCAGTCTTGACTGGAGACGAACTTGGGGTTAGGCAGTTTCCCTGTACAGACCACCAAAATGATGCGGTTTAGAGGTTTAGGGGTGCTGGTACCCCAAAATCACAACACTTGGTTCCTGCCTGAATGAATTCTACTTACACCTTCTTTCAGTTAAAGAAAGATTTTATCAGAACATATCAGCACCATATTGGCTGGACTCTTAAGAAATCCAAGCATTTGTATTGCTAATGCAAGTGGACCAGATCTTAAGAATCTGAGCATTGCATTTTCACTATGGGCATTTAAACCTGAAAAAAATTTGGCAATTGTTGCAAATCAGTACTTGATTTATTGTTTTCTTGGTTCTTCTAGACTTAAGAAATGGTAATAAGTTTTTGCACAAATTTTTTCCCACCAAGGAATTGGCTCTATATTAGCCCACCCCTGTATTGCTCTGCAAACATTGCCTGACCTCACAAGGAGAAGTGGAGTAGAAGGAGCAGGGAATTAAATCATCACAAGATGAGAGAGGCCTGATAAATGCAGGTAAATAATAAGAATAACATTGATGATGATGATGATGATTATGTTAACTAGTATTTATATAATGCTTTAAGCTTTGTAAAATACTTCATATCCATTATGCCATTTGAGCATCATAATACCCTGGCACATACCTATATGCATATGTATAAATTTTTATGTGTGTGTGATCCTTATATGCATAAAATATGTTGTTGTTGTTGTTGTTCAGTTGTTTTTTCAATTGTGTCCAATTCTTTGTGACTCCATTTAGGGTTTTCTTGGCAAAGATTTTGGAGTAGTTTGCATTTCCTTCTCCACCTCATTTTACAGATTAGGAACTGAAGCAAGCAGGGTTAATTGACTTGCCCAGAGTCACACAGCTAGTAGATTTGAATTCACCAAAGTGAGTTGTCCTGACTTCTTGACTGGCACTCTATCCACTGTACCACCTAGCTGTCCTTATGTATATAATATACACACATTATAAATATGGGTGAGAATACACTCACATATATACGCAGGTGTTATATAGATATGGATATATATGTGTGTGTATATATGGATATATGTGTGTACATATAAATATGCACATACATATATACCCATATAAAATACATACATATATATACACACATATATACAAATGTGTGTATACATACATGCATGCACACTTATCTGTACGTGGCAATTTCTTGAAGTCTGTGTTTTTACCTTTCTTTGTAACTCTAGCATTTAACACTCTGCCAAGCACAAAGGAAGCACTTAAGAAATACTTATGTTGAGACGCTGCTAGTAAATCGCAAGTCCATTAACAGTGATTTTGTGTAAGCATATGCCTATGCAATTAAAGATTGAGGGAGAGGAGAACTGTCCCATGAGAAAAGAGAATGCCTTGATTGTACCCCATAAAGGGAGAAAAACAGATCAGAGGTTAATCTGATTGTGATTGGGCAGCTAGATGGCAAAGTGGATAGAGACATGGGCTTGGAATCAGGAAGACTAATTTTCCTGAGTTCAAATCCAGTCTCAAACACTGACTAACTGTGTGACCCAGGGCAAGTCACTTTACCCTGCTTACCTCAGTTTTTCATCTGTAAAATGAGCTGGAGAAGGAAGCGACAAATCACTCCAGTGTCTTTGCCAAGAAAACCCCAAATGAAGTCATGGTAAGTTGGACACGACTGAATAGCAACATAATTATGGCCATTCCTAAGATTTCTAGAGCATGTCCATTGTACTTTCCTTTGAAAATGGAAGGAGACAATGAGCGTGCGAACCAGTAGCGCAATGAGTGCATGGTTAATAGCCAATAAAACGTAAGCCCCTTTTGTCTTTCTACCTCTGGTACCTAGATTTATGCCTTAACACTTGTTTTTTCCCTTTGTTTTGTTTTGAAATCAAAACCTATTATTTCATAAAAGTGTGGCACTCCTGGTATGTAGTTCCACATGAGGATGTGGAAATTCCCTACTGTTACAAAGACTGCCATCTCTGCAATTTGAAGTCTTATGAGGTTAAGTGAATTGTTCTTAATCATGTAGAAAGTATGTGTTAGAGGCAAGATTTGGACTTAGTACTTTCTGATTTCGAGGCCTCTATTAATTTGTATTTAGTAGGCAGAGAAATAGTGTTTGTTGAATTGAGTTGAATTAAATGTCCCAATTGAACTCTTCTTGTGTTTGAACACTCAGAGATTCCTGTAATCAACTGTACTAGTTCTACAATTTTTAGCAGCAGCATTACACTTTCCTTTGTGTAAAGAGTTCATTTGATGCTTATTTTGCCTCCCTAGATAACAAGAGAAAAGCAATTCTGTAATTATTGAACATTCTTGTTAGCATGTCTGGAAAGAAGCTACATTAAGAATATTATTTAAAAATGCATGGCTAATGAATTACACTGATGGTTTTTAGTTTAATAGTTTTTAATTCACTTTCTCAGTTGCAGGAGATGAGAGAAGTCATTCTGCCAAAGGGCTAGTTCCCATAATAGCAAATTGAGTGGGGCGGGTGTGTGTGTGGTGTGTCTGTGTGTGTGCGTGTGTGTGTATGTGAATGTGTGTGTGCTAAGTCAAGATGACCACATTTTGTAAAAGAAATACAGGAGGAGATTCTTTGCCTGGAGTGGGTAGATTATTAGATCAGAAATTCAGCTTATAATAATAACTTTTTACCACTGGAATTGGTTTTACTGTCTTGTATGCTGCTATCTTAATGGATATTTAACACCCCCACTGAAACTGTCTTCCAAAGTTTTTGTTGGTTCCTTCTAGTCCTATTATGAGAAAGGTGCTCTTATATTCAAAACTTTGCAAATCTGATTACCATGAACTACCTTATTTTATTTATGGTCCCATGGTGAATTCCAAGATTCTATGTTTAGATGAAATGAACTGGGAGATCAAAGAATTGTACATTAAGAACTGGAAGGGACCTTTGAGACCGTTTAGTCAAACCCCTTCATTTCACAGTTGAAGAAACAAAGTTCACAGAAGGTTAAATAACTTGCCCAAAGTCAAACAGAGAGTGACAGAGACAGGGTTTAAACACACATCCTCTGAATTCAAAGCCAGTACTTTTCCCACTGGGCCTCACTGCCTCTCAGTAGGTGTTCATCTCTGCCTGCTCCCAGCTTGCAGAGCTTAATTCTTAAGGGCTTCCCCTTCATGGAAACTGATGCAGTGAAAGTAAAAAGGCCTTTGTGGGTGACTACCCATTGAGAAAAGGCAGCTGAGTACTATTTTACCTTTCAGCAGGCCCAAGTTGGCTGGGTAAAAGAAAACAGGAAGACAACAGAAATGAGGATGCTCCAGCCCAGCTGGTAACCCAGATGAGTTCAAGGAGGAGAAACAAACTCTATTATGCATCATTAAATCTATTAACTTTTCACTTCTATCAGAAAAGAGGGAACTAGCTAGGAGTCAGCTACCCAGCTAAAAGGAGTCACAGCTGATATTAGCATTATTCCCTTACCATTCCCTTATTCTTTGCAGAAAATGCTTTCATAATATAGTGGCGTTCTGTTTTGCTTTGTTTGTTTGTAGTGTCGTTTAAACATGGAAATTTTAGGCAGAATAAAACATATTAACACATTTTTTATTGTGACAATGACCAATTAGTTCAATGGACAAAGGGTTTAAATGGATATTCTGGTTTTGTTATGTGCAGATTGTTTGGTATGATATATTTGCCTGTCTTCTCTTTTGTTTTTGGGAGGCTCTCAGAATGGGTAAATTACATGTTTATAAAAATGAGTTTCTTTAGGAAGTGGGGGGGGAAGAAGAATGCAGTATGATTAGGAAAAAAAAAGTTTTTTTTTGAAACAGCATCTAATTTTCAAGATGTAAACTCATCATTATGTATTTCATATGAGTTCATGAGTCTAAATTAGAAAATTATATGTTTCATGTAGCATGCATTTTCAATTAGAAAGGGAACTTCAATGTCAGTTTTTAAGTCATCACTTTGTTTTCATAGATTTATAAAATCAAATACATATTAAAGTTCTCATCTTCAGTTGCCCATATTTGGTGATCCCTCCCTTGTTTTTATAACTGATCAGAAGATAAATGATAATGGACTGGATGTAAGTTTAAGTCAATATACATTTATTACGAACCTTCTAAAGACTATGAACTGGGCTGAGGGGCTTGGAATATAAATATTACTGTGATTACAATGATCCATCTTCTTCCTTTTCCTCCTCCTCCTTCTCCTCATTCTCTTAGCTAAAATAAAATCACTTTAAGGTAGGTTCTAGAATTATCCTTATTTTACAGATGAATAAACTAGGGTTGAGAAAGGTTAAATGACTAGCCCAGGGTCACATAGCTAGTAAGTTTATGAAGTAGGATTTGAACAAAGGTCTGCCTGACCCTAAGTCTCACATTTTATCTACATTCTAAATGAGCAAAAATGAAAGCAATGAATGTTTGTAGTAAGAATATCCACTTAGGAGTAGGTAAATAAGACAGAAACAGGAATTCCCATATTAAAAAATCTCGGCATACATGAAATGCTATGTCCTTCTTGTACTCATATGAGAAAGAACTGCCTGGGACAATAAGAGAACTTGATCAAGGATCCAAAAGTATTATTCAGGTTTTTCTAATGTTCTGACATATTTGGAGCATGTGCTTTTTGGAGAGGTATGATAAAATTAAATTTTATTCAATTCAATTAGCATTTATTAGACACCTACTATGTACCAGGCACTGTGTTAACTGTTGGGGATACAAATAAGATCTATTAACTTCTAACAAAAGAAATTTGGGCTCTTCTAGAAAAGAAAATGGGATGAAGTAGCATAATGACTGCCTTTAAGTACAAGAATACTTCTGTTCTTGCAGGAATTCCTTACTTTCCATCAGTAATGGAATGAGTAAACATACACGCTTTAGGCAGTATCTCCTCTCCCCATTCATTAAGAGCTCATTTCTATGTGATGAATTTCTGGAGATTTATATAGAAAACTAGGCATAGAGAATGTTCAGTTGTCTTGAAAATTTATTTCCAAGGTAGGGGCTAGGGTAGTATTCAACCTAAGAGGAAAACTGAATTTTCACAGAATAAGGAAAGAAGAGAGACAGAGAAATCTACTTTCGTTTTTCCTGGAGCCTAGAATGTTTCTGGATATGTCCCATAAACAATCTTTAGGGATCAGGTATATTCTATAAGGTTTTTAACTTTTTGTTCTTTCAACAAGTAGTCATTTTCCCTTCTACCATCTCCAAGTTGGGGGGGGTGAGGAAAAAAAAAGATTCATGTAGCAAATGTAAATAAAGAAAACAAATTTCTACATTTGGCTAGTTTCCAACAAGTAGGTGTCATTTTGAATCTTGAGTCCAGGATTTGGATAGTATTGTTTTTTATTCATCATCTTGACAATGATGGCATATGAATGTATGGAATATGATTATACCATAAAAATGATGAAGGAGATGGTTTCAGATAAGTTTTCATATCCCACAGCTGCATGACAGTCCCTTTATATTGTCTACACCCATTTTTTTCCTGAAGCTTCAATTTACTCGATCTTTTGGAACAGCATACAGAGACATCAAACTTAAAATTAGTAAATATACTCTGAATTTCAAAATTTATTTTTCCCCTAAAGAGTAGTCTCCATGTCTTCTAAATGTGAATTATTAGGGTCTAATTGAGAATTATTAATGTGTCTTCCCCTTATTCTATTGTCTAACTCATTAAATATATTGTAAAATGGTTAAATGCAGAAGACTGACCCCAAAAGGCTTTCAATTCTATTTGCTCCTTAATGTTGATATTAAACCATTGATAGTAGTCCTATGAGAGATGCAGGGAGATGGGGAAAGTACAAGCAAGGTACAAGGGGAAGGAAAGGAGGAGAAAAGAGTATTTGACATTTCCAATTCTGCCCTTCTAAAAACTAAATGATTTAGAGTTCATTGATCTGACTATCCTAAATTTGTGATTCTGTTTTTTTAAGAAAATATCTTAATTTCCTTTGCATTATCACGACTCAATCACTCATGAAAATGAGGAATTAGAAAGATCTAATTGGTCTGTAGACATATTACTATTTATAAGATGAGATTTTAGCAGGTATTAAAAAATATCACAAAACTTAACTAGGCAAACAAAAATTAATCACTGGTTATATAATGCTAACATAAAATGATATTTTATAGAATTGTCAAAAGCATAATCAAGGAATACTTTATTGAGATAAGAATGCAAATTTAAGTTTAGATTTTTCTACCAGTGAAATTACTAAATACATATATTGCTTTCTGCTTTAGGAAGCAATCAGATTTTATGAATAGAAGATTTTAGAGACTATGAATGTAACAAATGAGAGCATATCATGCATCCATGATATCACACATCATAAATCATGAAAATTTGAATTAAGTGAATTTATGTGCATAGTATTTTTCAATGATAGAAGACTTCTTTTCATTAGCTTCACTTGTTCCATAGGCCTTACTGAAAAATGAAAAAACAAAGAACTGGGTAAAATTTGTGAGTACATACGAATCAATCAATGAACAAGTACTTATTAAGCATCTAATACATGTCAAGCATTGTGTTACTTGTACCAAAGTGAGAAATTCTCTGTCTTCAAGGAGCTTACGGGGAGATACAGTACAGCATACTGAAAATTAAAATTAAAAATTAAAAAAATTAGAAAGTGTTAAGGGATCACTAACAAGCAGGGAGATAAAAAAGACCTATAAAAGACAATAACAATGAGATGAATTTGGAAATTTTAAGGAAACCACAAGTTCCAAGAGAGGGAAAGATGAAAAGGGAATAAAATGAACAGAAGGGAAATAGGTTATGAAAAAACAAGGAGGTAGGAAATGGGATTTTATTTAGGGGAAACAGTAAATAGGGGAATTCAACTGTGCTAAGAGTCTGGAGGAATAATAACTTGTAATCTACCAAGAAGATAATCTAAAGGCAGAGTTTGAAGGATTTTAAATGTCAAACAAAAAAAAGTTCACATTTTATATAGAGACAGTGAAATTTCAAGAACAAGGGAATGATGTGGTCAGATGTGAGTTTTAACAATATCAATATTGAAGCTGTATGGGGAATGGATTGGATGGTATAGTGACTGCAAACTGAGAGACCAGATAGCAACCTGTTTCTTTTTTTAAATTTTTAATTAATTTATTTTGAATTATCAACAATCACTCCCACAAGCTTTTGAGTTTTAAATTTTTCTCCCCCTTCCTCCCCCCTTCCCTCCTCAAGATGGCATGCAATCTGATATAGGCTATACATACACATTCCTGTTAAACATATTTTTACATTAGTGATGTTGTAAGAAAGAATTAGAACCAATAGGAGGAACCACCAGAAAGAGGAAACAAAACACAACAGAAGAAAAAAAATAGCAAATAGTATGCTTTCATCTGCATTAAGATTACATAGTTCTTTCTCTGGATGTGGATAGCACTTTCCATCATGAGTCTTTTGGGGATATCTTAGATCCATGCATTGTTGAGAAGGGTTAAGTTTATCGGTATTAGTCATCACACAACGTGGCTGTTACTGTGTACAACTTTCTCCTGGTTCTGCTCACTTCACTCAGCATCAGACCATATGAGTCTTTCAGGTTTTTCTGAAGTCAGCCTGTTCATCATTTCTTATTAGCACAATAGTATTCCATTACATTCATATACCACAACTTGTTAAACCATTCCCCAATTGATGGACATCCTCTCAATTTCCAATTCTTTGCCAGCACAAAAAAGAGATGCTATAAATATTTTTGTACATGTGGATCCTTTTCACATTTGTATGATCTCTCTGGGATATAGCCCTAGAAGTGCTATTGCTGGGTCAAAGGGTATGCACATTTTTATAGCACTTTGGGCATAGTTCCAAATTGTTCTCAAAAATGGCTGGATCATTTCACAACTCCACCAACAACACATTAGTGTTCCAATTTCCCCACATCTTCTCCAGCATTTATCATTTTCCTGTTTTGTCATGTTGGCCAATCTGATAGGTGTGATGCGGTACCTCAGAGTTATTTTGATTTGCATTTCTCTAATCAATAGTGATTTAGAGCATTTTTTCCTATGATTATAGATGGCTTTAATTTCTTCATATGAAAACTGCCTGTTCATATCCTTTGACCATTTCTCAATTGGGGAATGACTTGTATTCTTAGGAATTTTATTTAATTCTCTATATATTTTAGAAATAAGGCCCTTATCAGAGAGACTGGTTGTAAAAATTCTTTCCCAATTTTCTACTTTCCTTCTGATCTTGGTTGCATTGGCTTTGTTTGTGAAAAAAAAAACTTTTCAATTTAATAAAATCAAAGTTATCCATTTTGCTTTTCATAATGTTCTCTATCTCCTGTTGGGTCATGAACTCTTCTGTTCTCCATAAATCTGATAGGTAAACTCTTCCTTGCTCCACAGTTTGCTTATGGTATATCTAAAACATGAACCTATTTTGACTTTATTTTGGTTTATAGTGTGAGATTTTGGTCTAAGCCTGGTTTCTGCCATACTCTTTTCCAGTTTTCCCAGCAGTTTTTGTCAAAGAGTGAGTTCTTATCCCAGAAGCTGGGGTCTTTGGGTTTATCAAATAATAGATTACTATCATCTTTGACTACTGTGTCTTCAATACTTAACCTATTCCATTGATCCACCACTCTATTTCTTAGCCAATACCAAGCAGTTTTGATGACTCATGCTTTATAATACAATTTAAGATCTGGAATTGCTAGGCCACTTTCCCCTGCCTTTCTTTTCATTAGTTCCCTTGATGTTCTGGAGCTTTTGTTATTCCAAATGAATCTTGTTATTATTTTTTCTAACTCCATAAAATAAATTTTGGTAGTTTGATTGGTATGGAACTGAATAAGTAAATTAGCTAAGGTAGAATTGTCATTTTTATTATATTAACTTGGCCTACCCATGAGCAACTGATGTTTTTACAATTATTTAGATCTGACTTTATTTGTGTGAAAAGTGTTTTGTAATTGTGTTCATATAGTTCCTGGGTTTGTTTTGGTAGGTAAACCCCTAAATATTTTACAATGTCTATGGTAAGTTCAAATGGAATTTCTCTTTCTATCTCTGGCTGTTGGGCTTTGTTGGTAATATATAGAAATGCCAATGATTTATGTGGGTTTATTTTATAGTCTGCAATTTTGCTAAAATTGTTTATTATTTCAAGCAGTTTTTTACTTGATTCTCTGGGATTGTCTAAGCATAACATCATGTCATCTGCAAAGAGTGATAGCTTTGTTTTTTCTTTGCCTATTCTAATACCTCCAATGTCTTTTTCTTCCCTTACTGATAAAGCTAATATTTCCAGTATGATATTGAATAACAGTGGTGATAATGGACATCCTTGTTTCACACCGATCTTATTGGAAATGCTTCTAGCTTGTCCCCATTTCATATGACGCTTGCTGAGGGTTTTAGGTAGATGCTATTTATTATTTTAACGAAGACCCTATTTATTCCTATGCTCTCTAGTGTTTTTAATAGGAATGGGTGCTGTATTTTGTCAAAAGTTTTTTCTGCATCTATTGAGATGATCACGTGGTTTCTGTTAGTTTTGTTGTTGATATGATCAATTATGCTGATAGTTTTCATAATATTGAATGAGTCCTGTATTCCTGGTACATATCCTACCTGGTCATAGTGTATTATTCTTGTGATAAGTTGCTGTAATCTAATTGCTAATATTTTATTAAAAATTTTTGCATCTATATTCATTAGGGAAATTGGTCTGTCATTTTATTTCTCTGTTTTGACTCTTCCCGGTTTAGGTATCAGAACCATATTTGTATCATAAAAAGAATTTGGGAAGACTCCTTCTTCACCTATTTTCCCAAATTGTCTATACAGTATTGGAATTAATTGTTCTTTACATGTTTGATAGAATTTGCTTGTAAATCCACCTGGCCCTGTAGATTTTTTTCCTAGGGAGTTCATCAATGGCTTGTTCAATTTCTTTTTCTGAGATGGGGTTATTTAAGTATTTTACTTCCTATTCTGTTAATATGGGCAATTTATATATTTTTGTAAATATTTATCCATTTCACTAAGATTGTCAAATTTATTGGCATACAGTTGGGCAAAATAGTTCCTAATTATTGTTTTAATTTCCTCTTACTTGGTGATAGATTCACCTTTTTCATTTTTGATACTGGTAATTTGGTTTTCTTCTTTTTTTAAAATTAAATTAGCCAAAGTTTTATCTATTTTATCATTTTTTAAATAAAACCAGCTCTTAAGTTTATTTATTAGTTTAATAGTTTTCTTAATTTCAATTTTATTAATTTCTCCTTTGGTTTTCAATATTTCTAATTTGGTGTTTAATTGGGGATTTTAATTTGTCCTTTTTCTAGTTTTTTTTAGTTGTATGCCCAATTAATTGATCTCCTCTTTTCCAATTTTATTCATTTAAGCATTTAAAGATATAAAACTTCTTCTAAGAGCTGCTTTCGCTGCATCCCATAAGATTTGGTATGTTGTCTCATTATTGTCCTTCTCTTGAATAAAGTTATTGATTGTTTCTGTGACTTGTTGTTTGACCCAATTATTTTTTAAGATTAGATTATTTAGTTTCCAATTATTTTTTAGTCTATCTTTCCATGGCCCTTTATTACATATCCTTTTTATTGCATCATGATCTGAAAAGGGTGCATTTAATATTTCTGCCTTTCTACATCAGATTGTGAGATTTTATGCCCTAGTACATGGTCAATTTTTGTGTATGTGCCATGTACTTCTGAGAAAAAAAAATATATTCCTTTCTATCCCCATTCAATTTTCTCCGGATGTTTATCATACCTAACTTTTCTAATATTCTATTCACCTCCTTACCTTCTTTCTTGTTTATTTTGTGGTTAGATTTATCTTGTTCAGAAAGGGGGAGGTTGAGGTCTCCCACTAGTATAGTTTTGCTGTCTATTTCTTCCTGTAACTCCCTGAACTTCTCCTCTAAGAATTTGGATGCTATACTATTTGGTGCATATATATTTAGTAGGAAGCTGTTTCAATAGTCACTTAGAAGCAGTTACGCCATGCAGGGGATAGAGTGCCATGCCTGGGGTCAAGAAGATCAGAATTCATATCACCCCTCAGACATTTACAAAATGTCTACTTTCTCACTCACTCTTTACTTTACATCTGTGGTTCTTCTTGGTTGGAACTCTAAGAAACAAGATATCCCCTGGCTTCTCCCATCCCTTTCCAGCTTCCTTTTGTGTTTAGTCTTCCACCAGTAGATTATAGCCTTGTTGAGAGCAAAGACTGCCTTTTTTTCCCTATTAGTACCCCCTGTGCCTGGAACATATAAGACAGTTAATAAAAGTTTATTTAATTGAATTGACCTTGGCAAGTTACTTAACCTCAGTTTGCCTCAGTTTCCTCATCTGTAAAATAGGGATACTAATAGCACATATTTCTTAAAATTGGTGTGAGATCAAACAAGATATTTTCACAGTGCCTGGTACATATTAGGTGCTATATAAATGCTGACTACCATCATCATCATCATCATTATCCATGCAAGATTTGATGAGGGCCTGAATGAGGAGAATTGCGGTGTAAGAAAAGGACATGGACTACTGATATTGAGGAGTTAGACTAGGCAAATATGATAGTAGACTGAATATAAAATATAAAAAAGGTGAGATAAGAAGAATCCAAGATGATTTCATGGTTATGGCTTTCAAAGCATGGAAAGATGATGATCATGCCCTTGATTTAAATAGAGAACTTAGGAGGTAGGTTGGTTGTTGGGGTTTTGAATATGTTGAGTTTGAGATGCCCAAGAGACATACAGCTGGATGTGTTCACATTACTTTTCTTTGAGTAATGAGCAACCAAAACAGGATACTCATCATCTTGTTGAACAACATGGCACTGGACTTTACAGTTGTCAACCTAAAGTTCCAAAATTACAGGGGCAGCTAGGTTGCACAGTGGATAGAGCACCGGCCCTGAAGTCAGGAGGACCTGAATTCAAATCTGCCCTCAGACCAAACACTTGACACTTCCTAGCTGTGTGACCCTAGGCAAATCACTTAACCCCAAATGTCTAAAACAAAAAAAAACCCAAAAAGAAACCAAAATTACAGCACAAAATGTTTTCATCATACACAGTGCTAAACACAGCAATTAAAATGCTCTGAATGTTGATTCTTACTTTTTGTCTTTGTCTCATTCTGTCTCTCTGTTTCTCATGTATATGTGTGTCTGTATGTATATATGTGTAAAAACACATGCATATACATTCAATTGTACTTTTGTGAATCCATTGGATGAATGAGTCAGGGTAGGTCTTCATTCCAGAATATGCTCTTTATTTCAAATTTCTATTTTCATTTACTATTTCAACTTTTCAACTAATCAGAAAAACACACATATCCATTCCAATGATGTTCTTAATTATTTTTGTTTTACTTGAAGGGGCTCTGAGTGGCATGCTAACTGATTATATTGCATTGTGTGTGTGTGTATGTATATATACATGCACAATGCAATATAATACACAAATATATAAATATATATGTACATATGCATATAACATATATTATGCATTATATATGCATTATGTATAATATAAACTGTGTATATATGTATGTGTATGTGTATGTGTATATATTATATGTAATTTCTTTTCTTAACTTGCAGAATGATTTTTATTATTGTTGAGTTCTGTTCAAGTATTCATGAACCCATTTGGGGTTTTCTTGGCAAAGATCCTGGAGTGCTTTGCCATTTCCTTCTCCACCTAACTTTACTGATGAGGAAACTGAGGCAAACAGGGTTAAATGACTTCCCAAGGTCACAGCTAGTAAAAATCTGATGCCACATTTGAACTCAGGTATTCCTGACTCCAGGCCTGATGCTCTATCCACTGTCCAACCTACCTGCCCTACAAAATGATACCTACCCTATTTGACATAACCTCATAAATCTTTAAACTTAAACTTTCTTTACTGTAGTTATACAGTTCAAATGAGTTTATGAGGTAGAAAAGCTTTTGGCTCACTATTTAAGTCACTTGAACTATATTTTTCCCCTTGGGAATGGTCTTTTTCATCACTTCTACCACCTAGTTTCCTTCCTTCAAGTCTCTTTTAAGTCTCAACTCAATTCCCAACTTATGACAAGGCCTTTCCCTTTTCCCTTCCACTGTATGCATGTCTTATTTGTTCATAGATGCTTGAATGTTGTCTCCCCCATTAGAATATTAATTCCTTGAAGGGTGTTACCAGGTTTTTGCCTTTCTTTGAATTTTCTTTTCTTGGTACAGACTGTAGCATATACATAGTAGTTGATAGATGCTGGATTATGATAATGCACTTGAAAAGGAACAAAAAAAAGAGAATTATTTTAATGGTAATAGTGATTTACTATTAAATCAAAACATATTTAATAAAGATCCACTTAAGGATTTCATATTGTCTTCAATTTTTTTCATTCTTTTGGTTTTGTTTTACAATGTCTTGATTTCTCATAAAATCACTGGATTCCAGTTGCTCCATTCTAATTTTTAAGGAATTATTTTCTTCAGTGAGCTTTTGGACTTTCTTTTCCATTTGACCAATTCTGCTTTTTTAGGCATTCTTCTCCTCATTGGTTTTTTGGACCTCTTTTGCCATTTGGGTTAGTCTGTTTTTTAAGGTGTTATTTTCTTCAGTATTTGGGGGGGGGGTCTCCTTTAGCAAGCTGTTGACTTGTTTTTCATGATTTTCTTGCACCACTCTCATTTTTCTTCCCAGTTTTTCTTCTACTTCTCTTACTTGCTTCTCAAAATCCTTTTTGAGCTCTTCCACGGCCTGGGACTGATTCATATTTTTCCTGGAGACTTTGGATGTAGGAGCTTTGACTTTGTTGTCTTCTTCTGGTTGTATATTTTGATCTTCTTTGTCACTAAAGTAAAATTCTATGGTCTGACTTTTTTTTGTGCTTTTTGCTCATGGTCCCAGCCAATCACTTGAGTTTTAAACTTTTTGTTAAGGTAGGCATCTGCTTCCAGTGTGGAGAATGTGCTGTCCCAAACTTTGGGGTTTTGTGCAGCTGTTTTCAGAGATACTTCTAGTGACCTGTAAATTTTCAGTTCTTTCAGGGTGGTATAATCAAGGGCAAGGTGTTTACTCCTTTTCTGGCCTGGGCTCTGTTCTATGAGTGACCACTGCCTTGGAACTGTGAGGAGTATTCCCTCTCCACCACACCAGTGCCTCTCCTTGCCCCAGGACTGCCACCCAGGATTGCCACCCAGGATTGCCACCCAGATCTGAGCACTGGCAAAGCAAGAGAATCCTGCCACAGCACCAGCAAAGAGATACATGCAATTCTCCTCTGATTAGCCACTACATTCCTCTTCCATCTGTGGGCCCAAAGCTCCAGAAGTAGCTGCCACCCGGGGTTGTTCCAGGACTGGGGCCTGACTGCGCTCCTCTCTCATTGTGATTAGACATACCTTTCCTACTGACCTTCTAAGCTGTCTTTGGTGTTTCTGGGTGGAGAAGTCTGGACATCGTCATAGCTCTGCTTGATTCAATCCCCTGAGGACTGCTCCAGGATCCTGAGGTCTAGCCTAGCACATACTGAACTGCGTTTCTCTCCTAGCCTGGCACAATAGACCTTTCCAATCAACCATCCAGGTTGTCTTGGGTTAGAAATTTGTTTCACTCTGTCTTTTTGTGGGTTCTGCTGCTCTAGAATTTGTTTAGAGCCATTTGTTGCAGGTATTTGGAGGGGTTTGGGGGGGAGCTCAAGCAAGTCACTGCTTTCACTCTGCCATCTTGGCTCCTCCCTGGAAATGTATCATTTTCTTCGGAAATTTTAGAAATAGTAATCACTCCTCATTACTGTTAAGCTAGAAAAGTTTAATTTGGTACGGAAGTAAAATTCAAAAAGTCCTATAGCTTCAAATACTTATGAAGAAATGCAGAAAGTTTGGGTCCATATAGCATTTCTCCATCACTACCTTTCTATTTAGTTTCAAAATAGACATCTCCACTTAGGATAAGACTCCTGCTTTCATAGGTCCCCTAACGATGGAGAAACTTAGGAGTTAATAAGAAGTAGGGGAATCTCTATTGCTCCAATTTGTTTCAAGAGGCCTTCAGAAATATTACCAGGAATTAAAGAAGCAGCATGGCAAATAAGAGCTTGTTTGATTTTGCATTTGACACTTTCTACCTGCACATCCTGAGGCAAATCACTTAACCTCTCTGGAGCTCAAATTCCTCATCTATAAAAAAGTGACCAGGGCTAGATGTCTTCTAAGATCCCTTTCTGTTTTAGATTTATGATCTTATGAATGTTAACAGCTATACAAATCCAACCACAGGTATGAACATACCATAGACTTTAAATTGATACCTGGTTGCAGTATTTGAAAAGATAATAAAATAGAAATATTTTCCATAATCTCCCTTGAAATTCAATTTCTCTCTCTCTCTCTCTCTCTCTCTCTCTCTCTCTCTCTCTCTCTCTCTCTCCAGACACATATGTACACATATATGCATATATATTTGTATATGTATGCTGTATGTGTGTGTGCTGAAAATTTGATAGGTTTTTTTTTTTAAATGAGAGATAAAGACAGCCTGGGATCTGACTTTCATTTTTATATTCATTTCACTACTTATATAACTGTGAATAAGCCACTTAATTTTTGTAATTTACAATGAAGTTAATAATAACAAATTTCTCATAGAGTTATTGAGAGGATGAAATGAAATAATCCATGTAAAATTACCTTTCACACCTTAAAGCCCTATTAATATGACAATAGTAATGGTTGATTAATTGATTTAAAAGCAGACATGATTTAGTGTGGAATTTCCATCTACTAAGTTAGGTCACCTATCCATCTATAACTAATAACTCCAGAGAATTAGTAGGTACTTAGAAATCATATAAACAAAGAGCTAGTATGTTTTAGAGGCAAGACTGAATGGAGTTCAAGTCTGCCTAACCCTCTGGTCAGTCTTCTATCCATTAAACTATGTTGTTTTTCATTATTGTGGTCATCATTTTAAACATAGCTACTCTCATCAATTAGATATACTCTCAAATTCCTAGCCACTGGGTTGTACTATACAGTAAGAATGAGAAGATCAGCATGAGCTATGTCTAAAATATTCAGGAGAAGGAAAAGCATCTTTTCTGGCCTACTCATACCTTGCTGAAGTGGAAAAATATATATATATATATCTTCATGTGATTGCCTCAATAAAAAATCACCAAGGATAGCACATTTGACCTTTCTTTTGACTTTTAACCTCTTTGCCTTACAATATTTCATCAGAAAGTATGAGAACCCTCCAAATACCATCACACTGTGTTAAAAACAATTTGGATCGATTGTGGTACAGGCACAGTTTAAATCACTCTCAACTCATTTTGACTCTGGCTAGTGGGAATGGAGACTATATTTTAGCCATATAGTATTGGTGTAGATCTAACCCTTTCAAATTCCATAGTGAAATATCATTTTGGAAATCAGAAGGCCCCTAAAATACATTCACCTTTTATTTTCATTGTACATGTAATTCATGGGAAGTTATTGCCTCAGTCTTAGCCCTTTTAGAAATGTATGAGTCAGCAGGGTATTTTTGGCTCTGAAGGCCAATGGGCTTAAGATGCCATCAGTTTGCAGACAATACTAGGCCAAAGCACAACATTTAAATTTAATTGAATCTGAGCAAAGTTTATTGCTTTTTCAGCTCCTGGCCAACAGAGGGGCAGGGATGAAAGAACCAATAATATCAGCGGCATTCACAAAGGAAGCACTAGCGATGATGAATAGTCACCATGCCCTTTGGATTTCTTCAGTAAGAGAACAAGAATATAAGAGGAAGTAAGAGGAGGAAGAATGCATTTTCTGTTAATGGCTTCATGTTTCATTACCTTGAAGACCAGATTGTATATATCCTTCTAATCTGAATGCTAAAAAGTCTCTGAAAATTATAACAAAATAGAAACTATCCATTTATACTACAACTCAAATTAAATAATCACCCAGCAGTAGACAAGGCTAGAGTAGAAATACATTGGACTAGGAAATGAAAAGAATTGGTCCTCGAAGGTCATTGAAACTAGGAGAGTTTGGGAATTAAAGTTAAAATCTGGCTACAATTTGAGCAGTCTTTGGAACAGTGGTTTAATTTTACTGACTTCATAAAGCTCACCCCATTTTTCTAAACAGAACTTTCTATTTTAATGGGTTATTAATATTGCCAATGCTATTTTAGTTAGGAACCAAACTGATGAGAGCTTGGTGTAATGTGGAACCTGTGCAGTTAACTCTGTCACAGAAGACCACTGTAGGTGAAAGAAGCCATTTTGAGCCATGTTCCCCAATTTGCGGGGACTCGTGGGACTTGATTGCTGTACTATCACAAAGTTTCTTTCCATCTCTTATTCCTCCCATAAGAAGCCTATCCAGTGGATGTGTTGAGAAGGAAATGAACTGAAGATTGCAACAAATTCAAGTTAGGATGGATAAAAGCAGAGAGCATGGTTTGTATTATGGAACAAAACACTATAAATTCCATTCATGTGTGTTATCTAAAAAGGCAATTGTGTAAGCAGTAAAATCAGGCTCCAAGTACTAAAATATAACTTTGTGAGAGGATACTCCTTGGAACTAGTTTCTCTTTCTCCATCCTTGGTTCATTCCATAATGCCATTCCTCATGTCCCGCAGTTCTATTTTTACTTCAAGGGTCTAAGAATTTTCACTTTTCCCTAAAGGTCTCTCATTTACAAACTCACACGTCTCCACTATTACTCATCCATCTCCTAAAGATCTTATTATCCACTTTAGAAAGTTCCCAATTGTGAATAGAGAAAGAAAAAAAATAAAATTTCCTATTTCTGATACTGGTAGATTATATGTATAACTTTCTGAGAGAACCATTAGTTCTTATACAAATATCTCTTCATGTCATGTTGTCACACAAACAACTTCACTGTATTATTATTACCAAGAGATGAAAAATCCAACTATTACAATGGATATTCAAGGATCTCTGAATTTTGGTGCTAAATTACTTCTACAGTCTTACTTCATCCCCTATTCACCACTAACTCCTCCATTCTTTACCCAAGTCAGACTAATTACTGTCCTGCTATCATATCTCATGCTTCCAGCCACCCTGCCTTTGCTTTTATATCCTTGGATATGTGTAGCATATTTTCCCCAATTTTGCTACCCAAAATTTAAATCTATACTATGATACTACTGTTTCCTTGTAATCTTTCCTGATGTGACCTCACATAACATTCTGCTTTGCACTTTTTTAATGTGTTATTCTGTATTATTTCCCAGCAAAGTTATGTATACACAAAATTTCTTTTTAAATTTCTTGTCATAGATTGACATTACTCCCAGTTATAGAAAGCTGCACCATCAGGTCCATAACTCTTATAGATTGTACCAAAATAGAAAGATTTCAAGTATAGATCAAGCAACAAATTGTTGTCTGAAGAGAGCCATTCAAAAATGTAGAGAATTTCCTCAACAGAATTAATCATGCGATTAAATATGACAACCCATATGATATAGAAGAAAATTTTTTAAAAATGGTGCTCAGTCCAATGCAGTCCTTTCCCTCTCTGCTATTAGAATGCTGGAGTAGAAGAAAAGATAAAGAAAGAATTAAATAAAAATAGTTCTTAGACCACCTACAATTGTTAATTTAACTCTTTCTGCTCTTGATGTGTAATCTTTCTGGAATGATCAAATTGAAAATTTTCATGTTGATATTTTCACTATAAGTGAAATCATTAATAATCAATAGATCAAGTTGAAAAAAGAAACATATTATAGGTTCTTCCTGAGGAGGCAAAGACAGGGAGTTTGAAAAGTAGCTTTTGTGGTGTACCAGAAAGCAAGTAAGAAACATCAATTCCATGGAATACAAGATCAACTTGATTTGGACACTCCCAATGAGCTCTCTGATTCTAAATCTATTTCACTTTTCTAGAGACAGCTGTATCTCTCAGTGGATCAAGAGCTAGGTCTCAAGTCAGGAAGATCTGAGCTCAATTCTAGTCTTAGATGCTTACTCACTATGTGACCTTGGGCTTCTCTCTGTCTCAGCTTGTTCACCTAAACTATGAATGTAAATATCCAGGAAGAAGAAATGGTAGAGTTGAAAAGAAGCCATAGTAAATGTCTACATATTCTTTAACCTCATATGTTTAAATAACTTATTGACTTTGAGAAATGAGATGTAAATGAAAGTAAATATGTGACAATGTGTGGGCAAGTCACTTAACCTCTATTTGCTTTAGTTACCTTCACTGTAAAATAGGGGCAATAATATCTACCTCACAGGGTTGTTGTGAGAATAAAATAAGATATTTGTAAAGTGCTTAGAACAGTACCTGGCACATAATAATTACTATATAAATTCTCTCCCCTTTACCCATTCAGTGATATGACAGTCTGATTTTGAGCAAATAAGGTAAGAGGTAACCTATCAGAATCTGACATCCCAATATTAGAATCCAATATAATTGTTGTTGGGAAACAGGGATGATGGCTATAGTGGAAACTCAAGAACTGATTTTCAAAGATACTTCAAAAAGATTGGGAGGAACAATCACATAGTATGCCAACAACTATTGATTGCTATTCTTTCTTTAATACATTTGCAAAATATTTATACTTTAATAGTATATTAAATTTTATGAACATATATACATTAGCATTATGGATTAAAACTTACTTACAATTGTTAAAATTAACAAAATTATTTTTACTCCTCTAGATCTGGAAAGTATCTAAAACGAATACTGTTATCACTCCCATTTTTCCAGGATAAGGAAATTGAACCCCAGAAAGATTAAGTGACTAGCTCATAGTGAAGTAGCCAGAAAGATTTAGAGGCAGGATTTGACCCAAGTTCTCCAGTCTCCAAATCTGATGTTCTTTCCACAATATCTAAAAGACAATAAGTGCAAAGGTTATGTGAGAAAAGAATAAGCAGGTTTTCCCTCAGAATTTTCTCCAGCAGATCATGTTCTTCATTAGTCCACTGATTAAGAAGAGCAGAGAATGAGACCCTGTTGTGTCCTTTAATTGATTTTTCAAAAAAAAATTGACTGTGTAGAACAAAATATAGCCCTCTAAGCTTTCTTTAAACAAAGAATTTTTCATGCTTGTGTTAAAATTCTGCAATGTCCTATTTGTAGATGTGATGGTGGAGGTCTTTGTTCATCATTATTCAGAATAGAAAAATCAAACAAATCAGAAAATAGGATGATGTGTTCATTAAATTATGTTCTCTAGTACCAACCAATAGATCAAAAAACATTTGTTTCATTCTTCTTTTTTGCCGGGCACTGTGAAAAGCAATGGGGAGACATGATCAACTTGACAAGTAAAAGATGGAGGAGGTACAGAGAGACAATATTAGCACTGAAAACTATTGGAGAGTTTTAGTGGATCACAAGTTCAATATGACTTAGTGGTGAAATATGGCAGTCAAAAATATTTGAGTTTGGGTTTAGCAGAGGGACTTAGCTTTCTCCACTAGGGATCTGATGACACTGCTGTACTTTTAGTCACAGCTCATCTGGAGTAGTGCGCTCAGTTCTCATTACCACTGTTTAAGAATGAAACTACTAGGTAGGACAATGTTGAGGAGAAAGCAACCAGGATGTATAAGGCCTTGATTCCTTGAGGATAGGTTGAAACATGTTCAACCTAAAGAAAAAGATGATTCAAAGGATCATGATAGCTGTGTTCAAGTATCTGTTATGTCAAAGAGGGATAATACATTCTCTTTGGACTTATAGGGCAGAAGAAAGAAGTTGAAAAGAGGCAAATTTTAGGCTGATGTGGAAAAAGCTAACAATTTTAACTGCCCAAAGTATATTGTGCTGCCTCAAGAGTGGCAGAGTCCCCTCATTGTTCATCTTCAAGGAGGACCTAGAGGACCTGTAGTGAGTATACTGTGGATTCCTCTCATGAATGAGTTGGAAGAAGACCAAGAGAATGCTGAAGAAAAAAAAACATTTTTAATGAGAATTGAAAATTGCAATATTATCTTCTTTCTGCTAAAGATAAGATTATTTGCTTGCTTTGTGTTACTGCAATATCAACATTGAAGAAATTCAATGCTCATCCACATTATAACACTCATAAGGACCACAAATATTTTAAATTAGAGGGAGAGGCTCAGAAATCAATTGTATTGAAGAAATTAAAAGACATAAAGCAAAAGCAAAGACAATTCTTTAAAGCAGCAATAAGACCTGGGAATAATGTCACTGAAGTAACTTATAATGCAACTTATACACTCAGGAAAAAAAAGGGAAGCCCCATTCAGTGATGCGGAAATTGTGAAATAATGTATTATTGAAGTTGTAGGATGCTTAGACCCTGATAATTTTTCAAAATACAAACAGCTGCTCCTTTCAAGTAGAACCATAACTGATCGACAGCATAAATTAATCTTCAACTTAATAGAACAACTTCATGCAATACTTCAAAAGGAAAATATGTATTATTCAATCACTTTAGATGAATCAACTGATACTGACTCAGAGTAGGTTTTATACTTCATTCGGGTCATTACAGAAGATTTTCTTTGCTATGAAGAGTTACTTGCTTTGGGCACTCTTGCAAACAGAACATGGGGAATAGATTCTTCAACAACTTTCAAGATAAATGTCATGAAACTGGACTGAATTTGGAAAATTTAGTGATGGTATGTACAGAGAGTGCACCTTCCATGACAGGAAAACATGAAGGGTTTATTACAGATTAAAAAAAAATACTAACAGATTCAGACAGTCTCATTTGTTTTTACTGTATCTTGAATAGCAAAATATCTGTGCTAAAGCTAGGATTTTAAGTGACGCTTTGCAACAAGTTATAAATATTGTTAACTATATCTGTGCAAATGCAATATAGCATCGTCAGCTTCACAACATACTAAAGTTGAACAATAAGGCATTCAGTGTGGATTTGCCATATTGTTCTAAAGTGCATTGTCTATCACGGGGACAAGTGTTAGCCAAAATTTTATCTCTGCAAGAACAGATAGTTAAATTTTATGAAGAACAGAATCAGCAATGTGAAGTATTAAAAGAAAATTTCTATAGGAATGCTGCATTTCTGTGTGATATCATGCCAAATCAAAATTACTTGAATATTTTGTTGCAAAGTAAAACAAAGACTATATGTGATATGTGGAAAAAAATCCAAGCAGGCTATCTTTTTTCAAAGCATTTTTTGAAAAGGAAATTTTGGATGAACATTTGCCCCTGTTAGGAAAGGTCATTGATGAGCAGGATGATATATGCAAATCATCTGAAGAATACCCAGCTATTATAGACCTATTAAATGGAGAACAGAATGAAAGGTTCACTGACTTGGAGAATCATGACATCACACTCAAATTAGCATTTTAGCCTCACTTCATTGATATCAAAGGTACCTAAAAAACTACAGATGGAATTGATTGAACTCTCAGTAGATGACATTTTAAAGTCATTGTTTGATGCTAAGACAGATCTGATTGAAGTATGGAAAAATGTAGTAGAATACCCATGCTCTTGGCAACTTGCCTGAAAAATGCTTTCTTGCTTTTCAAGCACTTACTGCTGTGAATCTACCTAACCCAAATCAACATTCCCTTAAGGTTACAAATGACTGATACCCATCTAGAAGATGAACCAAAACTGCATTCCTCCACGCTGCATCCAAATATTCAAATGCTTTCCAACAAAAAGCAGACACAACAAAGTCATCAAAAGGTTAGTTAACTTAAAAATTAAAAAATACTTTTCATTTGTGAAATTTTTAAGTATATAGCAGTTAGATTTTTACAAAATAATGTACATTTTCAATTATATCTAATTGAAGTTTCTTGTATGCAGCCTTATTTGACTATAGCTAAATATTAAAGCAACCTTCCAACATGAAAAGGTTCTCCATCCCTGCTGTAGAAATATAAATCTATCAATTACATAAAGAAAGGAAAAAAAAACTGGATGCAAGTAAACCAGTTAGGAGACTATTGCAATAGTACAGGACAGAGCTGAAGTTTGCCAAAATTAAGGAGATGGATATGTGAGTGGAGAGAAAACAATGGATTGGAAAAATCTCAAAGAAACGGAATCATTTGTCAATTAGTGAACTGATATAATGTGCCAAATCTTGTGATATGCACCGGGAATAAAAACAAACACTGAAACCATCCATAATCTTGAAATTATATTCTATTCTATCTACATTGGTAAATGGCTAAACATGAGGTTGAGAGGGAGGGAAGAGTGGAGGATGATTCTAATGCTGGGAATCTGGGTTACTGAAAAAACTCAGAACAACAATGGTAGAAGAGAAGGTGGAGGAGGTTATAGAGAGAGTTAACTAGTCTAGTTTCAGACACGTTGAATTAAAGTTGCCTGATGGACATTCAGATAAAGATACTTGATAGCAAGCTGTTTTTAGATGCAAAAGTAGACCTCAGGAAATAGATCATATTCCAAGAGATAACATAAGATTGATACTATGAGATGTCTAAAGAGAATGATTCCTCCTCTATGATAAAGTTCTCTAAATGAACTTAGGCACAGATGGCACCGTGCTACATGTATTGAATTCTAGACGCTGCAAAACATTCTTAGTGAATCTGTATTAATTCTAGCCATACTAATTTAATCATGTATTTTGAAAATACTATTTCTGCTGCTGCTGCTGCTGCAACTACTGTTACTATTACTACCACTGCATTAGTTAGTGAGTTAGCACTTATATAGCACTTTAAAGATTTATGAAATATTATCAAATATCATCTCATTTTATTCCCACAACAACTCTGGGAAGTTAATGCTATGACTATCACTATTTTATCCATGAGAAAATTGAAGCAAAAGTTAAGTGACTTGACCAATATCTAATACATAGTGAGAGTAATGAGGCCAAATTGAACCTAAGTCTTCTTGCTTCAAGATCCAATGCTCTATCCACTGTATCATCTAGTTGTCTCCAAACCTAAAATGAAAAAAAATATATTGACAAGACTATAACATAATGTACAGATACACAAATATCCCATATATTACTATATATTTCAATATATTTATACTCAATGACATTGGTATTACACCCATCCATACAAATGGAACCAATATATGACTTCTTATTATGTAGGATACATGTCCAAATTTCCAAATTCTCAGATAGATTCTTCACAGAAGATAAACATAAAAAGATACAATTTTTCTCTATATCTTATTCTCCATTTGGGGGGATAAAAAGACATTATTTATGTTGTACTACCACAGCTCACTCTCACCATATGAGTAGCCTATTTTCTTTTAAGATCAGACAGTTTCTCAAAGAGCCTACTTCTTATGCATGGGTTATCATTGGAAATAATGATACAGTCTGCTTGCACACCTTCCTTCCCACCCACTCCCAGCCATGTGGCTGTTAATTGTCCTTTGGGTCACCTACAACATTTATTCTTCAAAGATCATGAAGCTCTGACATCTTTCAAATACACAGCAAAGTTAAGGGAACATTTTTGTTAAAATGGATTTTTTACTCCAGGAACATTTTACTTTGAGATAGTTTAAAATGCTATGTAATTTAAAAAGACAGCCCAAGTAATAAAATCTCATATACATGGATACATGAGTACATACATGCATATAGATACACAAATAGATAGATGTATGTGATTATGATCATAAAACTATGTATAAAGACATAAAACAGGATATAAGAGACCATCTAATCTAATTCTCTCATGTTAGAAACAGCTTGATGAAGTGCATAATAAGCTGACCTTAGAGTCAGGAAAACCAGGATTCAAGTGCTGACTCTGAAACACACTTCTGGGAAGATGGTGAACAAATCACTTAACCAGACATTTCCATAGGCTTGTAAGAGGCAGAGAAGATAAAATTTTGTTTAACTCTAGTCTTCGGCCTGCCTGTCTGTCTGTCTATCTACCTATCTATCTATCTATCTATCTATCTATCTATCTATCTATCTATCTATCTATCTA
>NW_020954581.1:7552137-7565563 GCF_900497805.2 Vombatus ursinus
CTATCTATCTATCTATCTATCTATCTATCTATCTATCTATCTATCTACCTATTTATCTATCAACTGTAGAGCATTCAAGCATAATCAAGAAAGAGAGAAAGCACTACATATTACTTGTGGCCTTTGGACACAACATCTTTTGTTTTCTGAACCTCAGTTTACTAATTTATAAAACGCATTTATGTGAGTAGGATATCTAAATTCCTTTTGAACTATAGATTGAGATCCTCTTTATTTAATTCAATTTTCAAAGTTCTGGAAGAGGAGGGGATTGAGATCCTGATGCTGGTAGAAAAAAGACAATGTTTTTTAGATGTTTACCCAGTATATTTTAACACATGAGTAGGCAAAAACAAGATGTATTGTAGATAAAAGATAAATGGTAAGAATACAGGAAAATTCAAACACTTGTCTCTTTTGTTTCAGGTTTTTGTTGTTGTTTGTTTTTGTTTTTAAGACCTAGAAACACACAGTGTGAAGTACAAATATCATTGGAGTATTCACCAGCCACAGTTTGGTGTAGATTACTTCAACTGTTTATGCTGAAGTGACCCAAAGGAGTGACTACACTTATAAACATTATATGCAGTCTAAAATAATATCAGACAAAAACCCCATGATTTTTTCAGTTCTTAAAATACGTTTAGAAGATTAAAAAAATGGCTTAGTGGTTATTAAGCATTGAATTAAACATTGTGCTCATGAGCAATCTTTGACATAATGATTCAAATGCTGTACTTGTAGTCAGGAAGAAATATGTATATATATATATACATACATATGTGTGTGTTGTGTATATATATACATATATATGGAGGCATTTACATACATATATGTATGTTTGTATATATACAGATACATATACACACATGTGTATATATGTGTATTATATACATACATATGTACTGACTCATATTTACTATGCTACCATGGGCAAGTCAATGAAGACATCACATGATAGCATATGTGCAAAGCCCTTTTCAAAGTATATATCTTTATAGGAATTCATTTGTAATTTCATTTGAAGCTTATAGGTCAGAAATTGATCACATGATATCCTGGAAGGATATAGTTTCCTCCTTATTGCTTTCCTCAGCCTTGAGGGAGATAGAGGAATCATTGTAGAGATTTTGGGAGAAAAAAGGTGAGCATAAAACTGCGTGAAGAGGAAGAGACTACTGAATGCAGTCTAGTGAAACTGGTCTACCTGTAATGACTAGTGCCATCCTCCGTGGCAGGCAGACAGGACGGTCACAAGCTAATTGGACTTTAAGTGGCAGTGGACTTTTTCCTCCAGGATATTGAACCCAAGTGCTTCAGTGAGTGTTCTCTTGTTCCTCTACCCCCCTTTCCTTTTACCTAGACTGAGTTTTTTCATATTTCATATTTCCATTCTCTTTCTCACAGTTTTAAGTTTGTGTTTCTTTTGTATAAATTAGTTGGTTCACCCTGTATCAAACTACATATTTATTTATAACCAGAGTGGAGTGGGGAGTAAGCTCTTAAGGGTTCTAATATTGTATGTGCTAAAGGATCTAGAACTCTCAGATTCTGGTTTGGAGGGTTTGCTTGGGATTACAAAGTAAGGCTCTAATTTAATGAATGACTATATGATTCTGCTAACAAGTAGAACTTAAAAATAAATCAGGATCATATTCTTCCCTCATAAAGGTAGGGGGATGGGGAAGAGAACAAACACATATTAATCATCTATTATGGGCCAGGTACTCAGTTAGCTAAGTGCTTTATTAAAATTATGTCAGCTGATTCTCACAACAACTCTATGAGGTATCCCTATTTTATAGTAGAGGAAACTGAGGCAGACAGAGGTAAAATTATTTGCCGAGAATCTAAGAGCTGGTAGGTGTCAAAGGTCAGGTTGGAATTTTGGTTTCTTGTGTCACCTTGTCTGCCTCTAAAAGGAGGCTAAATATCTATTATCTTCACAATCATTGGTGGAGAATTCATCCATGAGACTATGGCTGAACCTCATTTCCCAGGACTGAGAAGGTAGAGGGATAAAAAGGAGGAGTGCATATATATAGAGGAAAGCCAGTCCCCTAGTTGGGTCCAATAGGTGGAGGTAAGAATTCTCATTAAGGATCCTGGCCCCATCCCCTTTCTGTCAGGGAAGCACAAGTGAGAACTATATAAACCATCTCATGATCCATAGAGCTACCTAGTACTACACATTCAATTTTTAAAGAAACGTTTATTAAGCGCTTACTAATTTTGAGTGATTGTGCCAAACCCCAAAGTTGGACACACAAGCAAAAGTCTCTACCCACAGGGAACATATATTTTATTTGGGAAGAAAGCAAAATAATAAAGATACATACGAAATTAAATATAAAATAATTTTGGATTGGGTCACTGGCAATGGGGGTGTAAGAAAAAACGTCATGGAAGAGAATATACTTGAATTCAAGTTTAAAGGGAGCTAGAGGTTACAAGAAATGGAGAAAGGATGGTAACCCTATGAGACACGAGGTCAGCTAAGTTTTGGCAAGTCACATCAGAGAGAAGAGGCACCATTTTAATTAGAGGGCATCTGAGTTGGACAAGCAGAGAATTAATCAATACTAGGAATATAAATTGGATTACATCACATCAGGGCACAACAACAATTCTGAGTCTCAAAAGAGAGATGGGGTGCCAAAACGTTGTCCCATTGGGCTCTAGCTAGCTCTTTTGGAGTACTCTACCCGCTGATTGCATTTTCACATACATCACATACCCTCCTCAAATTCTTACTTAGATGACATTTCTCTAATTCCTTTAAGCCCTATGGTCCTACAACTTGGCACACACATTATAGAGTCATGCCATTTTTGACAGTAGCTACACACCTGAACTAGGATATTTTAAAGAAAACACTATAAAGAATTCAGACGGCAAAAATCCATATAATACTATGTGACATACATTTTAAAGGTCACACCAAAAGAAAGAAAAAAAAAACCAGATGAGAACCTGATAAGATAATCTTCCTACTTATGGAGAGGGGATGATTTCTTACAATGCACCACCACTTCCACCACTCCAAAAAAATGGGGGAGAGGATACAGGCAATTGTAAAAGATACAAGAGATAATCTTTATTACATTAAATTGAAAGGATTTTTCAGGATCAAAATAAATGAAAGTAGGATAAGAAATGAAGTTAGTGGTTTTGGGGGGAAAATACTGAGTCATATAAATTTGAAAAGTTTTTGAAATCCTTTCTGGTATTCATTTTATCAAGACTGCTGAAACCGAATCATCTGCCTCAAATCTTATATTGCAATTACCGATAATATGTGTTGTTCTATGTTTTACTGTTGTTGTGCTGTTTAACCTACACATATTATTCTCTGAATGGGAAAAGGTCTTCCTTTCTTGAAGTGTGAAACAATTCCAAATGAAATTCCACCTTCTCTGGGAAGCCTTTTACAATCCATTTTAACTCCAGTATCTTAGAATAACAGTGGTTAAAATGTAGGGCTTGGAAACAGGAAAATCTGAGTTCAAATATGACCTCATATAATTACTAGCTGTGTGATCCTGGGCAAGTCACTTAACCTGTCTACCTCAGTTTCCTCAAATGTAAAATGGAAATAATAATAGCACCTATTTTTAAGGTTGTTGTGAGGATCAAAGGAGATAATATTTGTGCTTAGCACAGTGCCTGGGGTATGTTGGGAGCTTAATAAATGCTTATTTCTTCTGTTGATGATTTCCTATTTATCCTGTTTATAGGATGTTTGTACATAGTCATTTGCATGTTTACATGTTATTATGAACTCCTAGTGGTAAAGGACTGTCCTTTGCCTTTCTTTGTGTCCCCAGTGCTTAGCACAGTGCCAGATGTTTATTAATAGATGTTCAATAGATGTTTATTGATAGACTTACTGACTGACTAATTAGCCACTACTTCAATCTTAAAACTCTTGTATCCTTCAGCATCCATGAAAAAATATATTATCTTGGTTCTCTTTACATATTTTAATGTTCTTTTTGTCTCATTTACAAATCATCCTTATGTGGAAGAAAAGGAAGACTTTTCTAAAGAGACTGACGTATATGCAAATGAGAGTTATTGACAACAGTTTTCTTTTTAGACATTTAAAAGATAGAACCAAAGGCAGGTGATACAATGTGAAAGCAAAGTAATGAATTACTGAGACCTCAAATAATAGCATCAGAAGTACTCAGTCCTATAATATATAGAGGTTGGTCATAGATGATAAGGATCTAAAAAAATGTGGGTTTTGTTGTTATTGTTGTTGTTTTGCATGTTGGGAACGAGAAAAACAAAGAAGGAATAGGTCTGTTGTATTGTGTGGTTGGGAGAACTATTTAATTCTAACTTCTGTTTTCTCTTTCAATGAAAATAATTTTCACAATTGAAGAGATTGAACATAATTTACTAGCAATGACAATAATGAGAGGCAACATGGAATTTAAGTATTCTCATTATTGTTTATTAATAATAGTAATATCACCAGCTTCAGAATGATTAGCTGAAAAACTTTCTCCTTTGTGGTGTTGTTTGTCCTTCATTCTCAAGGAGGACCATGACATCAGGAAAGTGATGCCATGACTTGCAAATGTATTGGATTTAAGATTTAACTTGGATTTAACTTAAATCCTTTCTGCTACCAAGCACTCAACCCTCAGTTCCAACTAGTTCAGTGGTTTTATATCATCCCCAGAGAAGATTAAGTTTCTCAGCCAAGCTAAACAAACTTCATGGCGTGCTTAGAAAGGTGACATGTAGTAAAAAAAAATCTTGATGTGTTTTCACCTGATAAACTATCAAGGCTAAATGGGTCCAGGTGATTAGATCCAACCATTACTCTAGCTAGCTCTTCACAAGTCTAATGTTACCTAAATTTTGATTCCAATGAAAACTAAAAGTTAATGAGATTTGGATTCTTTTGATATTTATTTCAACAGAAACATATATGACAATATATATATATAATAGTTGTGTTTACTCAAAATGGGATAAGAGGATTAATCTTTGGAAATAAAGACATGGAAAGTAAAAGTGTGAGGAGTGAAGGAGAGAGAGAGACAGAGACAAAGACACAGAGAAAACAGAGAGTGAGAGGAGAAATGAAAACAAATATGGAAATAAGCAGTGAGAGAAACATACAAAGAAGAAAGGATGCAGAGAGAGACAGGAGGGACAGAAAGAGACAGAGAAATAGGAAGAGAGACAAAGAAAAATGCAGAAAGAAAGTGATTGTGAGAGTAAAACAAAGACAATGACAGACAGCAAAAAAGATATGAAGAGAGATTGAGACAGAAAAATAACAGAGAAAGAGAGAAGAAGAGAGAGAGGGAAAGAGACAGAGAGAGAGACAGACAGAGAGACAGAGACACAGAGACAGCATTATTCAGCATACTTTTTTGATAATGGAAAACAGTAAATAGACTGGGAAAAAAGGACAAGTTTTCTGTGTAATATCTACTAAGAAGAAAGAAGAATGCATGTAAATTAAATAGGTCATTGATGATGATTAAACAAATAACTTTAAATAACCCTGCTCCTAATCCTGGCCAAGTTTTCATTACAACATGTTACTACCCAGTCAGGGAAGTGTGGATGGCTCACTGCAGGCGTTTCCCCACTACTACACAAGCAAAGCTGAACACAGGCTTTATTAATGGTGAATCATAAGAGCCTTCTTTGTCAATAAAAGTCAAAAATATTCTTATGATGAATATTGTGAAAACCTGAATAGTGTTTTTTACCAAATCTCAGGAGATTACAGGTAACACTAAATGTCTTAATTATTTTCTTCTCTCTTACTAAGAAGTTAATTTAAGATTGATGATGTGACAATTTTACAGCTTACATAGAAATTCCTGCATAGCATCACTGCCAATACTATAAACTACTCAAATGATACTAACAGACTACATTCCTAATCACATTTTCCTGAAAGATGTTCCTACTCCAAAGTGGCAAATTTCACCTTGAAATGACAAATTGCAAGTGGTGTTGTTTGCATGTCCTGTTCTTTGGAGGGAAGAAAAACAACAACAACAACAACAACAACAACACAACTGTATTCCCAAGAAGGGAAGCCTGCTGGAGGCTCCTTTAAACATTTGGCCTTGCAAGAATTCTGTCTTTCCAGTGTTTGGCAGAGTACTGAAAACATTCATCTTTTGAAGTAAGAACAGGACAGACAGCCCCGAGGGCAGATTGGGTATGAAATATTTTGCAACTCAGCACTGTAAACTCCCCCTGTAGAGAGAACATGTGCTACTGGCAGAAACCGAGCTGTTCAAGTCCTCTCAACTTTGAGTGCCTTGTCAACATTTGCAGACTTTGTGTAGATGAGGGGGAGGGGAAGGAAGTTTCACATTTAGGGAATTTGGGCCATACTGATTACAGATGAAAACTTTAGCTTCATGGATTGATTTAACAATCATTTCTAAAACCACACATGCAACTTTGTTACTCTACATGGCTATAGTCTCATTTTCTGGTAAACTTTGTATTATAACCACGTGTCTGCAATGGTGGATTTGGATGATGAGAGCAGAGACCTTTGGTTTCCGTGATTCTGTGTTTTTCAGGGTGCTTTTCAGCACAAAAGCTCCCCCTCTTTCTTTTTTTTTTAGAGGGTAGAGTTTATTGCAAGTGGAAAGACAGCAAAAGGATGTTTGGGCTACTGAGGGATTTTAAGAAGTCATTGGGTGAAAAAGTGAAATCCATCAGTTCCTGCCATGCTTGAAGTTATGTCTGCTTCAAATGGTCTTATAAATCAGAAATCTATTCCACAAAACTAGCAATATCAAATGAAGTCTATATATAATCCAATGCTTCTCTAATGAAAACATGATTATCTTTACGCGGGGAAGCTAGGGAATACAGTGGACAGGGAGTCAGGCTTGAAGTCAGAAGACCTAAGTTCAAATAGAGTCTCAAACACTTAACTAGCAATGATCCTGGGTGAGGCACTTAACCTCTGTTTGCCTCAGTTTCCTCATCTGTAAAATAGGAATAATAACAGCACCCTACCTTACAGGGTTGTTGTGAGGATCAAATGAGATAATTGTGTAGCACAGCCTAGCACAGTAGGAGTTACATAAATTATTATTAGTAGCAGTAGTACTACTACTACTAGTAGTAGTAGTAGTAGTAAGTATAAAGATTTATAGGAGGCATTGAGTTCCCAATTCAAAGAACCAAAAATCTTGGATCTAGAGCTGTTTGAGATCACAGGGGACATCTAGTCTTATTATTTTTACCGATGAGGAAACTGAGGGCCAAAGAGGTTAAATACTTGTCCAAAATCACCTAAGTGTTCAGTGGGAAACTGGAAACCATGGTAAAGCACTCACTCTAAAACAAAAGACTCTCAGATATAGACCACAACACTAAAATGAGATCACAACAAAAATTATAAGAATATGCACTGAAAATTAACGACCAACTATAAAAGACATTCAGGTTTCATCCAAGCTATACTGAGGACATGAAGCCATGTGTACATATTTTCATTCTACATTTTATTTCTCCCAATAGATATGTAAGCTTCATGAAGAAAAGAGTTATTTTTGTTTTTGTTTCTATATCCCCAACAGTTAGAAAAAACAAAGACTGGTATATAGTAGGCAGTCAATAAATGCTTGTTGAATTGAACTAAATATGGCAAGCATGAAGGATAATAGATGCACACCCTGTATGCTCCACTGACATCACCACAATATCAGGAGATGTAGAAAAAAAAAAGTCTGTATAGAATGTATTGTCTCATGAGGCCAGTGGGAATATTCAAGTGCTAGGCATGAGGTCATGAGAAAAACAACAATAAAAACAGAACATATAAAAATGAACAAGCAAAACTTTCCCTCTTTCCATTTGCATGCTATATGGTTTTCTTCTAAAAGAAATAAAGATGTCTAGCCTGAAGAAAGGAAAACTGTAGGGAGAGGTATGATAGCTGTCTTCAAGTATTTGCATATGCAGGACCATCATATGTAACAGAAATTTGTGTTTTTCTTCTTGGCCCCAGAATGCTAAACAAGGAACAATGGGATGGTGTAGGGACAAAGGAGAGGTGGTTATAAAAAAGGCAAATGTGGGCTTAATGTCAGGGCAGGTGAAAAAAATCCTACTTAACGACCAGAGCTGTCTCAAAGTAGAATGGGTTAGCTCAAAACGATACTGGATGACTATTTTTTTTGACTATTATAATGACAATTCCTTTTGTATATGGAGTTCTACCAGATATCTTCTGTGGTCTTTTCCATCTCTCAAATACTGTGAGAGTATGAGTCATAATACTAAAAATGATAGCTAACATTTTCATAATGATTTGTAGCTTGCAAACTTGCTCACAAAAGCCAGAATCATAGAAGCATTCTCTTAAGATTTAAAGAATTTTCTCTCTATATACAAGATGCATTCTAAGTAGGAAACATCTCTGCAATATCACCAAAATGAATCCCAAGCCATACATTGAAGATTTTGGTCCTGAAAAATCACTATATTTTAAGGGAGTCCAGAGTCTATTCCTCTTAGGAAGAGTTCAATCATTAGGAGCATTTTTTCCCCTTTATATTGAGTCAAAATTTATTCCTCTTCAGGTTTCTCACAATTCCTCTTGGTTGTAACCTCTGAGGGATTAGTCTGGATTAGTCTGATTCATCTAAAAATGACTTAAAAAAACAATATTGCCTATTAATGTATTAAGTTCAACTCACTTTGTAGCTATTTGCTTTTAAATACACGGAATTTATGCATACAATGTCATAATAAATTCCAGATACTTTCTAAGAATAAACCAGAATTCCTGGAAAAATGATGTCATTCCCTTTTCCTCTACTATGCACATAACTAGGATGTATGTATTCTGCTGTTCTGTCTCTGATTCTGCATGTCTTCTGTATCTTTCTTCTTATTTCATAAATTCTTCCCATATGTCCTTATAGTCCCCAAATTTACTCATTTTAATTTTATCACAATATTCCTTTACATTAATATACCACAAAATTATCAACTATTTCCTCATGTCTTCATTTTTTGATATTCAAATTACTTCCTGCCCCATCCTCTCAAAATTGCAAATAATGCTACAAAGAAATTTAAATGAATATTTTAAAAAATAACAATCTTAGGATATATGTATATATATATATTTATATACATATATCTAAGTATGCACTTACTGACATTTATCAACAGATTAGCACAGTGCTTTGAACACAGTAGCTGCCAAGTATTGTTATTGTAGAATTGAGACAATTTGTGTGTATATACATATATATATGTGTGTGTTTGTATGTGAAGCCTTAATGCTTTTTAACTGGATAGTTCTTTATTTGAAGATAGTGATCATGCCTCTCCTCCAAGCCAAACTATGTCTTCTCTTTTCTAGGTTAAATGTTCCAAGTTCATTTCCTGACCATCAGATAGATGGTTTCTTTAAACTCCACTTCCTATTCTGCTTTGTCTCCTTTGGACATAGGTCAGCTTATCAATGGATTTCCTGCTACTTAAAATTCAATACAGTTTTTCAGCTGCAGTCTGATCAGAATAACCAGGTAGTTAGTAAACATTTATTAAGTGCCTAGTATGTGTCAGTCACTGTGCTAAGTGCTGAGGATATGATATATTTACAAAATGGGTATTTTCTATCTCTACCGAATTCTTTTGGCTTGCCAATCTAGCATCATCATAAATATTATTAAAAAGGAACTGTGATTAGCCTACTATGGCCTCTTTATTAATCCATGTTGGCTCTTTGTAAAATTACAATTTTCCCTTCTAGTATTTCCTCACAAAGCATGCTTTTAGTAATATGTCCTTCAATCACAGGAATCCAAAGTGAATTTAGTGACTCAACATGGAAAAGATGTTGATTTGTTTTTTTTTTAATTCTGGTAACACATTTATCCTTTCTTATACATGTGATCTTGCTGTCTTGCTGACTTTCTCCAATTCCATCAACACCTAGAGACAAAATTAATACCTAGACTAGATGATTTGAGCTTAATGAGGATAGTTTTTCTATGTTGGTGTCTTCACTTTTCTTGGGCTGAAATGTTTTGTTTTCTTCTTCTTCTTCCTCTTCTTCTTCTCTTTCTCCTCCTCCTCTTATCCAGTCTGAGGGTAATTCAAGTTGGTATAGAAAATAGAAGCAAAATTAACATTGTCCTGTTCTACCATCTTTGTCCAGCATTCATATTATACCATCTTCTAGAAACAGCTGTCCTATCCCTTCTTTTATCTTCCTCTTGCCTCCAACATAGTTTTAAAGAAATAAATACATAAAACTTCATAAAATAAAAACATTGGGCTTATCTTCCATTGCCAGCATGAGGTTATTTCATTTTTAGTATCCCCTTCTTATGTGTATTGTATTCCAAACTACTTGGCTTGGCCTTCCTTACATCTTATGTGTGGGGCACATAGAAATTACAATTGATTGATTACAAATTACCAGAGCTTCTCCCAGGGTGCCAGTAGACAGCTCCCTTTTTTCTTTCCCATCAGAACCATGGATTTTATTGCCATCTGAATATTGTTCATTGGCCAACTTCTCATTTAGTTGGAGTTCTAGGCCGTAGGAGCCTGGCTATCCTTTCTCTGAACTCTTTGGCATCTGTTTTCTCACAATTTTGGGTGTGAGACAAACTTTTCCTGGCCTTCTCTTCCTTATCTATCTCAAACTCTAAATGACCCAGCTTTGTTTTCCCAAGGTTCCTGCCATTTCTACTTGGTTCAATTCAATACAATCTAGTTAGGGAGAACTAGGTTGTGATCAAGGTTTATTGAGTAGAATTATTCAACCAGCTAAACATTCTGTTGGATAACAATTCAAATTATAACTTCTTATTGTTGTCCACAAAGACATGTGGAAGTACTTTAGAGCAAATGAATTCTATTTGTCAGAAATCTTGTACATTAGATGTACCTTTTTTTTTTTAATATTTTGGTACATTTTACAAATGAAGAAAGACATGTATATTAAATCATTTTTGTACAGTCATACAGAGAGTAAATATTCTAATTCATATCTTTAATTCCAAGTCCAGAATTCCTTAGACTATATTTCTAGATTACAATGCATCATAGATAATAGCGAGGAAATTATAATAGGTAAAAGGTCACATTAGTTGATTTTTAAGAGTACTTCAGGTTGTAAGAATTTATGAAAATATGCATCTATAGCTTTTAAATCAACTGATTCTAAATTATCTTTCTATTAATAAATATTTCAAAATATTTTAGATATAACTAGTTTCTAGTTGGATACATAGTTTATATGTAATTCAGCATACATTTAGGAATAATAATAATAAAATGCCTATTTATGATGCTTTGATTTTTTTAAAGCCTTAAAATCACCTTGGGGAGTTATCTCATTTTCTGCTTTTATAGAAAAGTTCCAGTGATGATGAATACGTCGCCAAATCTAGTAAGAGTCAATCGATCAACAATAGACAAACATGTACCTAGTGTGTTTTTTTGGGGGGGTTGTTTGTTTTTTAATAGAGAAAACTTTGGTGAGTGTGTTTGGAAGTAACTATCATATTAAAGCAGATGACAGACAAGGAGGACAGAGAGAGAGAGAGACAGACACAGAGACGGAGAGACAGAAAGACCAAAAGAAACATAGAAAAACAGAGGCAGAGAGAAAGAGACAGTAATAGAGAAAGAAAGAAGGAGAAAAGGGGATCAAATGCACATGTAGATGGGTGGAAGGTTATGTCAAGGAGTTTTTATTTTCTTATTTTTTCATTAAAGAAAAGAAAAAAGTCATAAGAGAGAGGGGAGAGGAGGAGATACAGGAAGCTTTATAAGAGAAGGAAATTTGTAGAATAGAGAGAGGTGATATTTGAACCCAAATGTCCCTCGCTACATTTTAAGTGTTTTAGCTACTATGCCAAGTTTACCCCCTACCCAACCTATATTTGTCCTCCTGATTTTGTTTAAAACATTACAATATCCTAAAATACTTTAAATCATCTCATGCTTCCTGCCTGATGACACCACCAAATCATACCTGGGTAGCTTTTTTTTAAAACACGTTTGTATAATATTGTTTTAGATCATGATGGTTTGTCTTTAGTATGCCCCAAAGAAATGTTTTATTGACTTATTGCTTTCACATCATTGAGAGTCCCTTCCTTAAATTGTCCAGAGTAATCTTCTTAGCTAAGAAGGGATTGGGCACATGGTCATTTTAAGCTTTTAAAGTTCATTGCTTTCTGAGTTATTGAAGCACCTTGTTTTAAAGTGCCTTAAAAATGGAAAAGTGTACTTTTTCCCTATATCTGACTTAAAAATAGCCAAAGGGATTTTGCTCAAAGTTATGAACCATTGAAACTCAAGAATTTTAATTAAAGTCTGCACATGAGCTTGACTCCAATTTCCACAACAGAGTACACAATCATGTAGAATTCTCCTGACACAAAAAATGAAAGTTATTCAGAAGTGGAATGTAGGCACTATCCTCTAGTGAATAATCCTCCTTGGATATAGCTGTTTTACTATCTAAAAACCCACTAGCCCCATGGATAGCAGTCCAGCTGATATTTAATCATCTTGTCCTTACAGAACAAATGAGAAATTCTCAAATAGCTAGATTAAAATAAAGTATATCATCAATCAATCAATCATCAACAATTTATGAAATGTCTAGTAGGTAGCAGACGCTATGTTAGGTACCAATGATTCCAAGACAATTAATAAAAAAAACAGTCCTTTTTCATAGAATGCAATAGGCACAACTCTTAAATGTGAAACAAAATGATTACAAAGTACATTTTAGAGAAGGGCTCTAGCAGCTGGCAGAATCAAGAAAGGTTCCAAGGAGAAGATGACTCTTGAGGTAAGTTTTGGAGGAAACATGAAAGTGTAAGAAGCAGAGGTAAGGAAGATATACATCCCAGCCCTTATAAAGGCACAGAAATATAAAAGGCAACTGCATGTGGCTTCTGATCTATGCATCAAGTAGCCCGTTTTTTTAGAGTTCAATTTGTAAGGACTTATGCTTAGTGACCACATGTTGGATGCTGGTGATCTTCTCTTCTTTTTCTCTTTCACAAACCATTCATTTTAAAAGTCTATTCTAGAATTTTACCAGGGATCTATACAAATGAAGCATATTTTAACCGGTGTAATGTGCCTCCCTCACCCTTGCCCCACTACTTTAGGAAATGAATATATCACTTGATCATTTCTGACCTGATTCCATTTTCCAGAATTCTTAAAAGACTATAATAAATGAGTCCATGATCACATCAAACTCTCTTTCTCTCTCTTTCTCTCTCTCTGTATGTATCTATATCTATCTCTGTATGTGTATGTGTATGTGTGTATATAGATAGATATATAGACAGATAAACAGACAGATATATATATATATAGATAGATAGATAGATAGATAGATAGATAGATAGATAGATAGATAGAT
>NW_020954581.1:7565573-7636281 GCF_900497805.2 Vombatus ursinus
GATAGATAGATAGATAGATAGATAGATAGATAGATAGATAGATAGATGTCTCAGTGGATAGTGCTGACTCTGGAGTCAGAAGGACCTAGAGTTCAAGAGTTCAGATCTGGCCTCAGACACTTCCTTGCTCTGTGACCCTGGACAAGTCTCAGTTTTCTCATCAGAAAAATGAGCTGGATAAGGAAATGGCAAACCACTCTAGTATCTTTACCAAGAAAACCCCAAATGGATTCACAGAGAGTTGGACATGACTGAAACAACTAAACAATAACAAATACGTGTGTATAATATGTATATTTGTATAATGTGTGTGTGTGTGTGTGTGTGTGTGTGTGTGTATCTACCTGCCACATATAGAAGGAAGCTAGATGGCTCAGTGTCAAACACTGGGCCTGGAGTAAAGAAGACCTGAGGTCAAATCCTGCATCCAACACTTACTGGCTGTTTGACCCTAGGAAAGTCACTTAACCTCTGTTTACCTTAACCCACTGAAAAAGGAAATGGTAAACCACTCCAGCATCTTTACCAAGAAACGCCCATGGTTAGTATGGACCCTGGGTTATTAGGAGTCAAACACAACAAAATGACTCACTAGCAACATCTATCTATCTATCTATCTGACTGTCTGTCTGTCTGTCTATCTATCTGTATTCTGGAACACAACTTTGTCTGAGCCTTGAAATTTCAATTAATTTAATGTAAAAGCTAAAAAGACGTATGTGAATCTGTAGTATAGTGAAAGATAATTTACTGATAAAGAATACTTCTAACTCCAATGAATGAATAAATAAGTAAGCAAATAAATAAAGTGAAGATATGTTCTCTATTTTTCTCATATTTGGGGCTATGGTATTTTCCTAACCACATGTGTTCATTGCATTTCAAATTAAAGATGATGCTAGTACATAGAAATAGTAAAAATAAAATACCAATTTAGTCATTTTGTTTTTTGTGTATGGTCGGTTAACTTTCTGCTATCAATCAAAACATTTATTAAGCAACTACTATGTTCTAGGTACTAGGCACCAGTGATACAAAGACAGAAATCAACCAGTCACTGCCTTTAAGTGCTTCTGTTTAAAGGAGGAGAAAGTATGTGCACAGAAAAATATATTAAAAATACAGATATACAGAAATGTATATAAAAGAAATACAAGACAATTTTTGGAACATGTATCAATCCAGTCTTTTGCTGATTATTCCCTAACCCTTCACTACCACCTACATAGCATCATTGTGCCCTTCCTTGAAACAAAGAAAATTATTTCACAAAACCAATTGACAAAAAGAACACATTTAGCACCATGCATAAAATTCTACTAAATCAATCCCCCAGTTTTTTACTTAGAAAAAGGAAGGATACTTCATCATCTGAGGGGCAAAACTCCTTTATATTAATTAAAGAGAGATTGACTGTTTTAAGTTATTGCCTTGTTTCACATTACTATTGTCACTGTGCATTATTTTTGGTTCTGCTCACTTCATTCTACATCTGTTCCTAAGTCTTCCCTTGTATAAACTTGTTGAGAACTTCTTTTATTGTAAATATTTCTAATTTTTCTCCATATTATATGTAAGAAGACCTACTTGATGTTGAGCCCCAAAGGGTTGAGATACTTAGCTTCTATCTATACTATCTTCCCAAAATAATAAGCATATCTCTTTTTGAGTCTCTGTCTCTCCGTCTCTGTCATTGTCTCTCTGTCTCTATCTGTCTATCTCTCCCCACCTTCTCCCTATGCCTCTCCCTTTCATGTGTATGTGTGTATATGATGTACATAAATACACATACATGCATACATATTTACAGATGACAGTGATTATTTTTATAGACCTCAAACTATTGTATAATCTCATCTTGATGATATTTTCATGCATTCCTGACACACTTAAATTTTTTTTCTTATGCATTACATGGTCCTGTTTCTGACTTTTGTATGTATTAGAGAAACAGCCAGGAAGAGATTGAGAAAGGACTTTAGAGTCTTCCAAATCCAAACCACCTTTGAAAAGGAATTGCCCCTATAATATCCTAAAGTAGTGATTTTATAGCTTTCATTTGAAGACCTCTAGAAAGAGGAGAATGCACGAACATTCTTATAGCACATCTAGACCCAGCTACATTTAGTATCCAAGCCCTATAGAACTGGTTGCGGCACAGAAAGGTTAATTGAATTTCCTTGGGTTATATGCCAATTGAATGTCAAAGATAGAATTTGAACTCCTTATCACTTCACTGTCAAAATTTAATCCATCACACCACATTCCCTTTTAATTCACAACAGAAGTATAATTAAAAATAAAATTGGTAAGTATGAAGAGTAAGAAATTTGGGAAAAGTTTGAAACATGTGAAAACCATGGCAATCAGAAAAAGATTCATTAAGGGCCTACTGTCTGCCAATTACTATGCTAGGTGATAGAGATAGAATACAATATAATTAAAGCATAGGCAGAATAACAGACCACACAATAACTTCAGTTATATAAAAGAGAGAAAATGGCATTAATTGGACAAAAACATAATCTAGATAAGATTGAAACAAGCCAGTCATGTGAACAGGAAGATGGAAGACTAGACACTTTCTCATATCCTTTCAACCACTCAACTCTTTCCAATATATTAATTATGTACAAGATATAAAACAATTTCAGCTGGTCTAAGACACTAAGAATGCTAAGGAAGTAACAACCCAATAGATTAACAATGGATAAGATTTAATCCCTAATCTTGTTTTACCTACTCAGACTTTCTCCCTTACTATAGGCTAACAAAATCTAGGAGAGCTTCACAAATCCACACAGGGATATGATCAAACCTCAATTTTGCACTTCCTTGACCCTGCTCATCAGAAAGCTAGGATTATGCTCTTTATGAGATTGCAGAGTAGTGGTGTTTTGTACTGGAACAATGTTTAGTAGATTTGTGGCAGGATACCAACATGTGTCTCCACCAGAACTCCAGAGGGGAAGTGGCATCAGGATCCAAGTGAAAATAGTTCTCTTTCCCTCAACCATCACTTATGGCAGTGATGGAGGCTGCTGAAAATTGAATTCCCCAGTGTGGGAGGACACTGAGACACTTTTGAGACAGAGAAATCACCATGAAAAGAGAATGCAGCAGAAAGCCAGTGATAAGGGGAAAAGTGAGAGGAAAATGAATGCAGTTACAAAAGATCTTAAGAGGAAGGAAACTCAGATAAAGACCTTTAATATTAGCAGAAAAACTAGCAAGGAAGACATTAATAACCAAAGGAATATGTCCTCCAGATAAGTTTAATGAGTCTAGTCTTGTATGTGTGTGTGTGTGTGTGTGTGTGTGTATAGTTATACATAGATATATGTGTGTGAATGTGTATATATATAGTTATATATAAATATATATAGTAATGTATGTACATATATAATGTTTTTTATATATATATATATAATGTGTTTCAAGACAAAGGAATATGAATTAATACATGATACCACAGAGGACCCTGCAAATTCTCAAGGAAACACAGAATCATAGCAAGATGTCCTTAGATGGTATAAAAGGAAGTAAGAATAGAGAAAATAGAACTTTTGGTATGCAAAATTGAAATAATCACCAGAGTAGAACAATTTGAAGCCACTGTGGCAAATCTCACCAAAGAAATAAAAGAGAAGAAATGATTAGGAATGAAAATAGCCAGGAGAAAAGGACAATCTAGAAGAAGAGAGGTGAAAAGAAGTAATATTTTTTTAAAAAAGCATTGATCTCCATATAAGCAAAACATATTGATCTCAAAGAAAGAATGCAGACAAACAATTTAAATTGTTTCTTTCTGAAGAACACAAGTTAAGAAACCTAAATTCCATAAGGCAAAAAATAATACAACATAATTCCCCAGAACTTCTGAACATATAAAAACAAATGTGATTCAAAAGAATCTTTCAAAATGTCTGTTCCAAACACCAATACACATACTTTTTAAAAATGCAAACAATACATTCTCCAAGAGATCACAAGAAAAACCTAATAATATGAAGCAAAGGAATGGAAGTAAATGGAAGAATGTGATCCAAGGGGGAATAAAGGACCTCAAAATTTAACTTGTGGTGATTCATCATATAAATCTGAGCCTTAAATCATTAATGGGAAAAAATTTAAAAAAAAAGATGGACTAGGGAAACTCAGAGTTAGGAGTAAGGAAGAAAACTATCCCAAGCAAGGGAGACAACTATTCAAAAGAAAATGAGATAGGAGTTGGAGTACCCTGTTCCAGGAACTGCAAATATGCCAGCATAACTGGATTATAGTGCTCATAGTGGGAAAGAAGTTTTGTCTTTGAATTAACAACATTTAACAAAATTCTTGGCACATGGGGATGCTACATGAAGGCTTTTTGAATGACTGGTTCATAATCATGTACTAATTTACCTTTCCTAGCATTAGCCTATGCTACTTTCCCCTTCACAGTTTGAGCTTAACCAAAGTCTACAACTTACCATCTCTCTGACCAGACCTCCTTGTTCTTCCTTCTCTGCCTTATGATCATTCTGAATCTTTTATCATGATTACCAGCTCCTGTTACCTCTACCAGGAATCCTTACCTAGTTGCTCAACTCTAGTGTTCTCTCTCTGTGTGATACTGTGGAAATTTTAGTAGCTTTGGAGTCCAAGACCTGGGTTCAAATCATTCTTCTAACCCTTACTACCGTGTGACATTGGCCAAGACTATTAACACTCCTGACTCTGTTTCCTCATTTGTAAAATAGGTGAATTGATTTAGATAGACTCAGAGATTACTTCTAACTCTATAGCTAGGATCACATGATTTCACTACATTAATTGCTTTTCTCCTCAATGAAATGGGCCCCTTTTCAGTTTAATGATGAACATGCAGTATTAAAGCTACTATATTTCAATAAGTTTCTTGAAGGGAAACTGTGTCTTCATTAGGATTGTATCACCACCAGTAAACAGTATAATCCACAGCATGATAGTAATTTAGTAAATGCCTACAGAATAAATGAATTGATTGGGTATAGTTTGGCAAAATTCAAATTCCTCATCACTAAAAAGCAAGTTGATTTTATTGTCTGGTCTTCTATCTACTTCGTTTGGGAATTGCCAAATTCAATTCAATAGTGTAATGCAGAATCCTATGATGAATTGTTAAAATGGGGGGGGGGGAATGGAGGAATGAGTCATCAGGATCATAGTTCAGTTATATTTAACAGAGCTATATGAATTTACAATGCTAGTGTCTGGATTCTAAGAGTAAAGAAAGTTACTTTCTGTCAGCACACACAATCTTAGATGACATCTTGGTTTTTCTTGAAGATGAGAATGGTTTAGTCAAGACCAAGTGACACTAGATTTCTGACAATCCCCAGTCAACGCTGGAATTTCCTATCATTACACAACATGTACAGCTTACGGAAGGAGGTAGGCAAACTTCTCTGTGCTTTGAAATTAGTATGATAGATAATCCCCCTTAATCTCTTGAAAATCTTAAATTGAGTGAAATCCTGAGGACTAAGATGGCAAATAGTTGGGGATCTCATCTTGACTGAGGGAAGACCTCTTGTGACAAGAAGCAAATGTTCAGAACAACTTCATAAGAGACACAAATACTGGAAGCTTCTTAGACCCTAGAAATATAGGAATATGGGAAAGGAACTATTAGCATAACCAATTGATTTAACATCCCAAATCACAGAAATATACATAATTTTCTCTCATGACACAATGATAGTTGACTTTATAGGGTCTGGTAGGCATTGCATGACCATTTTATTCATTTTATAATTAAATTGCTATTTTTCAAGAATCTTTGATTTAACTGATGAACCCAACTACCCTTTTTGTGGGTGGGTAGACTGTGTGAGAGTAATTGGAATGGAGAAATTCATAGCTGTTCAAGCAAGATGCTGTTTATTCTTTCCTTTCATAGATAGGCTGGATCTCAGGTGACAACTATACACTGGTCTTAGTTTAATATTGTATGCCATACTTAATAATTTTGTTATTATGCAATTAAAGAAAGACAGTTAAAAATAAAAGTCAGGGTAAAATTTCTTAAGGGAAATATTTTTTTTTTTGTGGTTTGAATAAAGTCAGCAACTGTTATGAAGCCAGAAAATTTGGTCTCTCTTTGTAGGCTTACAGTTGATTTTAAGGTCTCTGGTCATTAAGACAATTTAGGTGTAAAATTCACTGCATAAACATAACTCGTCATAGTCTCTCAAGGATTGGAATAGTAGAAGGAGTAGTAAGCTAATTTAAAAATCTAAACATTTTCCAACATGAGAAATTATAACAGTAAAAGCAGTAACTTGGGGAATGAAATTGATGAATATAATCATTCATAAAACAACAATTATCAGATAAGCATAACCAGGTTATTCTCATCCTACTCTAGCTACTAATTTACTATTACTCTAGACACCCTCAGAAAGAATAAATTAATTTTTTCATGACTAATTAGTACTAGCATTAGGAATCCTGTGTGTACGTATGTGTGTGTGTGTGTGCATGCGTGCATGAATGCATGTGTGTGTGTGTGTGTGCGCACAAGGACTTGGCCTTCCTTATCTTCCTGCACATTACAATTAGTCTTCAAAAAGCTTACAGTTAAATCTAGCAGAATATACTGGACTTTTGAAATTTAAACAGGACTACCATTACCTGGAACCCCATGAAATAAGGCCAAATCCCAACTGCCAGTTTTAAAGACATTTGAAAAAAAATGAGAGAGTTGAACAAGGTGATACCTAGGGCTCCATCTAGCACAGATAGTCTGTGATTTTATATCTATTCTAATATAAAAGATAAAAGTATAATTTACAACTTTAGAATGCTTCCTTATTTTCAAGGTAAGCTTAAAGTTAGTGAATTATATAGGGTATAAATGCAAAACAGTAAATTGAGTTTTACCATGTATTCATAGGTATTTTTTTAAATCCAGAAACCATGACTGCCACCAGATTAAGTATTTTGTACACTGTGAAATGATCTATGTCACAAAGGGGTGAAGAATGCAATTATCCTCCATTCACCTTGACCTTTGCATTTACCTGTGATGCCAGGGGGAATTTCAATAGCTATTAATAGAGGAATAGCTAATGATGAAAATTTCTTGAGAGAATTATCTGGAAAGAAATTGGAGATCATTTCCCTGTAACTAAAATTTGGGTTTTATATTTATACATACATATAAATTACATGCATGCATATGTACAAGCATACACATAGGTATGCATAAACATGTATAAGTATATAAGGATATGTGGATGATGACATGTAGCTCCTGGATCCGACTTGAGAGAGGTCTGGTTGCCATTATTAGAGAAAGACTTTGTAATCTACATGCCTTACCAGACAGGTCATTCTAAGGGCTGAATCTCAGAAATTGGTAGCAAGGACTATTGTCCAGCAGGGATACTTCAAGTGACCAGAAGAGTGACACAATCACTAACATCAAAGAATCCCAGGATAGAGATTAATGAGACAACAGTAGACACATGACACAATGTTCAAGGGCAGGTTCCATCATCAGACAGGATTGGGAAGGAAGCAGGTCTAGAGAATGTACCGGATGGCATCTGATGAGTGAGTTGAGCTAAGAGTAAAACCGTTCAAGAAGTGGTGATGACAAGCAGATAGAGGGTTAGCATTAGTCAGGGAGATATGGATTCAAGTCTTCCCTCTGAGATATAAAGGCTGCATGATATTGGGAGAATTAAATATCTAAGTATTTCAGTGAATAGAGCTCCAGGCCTGGAGTCAGGAAGACCTGAGTTTAAATGCAGCCTCAGACATTGACTAGCTGTGTGACCCTGGGCAAGTCACTTAAAACTGTTTACCTCAATCTTCCCATTTGTAAAATGAGTCAAAGAAGGAAATGGCAAACAACTATAGTATCTTTGCCAAAAAAAAAAAATAGAATAATGATGAATTGGACACAAATGAAACACTGAACAGCAGCAATCACATCAAGGATATTTATTTCCTTGAGGGGTTAATCCATTGCTAAAATTATAAGGAGAGGATCATGTAAATTAACTTACACTGGGAAAAGAGTGCCAATTCTACTTTTCCAGTATTGCATAGGCAAAGTTAAATTATTCAGTGTGAATATGTACATATATATGTACACACACACACACACACACACACACTATGTGTGCAAGGCATTGTGCTACACCCTAAGGATACAAATCAAAAACAAGACACACTTCCTATCCTCAAGACATAACATTGGATGTGGCAAGCAGAGGTGCTAAGGGAGTGATGTGATGATTACACAGATAAGCATAATATAGTGTTATGATTCATGGGGCACAAGAGTGATTCAGATAGAGTCACAGAATTTTGAATTGGAAGAGATGTCATCAACTGTTTAGTCACAGAGTAATAGCTATGAATTTGTGACAGGCATTTAAAGTTATTGGATCCTACTGCCTTATTTTAAATATGAGGAAACTGAGGTACAGGGACATTAAATTATAGTCACACCGCTGAAAGCTATAGGAAGTAGGATTTGGATCTGGTTTTTCCTGAAATAAAGTCTCAACACAGATACCAAATGAATCCTCACTATTCAATACAGGGCAAGGGTTATAAACAGATATCTTGTAGTCATCAAGTGAGGAGGATACAACTACCTCTCCAAATAGCCCATTCTATTTTTTTGGACAGCTCTCATGAGTAGGAACTATTTTTTATGCCAAACCTGCATTTATATCTTTAGAAATGCAACCCAGTAAAACAAATCCTGAACTTTTGGGCAAACTAAAAATATTTATTTTCCCTCTTCCAAGTGACAGCCTTTCTCAAGAAAGTAGCTGTCATAACCCACCCCCTCAGCATACCAAAACATCCCCAAAACCTCAAATCAATCTAGGACATAAACTCCAGATCATTCATTTTTCTGAATGTTTTCATCTTTAAACTTTCAGACACATTCTTCAGTCATTCAGTCATGTCTGACTCTTAGTGACCCTATGGACCATGCTCTCCATGGGTTTTTTTTTTTTTTTGGTAAAGATAGTGGAGTTGTTTGTCATTTCCTTCTCCAGTGGATAAAGGTAAGCAGAGGTTAAGTAACTTGCTCAGAGTCACACAACCAGTAAGTGTCTAAAGCCAGATTTGAACTCAGGTCTTGCTAACTCCAGGTCTAGCACTCTGTCCATTAAGGCATCTAGCTACCTCTCAGACACATTGCTCAAATATAATTTGAGAAGGACAGAATGTATGCATTTGTGATGGTTTGGGGGGTGAAGGGGTAAGAAGACCAGAGATAGATGAGCTAAGCCTTTAAGGAAGATGATGATTCTTGAAGTATGAGTCAAACAGGACATTAATTCTAGAATTGTAATCCTCTCTATTCTTCTAAAAATTCTTTAAAAATATGTAATTCATTTCTGTAAAACACATACACATATAAACACATACTTTTAAACTGTAAACATTCTGAGGTTAGGCGTCCTTCCTCATTTAAACCTTGGAAGGTTTGCTGATTCGAATACACAACTGATGATTCTATTACGGAACTATTTCCTTTAAGAGTAATCTCTTTTCCAAGAGCCAAAGCATTTCGTGTATCTGCTCCTCATGATTGATTACACGCAGGGAATGTTAGGTAGCTTCCTCACATTTTCAATTCAGCTTCTTTTATTGCAAGGATCAAACAAAAGTACCTGAAAGTTGAATTTGATCATGATAGAAGAAAGAAAAGAAGAGTATTTTTGTTTCCTCTGTGGTGTAGAATCTTCATTTTTGTTGTTGTTGTTTTTTAAAGGGATCAAAATATCCAAAAAATAATTTTTTTTCTCATTGACTCATTTAATTTCCATTCTATATTCTCTAGTGCCTGTGCAAATATGAGTCACATAGCCAACTGTTCCCTAGGACATACAAGTGAGAACATCTTTGTTCTTAGAATGGAAAGAACATTGAACGGTACATCAGTTTCTGAGTGAGCTAAACATAACCACTTGCTAGATATTTTTGAGACATTTTATAAACAATCTGTTCTTATAACAAGAGCAATGCATTCAGATACAGTAGACTGGGGTTCAAGGCCCAGCTCTGTCACTTAAATAGCTATGTAACTTTGGACTAGGGGATTAACAAAATAACTATAGATAAGAGAGAGCTTAGCAATTAAATTATGAAACATTTATTAAGTCTTTTCTTCCTTTCTTCTTTCCTTTAATCTCCCCATCCTTCCTCCTTCCCTCTTTTTCTCCTTCTCTCCTGTATATTTTCCTTCCTCTCTTCCTCCTTCTTTCTTTCTCTCTGTCCTTCCCTCTCTTCCTTTCCACCTCCATTGCTTCCTTTCTTTCTTTCCTTCCTCCCTTCCACTTTCTCTCCCTCCTTCCATTTTCCTCCTTTCTTTCCATCCCTCATTCCATCTTTCCTTTCTTCTTTCCTTCCATTCATCATTCCTTCCCTCTCTCCCTCCTTCCTTTCTTCCTTCCTTCCTTTCTTTCTTCTTTCCCCTCCCTCCCTTTCATTCATTTTCCCCTCCCTTCCCCCCTCCCTCACTTCTTTCCTTTCTTCTTTCCTTCCTTCTTTCCTTCCTTCCTTCCTTCCTTCCTTCCTTCCTTCCTTCCTTCCTTCCTTCCTTTCATCCTTCCTCTATATAGTCTTCTATACTCCAAACCCTTGTCTCTTTCACTTATCAAAAATCATGTTTTGCCAAACTAAAATCTTGGATTGCTCAAACCATGTGCAATTTTTCTTCCTAATCGAGAGCTAGAGAAAATCAGCAAACCATAATTCTTAGGCCCAGCATAAATCTGTGTTCCCCAATTTCAACTGGGCCTTCTCTAAAGAAAGGCAATCCCTTTAGAGAACACTAAACAATTCTCTCTCCCACTCATAAATGCGGTGCTTTCAAGCCTTTTTTTATCTCTCCTCAAGTCCCCCATTACACCTGCCCTCTTCTTCCAATTGAGAAACTTATCTCCATTCACCATAAGCCACCTTTTCTCCCTTAATTTTCATTTCTCAACATTCAGTTCCTGTCACTTAGCATTTGTTCCTTTGTTCTTGTCTCATGTGAATATGTAGTCCTGTTTGACAAGAGAATCCCCTGTACCTACACCAGTGACTTCATTCCATTTCATCTTCTCCAGCATATTGCCCCCTCTACCATCATCACTTATCTGCAATCTATCCCTGTCTGCTGCATACTTCTCTGATGCCTACAAGTAAAAGTATTTCTCTGTGATCTGCCGAAAACAATACAAAAACAAACAAAAACCCTTTATTTGATCCATCCATCCCGGTTAGCTATCGTTCTATACCTCTCTTCCCACTCTGCAAAGATTGGACCCTTCTGCTCTCACCATCAAGAAGTTCCAGTGACACCCTAATGCATCTAATATAAAATACAAACATCCCTATTTGGTATTTAAAACCTTTCACTATCTGGTTCCAAACTACGTTTCCTGCTTTATTCCCCACATGCTTCTTCAAATTACTCCTCTTCAAAAGCACACTGAGAAAGAGCAGTACTGGCCACAAGTTTCCAACAACCATTCTCATTCTTTGTGTCTTTGTACTGGCTGTCCCTCACATCTGAATAATATCCTCCCTCTTCGTGTCTATCTCTTAGAATCCCTGGTTTCTTTCAAGGCTCCACTGCACAAGATCCTCCGGGGTTTCTGTAGATATTTGAAGTCCGGTAGCTAAAAAGCTGACATTGAAGACAGTACGACCTAGGTTCAAATTCTGCAACTAGCCCTTACTGACAGTGTGATTCTGGGCAAAGATTGAAGGATCTCAATGCTTTAGGCAAACCTTCTCAACTCTCAGTTGCAAATAAAGTGCTGGCCTGCATTGGTAGAGTGAATTTATTCACCTGATATTTCCCTGTACCAATAAAATTACAGGGCCAATCCCTATACCATAGATTTTGTAGATATTTTTCTGCACACTTTTTTTGTCTAATATTATGAAGCTTCTTGAAAGTGGGATTACTTAATATTTGCTGTTGTAGGCCCAGTACCTACCATGCCTCCTGACATTGTAGGCTTATAACAAATGCTTATTACATGATGAATGTATGAACGAATGCTAATATACAATAAGATAATTAGCCTTTTTCCACTTCGTGTGATTTATAACTTATACACAAAATAGGCTTCAAATTGAGGCTTTATGCTTTCTTGGATCACTTCCTTTTTATATTGGTCTGACAGTCTTAGAAAGCAACATCAACTGAAATTTAATCAACTTTTTTTTTTTAATTTAAGGAAAAGTGCCGTGGGCGTTTGGCTAGGTCTGCGTAGGAAAGGCAAAATGGAGATTTCAGACTTCACCTAGGAAATGTGATCAACATCAGAATCCAGCACGGATAATTCCAGCCCCCAAACTGCTTTTCTTGCAGTAACTGTGCTTTTTTTCCCCTAGAATTATTAGAATTATCACTTCAATTCTCCACTCCATCTACTTATTTAGACACTGTCACATTGATCAAATACTCTGGAAAATAGATTTTCTGAAAAGTATGATTATTTAAAATGGCATAAACCCTTTGAGATTAAAATCCATCCATAAGAAAGAGCTGTGTTTGAAACTACATGGTGCCAAACAGTATAAATTAGAATCAAAGAAAAGAAAATAAGAAGAGAAATGCTATTTCCATTTCCATGTTATCTTTTCCCTCAACCACCTGGATTTATTCTCCTAATTGTTCCCAAGATGCAAGAGTTTGAAAATTCACTTGAATCAATCTGTGTTTGTCTGGGATCAAAGAAATCTGACCTTCTAAACTGTCCCCCAACACTTCCCTATTTCCATAAAACATCTCCTATTTCTCAGTCTCCCACAGAGAAGTGGGTTGATACTACCATATTCCCAGATGGACATGTTTCTAAAAGCTTGCTTACCGTATATATATATATATATATAATATATATATATATATATACACACACGTATGTATGTGTATATATGTATATATGTATGTATGTGTATATATGTATATATATGTATGTATGTGTATATATATACACATACATATATACACACACATATAATATGTATAAATATACACACACATATACATGCATGTATATGTCTACTTGCATTTATGTATATGTATAAACGCATTTATGTATGTGTATACATGTATTTGTGTATATACATATACATATATTTATATATAGATAGATATATGTTTTGTGCAGTACTAGAGGAAGTTCCTTTTCACTACACAAAATGGGAAGCAAGTGGAGGAAGAGATAATCTCTATCTTCAGTCTATGTCTAAAGCTTTGAAAGCAATTTTCTAGCCATTTCATTTATTTTCCCAATACTCCATGGAGATAGGTAAAGGGAAACATTACCACCAACAAAACAAGACACAAAGATCAATCCAACTTATCAAAGAGTATCTACTGAGCAATAAGTAAATGCCTGCTACATGTTAGATGCTGTGGAGGTTACAAAGGAAGTATAAGATATGGTCCCTACCCTAAGGAATGACACCTTTCTATATTCCTTTGATAAAAGCTGAGCTTATAAAGGATGAAAGAAGACACCGAGAATGACCACTATTGAAAAACATACAGAATGAATAATGGGATGTACTTTACTGTGTATGTCTATATGACATGACCTTGCCTACTCTAAGATGATGAAAGAGTCGGGATTTCAGAGTCAGGTTCAAAGGAATTTCCCCGTACCTAGTCCATTACTCTAACTCAGTTGTCAAGAAGTTCCAGTAATTAATTTTTTAAGGATGCTTCTGCTAGAATGGATTACTGGTGAGTGGTGAACTAAAAATTGGCCTTAATCATCAATAGGCAAGCAGCCAGGGGGAAAAAAATTATATAGTGATTTTCAAGTCACTGTTTCAGTGAGGAATTTTTTTTCTAGTATACATGATGCTATTAACCCACTTTTGTTCTTTCTTTTAAAAAAGACTCCAAGTAGGTGTTTATTGTTTAGGGACTAACAATCAAATCACTATTCGTCAAATGAATTAAAACAAAATTGACTAAAAGTGTAGGGTGGGGAAGATGGCATGAGCGGAGACACACACACACACACACACACACTCATATCATCTCTTACATTCCATTGAGAAAGGGGTGTCAACAAGTACATATATAAGTTTAGTAGGAGAGACTGGTTAGTAGTAGCCAATCCTCAAGCTTTCTCTGAGTTCTTCCTGCTGGTAAGAAAAGTAGGGGGTTTGGTGATCTTGCTTCTAAATGAATGATGATATTTAATGGAGGAGACCTGCCCCCAATTTAGAGTATGTGCAAGAATATTTTGAATGTCTCTTGTCTTCCTATTGCATGGTAAAGTAAGGTCTTATAATTCGCTTTTCAGCTAGAATTGAATGTACATATAAAGGCCTCTGGAACTCAAATCTGTCCTTCTAGAATGTCAGGAAGTATAACTGAATGAATTTTGGAGGATCAGTCATGGTGGTGATGGTGCTGGTGGTGGTGTGTGAGTATGGGCAGGGAAGAGAGGATGATGGTTCATTATGGTGGTTTGCAAGCACATAGTCTGCAAGACAAGACTATATAGGAGCTGAGGTTCCCTTTTCTTTGTGTCTGCTTTCCTTTTAAATAGATTCGTGTGTGGTTCTGAGGAGTAGCCAGCTTGACCCAACCCATCTGTGACCTGGCAGTTGAGATACCATATATAGCAAGCATGGGAATTATTTAGCATCCCCCCATAAGTGAACTTGGTGATAGGAGGAATGTTTGAAGTTGCACCTTTAAATTTAAGCCAATTGTCCCTACGGATAGACCTATAAAAGGGGAAATGTATCATTGTATATAGGGGTCTTCATTTCATGGTTCAGTTTCTATTGTATATTTTTGGTAAATATTTCATTTTAAAACCTAATTGAAGTTAATTGGTTAATTAACCCTGAGGAGAAATTAAGTGGCTAAATTGATAGCAGGCCACTAATCTCTAGTATCAATAATATTAACTGGCAATGGCAAATGATAATAATCTATAACTATAGCTCTAGCAGTGCATATTGCTTTAAGGTTTCCAAAGAGGTTTGAGAATATAATGACATTTGATCTTCAAAACAATCCTAAATGGTAGGTGCTATTATTATCCCGGTTTTACAGGGGAGGAACATAAGGCAATGGGGGTAAGGGACTTTCCCAGGTCACAGAACTAGTTAATGTGGTATATGGCCTCAAGTCCTCCTGACTCCATTGCCAGTGCTCTATCCATGGATATTGGGGAGAAAAAAAACACACTGGAAATAGGGACTGAGTTGATAGCATTAGAAAAATTCATAAACTTCATTCATTTTATGCCTAAAACATTTTTGGGAATTGACACACCTATGTTAGAGGGATGAGAGATTAGGACTGGAGTCCATGTGGTCTACACTCAGGATAAGTATACACACAAAAGTATACCTGTGTACACCCCCCCAAGATAACAATAATTTAATAACAGATGGTATACACCCTCCCAAGATAACAATAATTTAACAATAATTTAATAACAGATGGGCACTCTAGTTTGAGAGAATCAGGAAAGACATCCTGCAGAAGCTTAGGGAAGTTGGGGGTTTTATGAGGGAGAAGTAGCAGAAAAGTGCATTCCAAGAAAGTCAGACAGCCTGTGAAAAGGCATGGAGATGGGAAATAGAAGACAAGTCCAGCATGGCTGGACTTAAAGTACAGGAAGGAGAATCTTGTATAATGAGGCTGGAGGCAGATTCTACGCAATTATGTTTAATCTCACTTTTTCATGGCAACATTTTTTCCCCTTTGTGTGATGTTTTCATTATAGGTCAGTCATCCTTCCTCTCACATCTCAACCAGAATATATATTCTAGTTTATATATTATATTTTACAACATGTGCTTTTGCACTGGTATTTTGCATTTATTTCCATCAAGTTTGGATTATCGAATCTCTGAATCATGTTTACAAAGAATTTAAACTTTAGCATCAATTACATGACCTAATTGTTGTACTGGAGGAAAGTTTTGAGAGTCCATTGGACAGCAAGGAGATCAAATTAGTCAATACTTAAATTAATTCGGACTATTCGCTGGAAGGTCAAATACTGAAGCTAAAGCTTAAATACTTTGGCTTCATAATGAGAAGATGGCACTCATTGGAAAAGACTCTGATCTCGGGAAAAATTGAAAGCAGAAAGAAAAGTGGGCAGCAGAGGATGAGAGGGATAGATGGTGTCGTGGAAATAATGAACATGAGCTTGGACAGACTTTGAGAGGCAGTGGCGTATAGAAGGTTCACATGCCCTGTGGGGTCACAAAGAGTCAGACATGACTGAATGACTAAACAACAACAACAAAACAGAAGTAGATAACTACATAGGACCATAAGTCCTACATATACCGTTAATGATCTCAAGCTAATCACTTGGACAATCCTCGAAGGAAAGAAGTTGAGATTATTTTTAGCCTAACACATGCATTTACAGACATGTTTTTCACATTCTCTGGAGAACTGACTTCTGCCCACAGGTGAAGAAACTGAAACTAAATGTTATTTGATTCAATTTCATTCACCCAACATTTATTAAGTAACTGCTAAGTATGAGGCATTACATAAGGGACTGGTAAGTAAACCAGTCCCTTGCCAGCCAGGAGCTTACAATTACTGGTAGCATGGGAGGCACTAAGGAAGAAGAACTGACTGGAGTCAGCAGACTTTAGTAGGACTAATGCTTCCTACCTGGGTGACTTTAGGCAGGACCTTAACCTTTCTAGGCCGAAGTGGCTTTAATCTAGAAAAAAAAAGAGTGGAGTGCTTGGAGGTCCCTTCCAATTTTACATCCATGTTCCTAAGTTCTTCTGCATACAAGCAAGTAAATATTAGAAGGGTCCTCAGAGGCCATGTGATCTACGCAAAGAAACCCTCTGGTTTTTTTTGTTTTTTTTTTTTTTTTTAGGCAATTAGATAACTAGGCCTGTGCATGCACAACTGTTCTGTTGACCTTTATGGACATATGCCTGTGAAGAGGAAGGTGGCTGGCTAACTGTTCTCCAACAATATGATTTTTATAGTGTTTTGTGGTTTATTTCATGCATATACTTGTTTCGGAAATTCAAATTGACTTATGCCTTGTTCTTATCTACTTTACCTACTGATCATTTGCAGATGACAGAAACAAGTCTTGATTCAGACCAGATCAAGCACAAGTAACACATGGAGAAAAATGGGTGAGCAGTGGTTAGATTTTACATTACAATGATTTCTTAGTTTGCATTTTGTTTAAACGAAAAAAATGGGTTCCTACATCTTGTTTATATTAAAACAAAAACTAGTGGGGAAAAAGTTGAAGAAGAGTTCAGCCAAGCCCCCCCTTCGATGAAATTAGCATGAATAATCTCATTTTTTTCTGTAAAGTCTGTGAATTCAACCCATTAATGGCCATTTTAGTTGATTTTAAACTAGTGCCAAAGAAGAATGACCCTATGGACATGGCCATTCTTCCATTTCTTTTTATTTTACCCAGGTTGACCTCTTGTCCATAATGTACTTCTTCCTTAACTTTTCTTCAGAAAGTCTCTAGCTTCCTTCACAGCAAAACTCAGATGCCATAGACTAACACATGTCTTTCCTAATCCCCCTCTCCCCATTTTTCATTAATCTCCACATTTTGAAATCATTTGGTATTACTTTAAACACAGGTTTGTATATTCTAACTATATATATGTTCTATCACTACCATATAAGGCAAGGGAAGACGTCATTGATTTTATTTTTATCTTTCTAGCTACAGATCCCTGAACAAAGAAATGGTTTAACAAATGTTTATTAAATAGTTGAAATGAACTGAATCGAGCTGCTCACATTAACCAAGCCTGACATTATGTGTATTATTTACTTTCAACCATAGTCTCCCACGTGTGTAAAGAAGTGAAATAAGTACATTATAATATCTCATTTTTTAGAGTTAAACTTTTTCTTTGCAATATTCAGCTAGAATTATTATTGTGGTGTTTCTTTCAATTTGCTTTGCTATAGTCATGTGTAATGTTTTTCTTACTCTACTAACTTTACATCAGTTTATACACACACACACACACACACACACATATATGTATATATAGATCATGCTTTCTGCAACTGTCATACTCATTTTTTCTCTTATAGTCCAATATTATCCCATAGCCTCCATGTACCACCATTCATTTTGACCATCTCCAATCAAGAAAGAATATCAACTATGTTTCTAGTGCTTTGCTACATGGCAGAAGGGGAGATCATTCTCTTTGGAGTAAGAGAACCTGGTATCAAATCATCAATGTTTCACTTACCGATTTGACTCTGGGCAGGCCATTTAACCTCCTTGGGCCTCAGATTACTCAACTTTGAAATGAGATAGTATATTAGGTGACGTGTATGGTTCTAGTTCTATTATCTTTTAGCTTCCTCTTATATATATATATATATATATATATATATTTACATTTCTATTGACATATGAGAAATAATACAATATAGTAAGTAGATATTACACTTGTGATCAGGAGAAATATACCTCTGACATATCTTCCCTGTATATCTCTGTGCAAGTCATTTAGTCTCAACACTCCATTTAAATGTACAAGTTAAGTTTGAAAGAAAGCACCTTCTGACGCTTGTAGAAGGAGCATACTCATTGCTGGCTCCCTATATCAATGAAATCAAAAGTCTAGCCCCTTAAGTTGGAGAATGAGACAGAGCTGTACAATAGATAGAAAAATAGGTTCAGAGTCAACAATTTCTGTATTTAAACCCCATTTGGTATTTGGGGAGGGAGGAGCAAAGTCTAGAAGTCAGAATCAGAGCCAGAAAGGAAATATAGATGGACCAGTCTCAGCCACTACCCATGTGGAAGTCCCAGAAAGAACTCATCAGTGGGAGATAGGGGCTGGCATGGTGAGAGGAATATCCTAGAGTGGGAAGGTCTCAGAGCACATGGATGTTCCAGTATAAGAAGTCCCAGGTAATGATAGGAGTTACAAGATAGCTGAAGCATTGTGACAAAATCCAGAAAGCCAGGAGCAGAGTAAGGAGAAAAAATAAAGTTTAGCCCAAATTAGAGATGAAGTGCATTAAAGGCATCATCTCATTTGGGCCTCACAATCCTGTGAAGTGGGTGCTATCACAATCCTGTGAAATAGGTTCGTTCATTCTCAATTTTGCATCTATGAGAGTGACAAGACATCACCAAAAATCACTATCATTGAGTTCTATTTTAAAACAAAACTTTTATCAACAAAAGTATCTGAAATTCTACACTGATTGGGAGTACTTTCATGAAGATCAAAAATAAGTTACAAACAACTTATAGATTCATTCATTTGTTGAAATAATAAATTAAAATACTGTTTTGCTTTTGTCTTTCCCTCTCTAGTCCCTTAATAGCAGTTCCTTCTAAATGAGCTACTGTAAAATTCCTAATCATCTTAAGAGCTCTGGGAAATCTGGGAAACAAACAGCCTCATGGAGAAATGTAAAGGCCAAAGGTTGTCTTTTTGGTTAAAGTGCAGGGTACACTTAGAACTCTTTGACCTCCATCAGAGCTCTAGAAAGAATGCAGTCTTATCAAGTCTTACCAACATTGACACCATTTACTCTGAAAGAAACAGTGATTTGTTTATGGGAACTTACTTGTTTTATTCATAAAAGACATACAAAATAAAACTTACTGTCCAAGAAGCAATCAAGTTATTCTCCTAAGTTTTTACTTTCAGCAGCTCTCAAGGATAGATACGGCCAAAATTTTATAATTTATATTTTTTGATATTTTTTGTTGCTGAGGGTCATTCTGGGTTTAGGGGCTCCCCTTATACCTGTATCTATGACTCTCAAAATTCATATCATCTTATCCCTTCAAAGAGGGAGTTGTCATGCTGTGAGAGAATATGCCTTATTCAGCAAGTTAAAGCTTGCCCATCAGGAAGGAATGAATGGAAGTAGGAAATTAAAACACTTTGAAAGATGTACAGCATCTGTGCACGGAAGTAAAAAGTTTTTTTGAATAGTTTTTTTTTTTTTACTATTTGTAAGTAAATATGGATCTCTACCCTACCAAAAAATTCTGATTTGAGCCCAAATAAGAAATTATCACATTTCAAGGGAATTATTCTTCTTAAGTTATCTGGGGATTAGTAAGTTCTTGATGTGACCTCTTTTTGTTGGTTTGTTTAGCAGATCCCTTGGGGAAGGGCAGAATGAAACCAATTTACAACATAACCAAATATAATGTAAAAATAACATATAACAACTGAAAATCATCAGCTTATTAAAAAGTAAAGTTCTGCTGAATAATGAAATGGACAAGTTTCGTAATTTAATGATTGTACAGAATTCTGACAGCAAAATAAATTAGTTTTATACAGAAAACTGCAAGCTGCTTCAGGTAGAAGAATTTTTCCTCAATCCAACCTCATATGTTATAAAGTGATGACATCCATCTGTTATGTATTCAGGTGTATCACATCACGCTGGGAATGCAACAATTGGCCACAATCCATTACCCTAATCCCACCTCCAAATTATTTTTCTCTTGGGTCATTCAAGAATGACTGTAGTAGAAATAGCCAGATATGTAATTATCTAACAAAGCCTTGGCAGAGTTCAAGAGGAAATAATTATGTTTACTTTTCATTTAAAGATAACTTTGGTGCAATCAAAATATTACCAATGAGTTGTCAGCCACAGAATCACTATCTAATCCATACTTTCTTGACTTTTTTAGACAATGATGTTGTTATGCTCACATATTTTGATTTCTCAATAACAATTGCATAAATCCCTTTTGATATGCCATTTGGTATGGGAGGAAATTGCCTGACATCTTCTGAACAATGGAATGAGGAATCCAGGAGTCATTTTCTGCAATGAACTATACAGATTGACAATGTCCTAACTAGTATGAGGAAGCCACCATGTTGCCATAGGAGAGCAAAATTTAGAGAGTGTTCGAAACAAATAAAACAATGAAACTCAGATAGTATTAGCAACAGTAACTAACTGAAAGAGGAAATAAAATATTCCCTGAATTCATCCAGGGACCTTCTGTATTAGACACTCCATAATAAAACTTTTATTTTGTTTGTTTCCTCTTCTATTTCAGAATAGGCATCCAGGAGATTTAGTGCATAGAGAGCTCGGCCTAGAGTCAGGAAGACCTGAGTCCAAATCCTATTTCAGATATTTACTAGCTATATGACCCCACATAAGTCACTTAACCCTGTTTGCCTCAGTTCCCTAATTTGTAAAATGAACTGGAGACGAGATGGCAAAACACTCCAATATCTTTGCCAAAAAACAAACAAATAAACAAACAAAAAAACAACTCAAAATAGAGTCATGAAGAGTTGGACACTGATGAAATGACTGAGCAACATTAGCTTAGAAAGGCCTTAATAGTCCAGTGAATAAGAAAAGAAAAAAAATGTTCACATAATATACAATTTAAGTCTATTATATAAGACCTAAAGCTCATAGTCACATTCAGAAACTCATATTTTGAGATGTTCGTGAATGTTGATGGTTGTGCGTGTTTGTGTTTGTGTTTGTGTTTGTGTATTACTTGTCAAGGGTCAAAAACAGAAACAAAACAAGCAACCCAACAAATGTGAGCTAACGCTTGCTCTGTGAAAGAGAAAACAGTATTGTAGATCCTTATTGGATAGTTCCTTCTAACTCTCTCTTATTTCTGTGGTGCAATAAGCTGATCCTGATTTCTGGGATTTCATCTTTGGAAAATACTTCTTAACTGCTAATTGCTATGCTACACAACCAACATTGCAAGGCTATGTTCATTGCACAAATGAGGAAAGCAAGTGATAAAGAAGGAGTCTTGCCTAGGTTTACATTGCAAGTCCATGGCAAAACTTGTATAAAAATCCAAGTCTCTAGAGCCCCAGGATTTTAATTAGGCTAATAAGCCACCGCTACCTTCCATGATCATTAGAGCTTAGGTTTTGGCATTCACTAACACTAGACTCAAAGCCCTCCCCTCCCCCACTAGTGAAAAATTGCTGCCTTTCATAAGGTTAATACACGTCGAGAGATACACCAATTATGCAGAACTCTAATCTTTGTAGTTTATCTACCCCCAGGGTGTGGAGTCAAATGTGAACACAGGACTTGGGCCTTAAGAGAGCAAAGGGATTCATTTATTTCTATAGGCATTTTTGCCGATTCCCTGGTTTAGTAAGGTGTTTCTAAGTAAACTATATGCTATTCAAGAAAGTAAATGTGCTTCTGTGGGAATGAGAAGTGTAAGAGGAAAGATTTCTTTTAATTTTTATTGATATAGTTTCCTTTTTTATTACTGTAATTTCCACATATATTCCACTCTTGTGGTATATCTTGTGGTATTATTCCTATTCCAGGTAGGCAAGCTGGGGTGATTTCCTAAGCAGAGCCCTGTAACACTGTATATATGTAGGAAAAATATGACTCCTGATTGACTGAGAGACCTCTGATATCTTAGTACTGCACAGATGTAAAAAGGTTAGATTTCAGAGAAAATTCAGAGGAGAGAGGAGAGAGGACGGAGGAAGAAAGAGATGAGATAGAAAAGAAGAATCAATGTAAGGACTTTGAACGGGGAACTTTCAAGAGAAGAAGAAAAATTGTGCTGCAAAACTAAAACATATGTATATATTTTTTCTGCCACATAACAGCATCGTGACCTTAGAGAGGTCAGAACTTCTCTAGGCCTTAGTTACCTTATATGTAAAATAAGGGGCATGGACTAGTTGTCCTTTATGGTCATTACCAGCTCTAAATCCATGATCCTATGTATGAGACACCATCTCTCAGCTAGGGCTATCTTCACTGGATGTTCCTCATGCATGGAATGCCCCCTCTGGCCATCATTGCCTCCAGGCTTCTTTGACTTCCTTCAAGTCCTAGCAAAATCCCATTTTCTACTGGAATTCTAGCTCTTTCTTTCCACTGATTATTTCCTATTTATCCTTTATGTGGCTGGTTTGTATAGAGTTACTTGAAGAGCAAGGACTCTCTTTTGTCTTCCTTTGGTATTCCAGTGGTTAGCTCAGTGCTGGGTACATAATAGGCTCCTGATATTTACTGACTTACTGACTGACTGACAAAGCTAGATAGGAATAAGTTTCCCTATGGTCAATTCTGTGAACAAATGGTTTCAAACTAAAGTGATTAGTTTTATTATTATTTTTATTTTTTGTCTGGTCTTAGGGTATATTGTGGAAATCTATCCATCAAATTATTGAGATTTATGATGGGGAGGAGAGACAGAGAGAGAGAGAGAGAGACAGACAGAGACAGAGACAGAGAGACAGAGAGACAGAGAGGAATGAGATGGTGATTGGATTTATGATTTCATTGTTATAGGAAACTTCCACATGAAGAAACTCCCTCTAGTAACGTAGGTTAACCTCTTCTCTGCAACTTATAACCATAGAGAATTGCCTATAACTATAGGTTTGGTGACCTTCCTGGGGTTACACAGTCAATAGATATCTTATGTAGGACTTCAGGCCAAATCTTCTGGTCCAAAGTCAATTGCTCTACACACACACACACACACACACACACACACACACACAACTATTATATTGTCAGAAATTGTTTCATTTTAGAAGTCTTCCATAAGCCCTCTTAATTCTTTTGACTTCCCTCTGTGAATTTTTTTTTAATTTATCCTGTATCTATCTTGTTTGTACATAGCTGTTTTCATGTTTTTCCCCCCCAGTAGACTGTGAGCTCCATGGGAGCAGGTCTTGCCATTTGCCTTTCCTTGAATTCCCAAGACCTAACACTGTGTCTGTCACATAACTGACACTTAAGGAATACTAATTGACTGACTAATTGATTGACTGAAGGGAGGGAGGTACATTTTCTCACCTGAAGAAGAGAAATTTAAAAGGCTGCATGCCTATAGCAATATGTTTCCTTGAACACATTTTCATTTGGCCTAAATTCGTATAACAGTATTTTGTCCCTCATTCTTCTTAACTTTTTTTCAACCCTTTCTGAAACTAGTAAGATAGGCAGTTTGGTGTCACAGGACAGAGGTGTCATAGGATAGAGAGCTGGGAAGATCTGTATTCAAATTTGACCTCTGTGATTTGCCTCACTTTTCACAACTGCAAAATGTGGATAATAACAAAACATTCCCCCCAGTGAGCATCAAATGAAAAATTATCTGTGAAATGCATAGCACAGTGCCCCAAAAGGTGCTACTTAAATACTTATTCGCTTCCTCCTGCTGGCCCCCTCCCCTTCCCCTGCCCCACACTCTCCATCACAGACTTGGAATCAAGAGAAACATCTTTTGAATTTTGTTTCTAAAACTTATAATGTGAACATAGGAAGTCACAACCTTTTTTTTAAGTGTCAGTTTAATTCTTTGCAAAATAAACATAATAATGCTTGTCGTTTCTGCAGAATATAATTGTAGAATGAGATAAGGTATATAAAGAGGCCTGTAAACCTTAAACTTCTTTCTAAATATCAGGCTGTTATTGGATGGTCATTAAGTAGTTCACAAACATTTATTAAGTGATTCACTTTGTACCAGTCACTGTGCTAAGCTCCAGAGATACAGAGCAAGGCAAATAGAATCCCTGAACACGAGACTATCACATTCTGATTGGACTAACAAAAACAAAAATAACTAGGCACATATATGGTATATCTAGAGCACATGGAAAGAAATCTCAAAGAGAAAGGCCCTAGCAGCCAGAGGGAACAGGAAAGGCTTGCAAGAAAATCTTCCTGCAGGTGGTGGCATTAGAGAGTTAACAAATGATATATTATGAGGTGTGAGAATTGTTTCCAACTAAAAGGATCAAGGAAGGTTTCTTGGAGGAGACAGTAAATGAGTTAGGTTTTTTAAAGATATGTAAAAATTCAATGAGGATGAAATTTATGAGGACAAAGAAAGGTTTTCCTAGCGTAGTGAAAGGCTTAATCAAAAGTTCAGAGGCAAGAGAGCAGAGTTCATGTTCAAGGGGCAGAGGGCTGTCGAATTTGCATGAAATGTAGAGTTCATCTAAGAGAGTCATCTGAAACAAGCCTGGAAAGGTCAGCACCAGGTTGTACAGGATCTCCAGTGCCTGGCAGCAGAGATTCTACTGTCTTTGTTGGGCAATAGGAAGTCAATGAAGATTTTTGAATGGGTCCTATGGTAGATTATTCTGGTAGTGGCATGAAGGACACGTTAAAGGTGAAGAGGTGAAACACTATTATTACAGTAGACTAAGTGGAGGGTAATGAGCAACTCTACTATGAGGCAGGCATGAATTTGAAAGATGCTGTAAAGGTGGAATTGGTAGGACCTAGCAATTAAATGTATGTGAATGAGGACAGAAAGGGAAGAGTCTAAAATAGCACAAAGCTTACAATATGGAGGTTGGATGAATGATAGTGGTATGGAAATACATAATTAAATAGAAAAGGATAATGAACTCAGTTTTAGGCAGACTGAGTTTGAGATTCTATTAGAACATTTAAGTGGAGATTTATGTAAACAATTGGACACACAAAGTTCTGAAAAAAGGACAAAATTGGAGATAAACATTTGGACATTATTTGCTTAGAGCAAGCATTCTTGACTTTTTTCTGTGTCATGGACTTCATGGTGAATCCTTTGGACCCCTTCTTGGAATAATGACTTTAAATGTTAACATAAGAGAAGGAAAGGAACAAATACTTATTAAGCACATATTACATGCCAGGAATATGCTAAGCATTTTGCAAATATCACATTTTATCCCCACGACACCCCTGGGGGAAGGTGCTATTATTATTTCCATTTCACAGTAGAGATTTACTGGATTATAAAGGATACCAATAATATTGAAGAACAGTTGTCAAAAATACTAAACACACAAACACACACACATATCCATGAACCACAGGTTAATACACCTTGGCTTGGTGAGTCAGAGACAGCAAAATATGCCTGAACTGCTCTAATCTGGCAAACATCCAGCCAAACAGAATTAGAAATGGCCTACAAGACCATCTAGTATAACACCCCAATCTTTAAAATGAGGAAATTGAAGCACAATTAGGTCAAGGTTACATAGGTAAACATCACAGACAAGATTTCAACCCAGGTTTTCTGACTCCAAAATCAATGCTCTTTTCCCCTGTACCACATCATAAAAGGTAGTGCAATAAAGCCTGTGGTTACTTTAAAAAAAACAAAAACAAAAACAACTAGGATCCTAAGTCATCTGAGCCAAGATGCTGTCATATTGCATGATGGCCTAGATAAAAATATTGTTGGCAGTACCTGTCATGAAATCTTACAGAGGCAATGATATGGTCTGAGTTCTGGGAACAGAAGTGTTGAAGACCAAAGTAATAGCATTATTCAAAATATTTAAGGAAAATGCCAAGTGCAGAGACATATAGAATGCCACTATAATGGACTCTAACTTCTTTCAGTGCTTGTGATTGACTAAATGTCTCTTCAAATATTCTTGGAACAATATCTAGTGACACAAAAGCACTTTCTGCCACTCCCAAAGAGTCTTTGACAACAAAAGATTGTTTGAAGAGAGTGAGCAAGCTCAGATGCATGAGGGGAATTTGCACAGGACTTAGACAAATATTGAGATGTACCTACATTAATGTAAGATAGTTTAAGGCACATCTCAAAATCTTCTCATATAAAATGACTCATGATATTAAGAAATCTTATGTGGGGAATGAGTGAGATTGGGTTTATAGTATGCCCATTGGCCAAACCTTGCTTAGGTATGGAAATGAATATGAAAGTAGAAGTAACCAAATTGAATCAGTTGGCCCAAATTAAGTTATCAGTGGAAAAAACAAACAAAGGATTTGGTCAAATAAAGTCAAACAAACTAGAAACTGAAATCGAATGACAAATTTAGAATGGTCATTAGGATGGGATGTAACTTACTTAACTGATACATTTTTGAAAGCCCTGAACATCACCATTCCATTTCCATGATTTATGTTCAGTCATTATGTGACTTAGGGTTCTGACCTTCAAATCAGATTTAATCTTAACATGGTTAGAATAGTGAAATTTCCTGCATAGACTATAGAAAACCATTAAAGATTTTTGAGTGGGTGCTATTGTAGATTTTTCTGGTATTGACAGGAACTTTAAAGGTACTTCAACCTGTACACAAATCCTTTAAAACATACTTGTGAAGTTGTTATATAACACTGGTGTGAAGACCTCCAATAAAGGGGAGCAAAAGAATTAGAAGTCCAATACATAAAATAGTAACTTCAGAATTTCAAATGGATAGATTGGTCTGTGATAATGGTGATGAAGATGCTAATTGTGATGTAATAATAGTGTAATGATATTGTTATTATTTAATTTATCTCCTAAAAATGCTAAAGTTTTACAGATAGTAGCTCATTTAATCCTCATAACAGTTTTATTCTATAGCTAATTCAGTCATTATTGTACCCACTGTATTGATGAATAAAATGAGGTCAAGAGAGTTTAGATGACTTCTCAAGGTCATGCCAGTAGTAAGTGGCCAAGTCCAGAACTGAACCACCAGACTTATGATTTAAAGCCATGTTCTTCCTACTAAGTCAAACTATTGTTTATTGGTCCAATCTGCTTAATAGCTTTTTTTCTTTAATCAATGACTTGGGCAAAGGTATTGGTGACAAAGTTATCAAAGTTGCAGATGACATGAAACTGAGAGTTGCGGTTAATTTGTTGAATGACAGATTAAAGATTCAAAAAATATCTAGACAAGCTAGAACATTGAGTCAAATCTAGTATGATGAAATTAATTAGTAACAAAGTCCACACTTGAATCCAAAAAACAAACTTAACAAACAATAGATTATGGAAGGATGTTAATAACTAACTGCTTACGTAGAAAAAATTGGAGTGTATATAGGGACAGTAAACTTAGTTCAAGTCAAGTTTCTGATATGACAGCCAGGAAACCTCAAACTTAGGCTCCATTAAGAGAAGCATAGCTCTAACTTGCTCTCATCCAAGAGCATTTGGGCAACACAGTTCAGAAAAGAAATGTACAAACTGGAGAACATCAAGTAAAAGTCCACCATTTTAATGAGATTTACAGAGGATGAGAAGGTAGGAAGGCATTACGTATTATTGTCACAGAGTCAATATCCCCAATGATGAATGGTGAAGGTGCTAGATTTCAGTTCCCATGAAGAAATCTGAAGTGTTTAGTCTGGAAAAGGCTAAGAGGGACATGCTCACTACCTTAAAGGAAAGGCTGTCATGTGGAAGAGGGATTAGACTTTTTTCTGTTTGGCCTCAGAAGGTAAATCTAGGGGAAAGGAATATATTTTGCAAAGACACGAATTTATACTTGAGGTAAAGAAAAGAAAACATGACAAACAAGCAAAAATAAAATTTCCTAATGCTTCTAAAGGTGTAAGGGAAGTACCAGGCATCACTATCCTCCATGAGAAGCCAGGTGATCACTTTATCATACTGGGTATTCTTGTTCAGGTTTTATTTCAGTCAGTCAATATATATTTATTAAATTATTATTATATCTCCTCTCCCTTCCAACTCTGGACGTCTAGGATGTTTTGACTCTTTTTGTTTCATATCTGTCTTATCCTTAGGAGTAGAGACTGTGCAACATGGATGTTTTCAAAGTCATCCAAAAGGTCATCCAAAATGACCACTCATTGACAATAGGTGATGTAATTCATCTCCTTGACAAGCAAGTTGAGAATGTTGAAAATTCATTTCATCAGACTAAAAAAAACCAAAACCAAAAACAAAACCCAAAACCCAAAACCAAAAACAAAACAAACAACAACAACAACAAACAATTTTCTTCTAGTATCCCTGACTAGATAGTGGCTTGGAATACATATTTCAGATAGAAGAAATTTTAAAACTCTACCTCAAAAACTGATTAAAAAATGATTAAATGGCCTAGATTTTCTATGAGTTCAGGTTTAGGAAGGCAGGATTATAGTTCTGATGACCAGTCATAACAATATAAACAATTTATATCCACCATTTGGTCAATCAATGATTATGATCAATCATCTGATGAGCCATCATGATCAATCAATGTTACCAACTAGATTTGGAATAGGGGCAGATAGATCAGCAAATCATAGAATAGCAAGGCCTGTATGACTAATGACCACACTAACTTACAGTATCCCACACAAAACCATGAAAACAGGTACACATTTATCTAAACAATAACATCACAGCTGAAGTGTTGTTTATCTGCTCCTCCCTATTGCAGCAGGTGTTTAAATCTTCTGGAGAAATAAGGATGTTTATTTACAGAGTAGATTGTGAAATATGCCGCACATATCTTTACCAAGACTCTTAGATACAAGGCACAGGGAAAGACATTCTAAAAGGATGATCCAGAACCCACCATCCTAAGTCACTAAAGGGTTATCTAAAATTTGAAGTTATGAAATTTGCTAAACAAATTCCAGCAGATTTACTGATGATAAATATTCAAATGGTGAGTGTATGTGTGATGGAGTAGTGTAAATCTATTGATGATCCCACCTACTTATAACTAATTACCTTTGCTAGGTAAGAACACTTCTTGATTGAGTCAATCAGAACAGAGTGTGAATGGGCCTGTCCTCTCCTTAAATTAATCAAAGACATCTGTGAGAGACTTAGTCCTCTCCTAAGCAATTTGTATAAAAGATGACAAAGGATAGAAAAAAGAAACAATTATCATGAGGTCATAGATGGAAAATTGGTACAGTATTTTATGCTTTGAACTTAGTTATATTTTTAAATCTATGAGAGATAGATGATGGATTTAAGGCATTGAATGAGACATATATTTTATATGCAATATTGAAGGATTTCAATATCTCAGATTCTTAGATTCTGGAAGTAAAGAGAATGAATTTTAGTCATGCAGAATTGAGCTAAAACAATGCTTTTGAGAAAACCAGTGAAAGGAGAATGAAATGGTAGGAATAATTGATTCAAGAGAAGGGAGATATTGAGAGTGTCATCAGTTCTATAGAGCTTTCCTAGTAGATGACCAGGGATGATACCATCAGAGTACCCACCTACTCAAGGCCTGAGAGAAGTCTATAGGAAAGATCTGTTTTTCACCAAATTTCTCTTAATGCCTCTCTAGCCACTGACACTATAATATAATGTGCTCTTTGATAACCAAAATGTTTCTAGGAAACTGAATTTTGTATCAAATATGAATTTCAAGGGTTTAACAAGGGATAGATAGACACATAAATTTGGGTAGAGAGACCAATCTCTGTGAAAGTATTTGAGGGTTTTCCATACTAGGAGCTCAGATAAATTGTTATTGAAACTCATACCTTTATGCCTAAAATAAGCTTTCTAAAGCCACAGAAGAGACTACCATGTGGATCTTAGGGGACATTTTATTTCTCTTATACTTAAAATCAGTTAATTATTATCACTAGGTATTGTATAAATACCCTAAGAAATTAACACATTGACTCTTATTATTCATTTATGCTTTGGTGTAAACAGATTATTCAAAATTCCAATCCAAAAACACTTTAAGTTTCTATTACTGTAAAGCAGTATAGGGAACCAAAATCTTAATGGGAATAGCCTCTACTTTGAAAGGATTTTAATTTTACTATAAGAGTTGATGTTTTATTAGGAGCCTGGTGAAAATAAAAACAAAACAAAAAAGGAAAAAAAAAATGAGTGGCCACAAAGATTCTCAGCTTGATAAAGAAGGAGATTATGGCAGTGTTAAATGAGACAGCAAGAAGAATCTAGGAACATGTAAGACATATTCAATCAACTGCATTTTTTTGCCTAGTTTGGCACTTTATAGTTAGCACACAGTCTTTGCTAATATCTCCAGGCATCTAGTTAGTTCACTGTGCTTTCTATCTCAAGGACCTCAGTATCTCAGTCATCCCTAGTCTTCCTCTGCACCCCAATCCCTAGGCTCCTATTTGAAAATATTTCTATATAGGTTTCCTATCAAACACCCTGGTCTCCCATTTCATCAGCCACTTACATTCCTTTGACATACATCTTCACTCTATATCATCCACCCTCCAGAGCGGTCAAATGAAAGTCTCAATTCACCCATAAATGTACCATCTCTAATACCTAAGATTTCTTTCTCTAAACATAATCGCTTGTCCTTTCATCTCTCCTTTTGACTTGGCACTTCAAAATCTCCTATTCACTTGAACCATGAACTATAAAGACTACAACAATACAATACTGTATTGTACAGATATCCTAAGAATTTAACATAATGATTCTTACTCATTTTTGCCCTGCTGTAAATGAGGCTATTCAAAAATCCAGTTCACTTTTTTTGCATTTTTTTTTCAATCCAGTCTCCCTGCTCTTCCTTATTGTCCTCTACAAAATTTTGAACAAAAGGTTGAATAGGTCATAGTATTCAATAACTTTCATCTGAAAACCATGTCATGGCCTCAAACTGGAAGACTTCCATATACATGGTGATACCTTGTCCTCTCATTTCCTCAACCTCTTATTTCATTGCTCTCTACCTTTGAATCTCTTCACACCTTGTCCTAACAGTATTTTGGACATATCAATGTTTAACATCAAAACAACCACTTAAATTTGTTAGTAAGTATTCAAATTATTTTTTATAATTTCTTTTTATTAAGTTTTATTGATTTGATTTGCTCTTACATCACAAATATTTACAGATTTTCCCTGTTCTCTGAGATGTGTCTTGTAACAACAACAACAAAAAAAGCAACTAAGCAATGCAAATAATACATTGACCACATCTAAAAGTACATGAAACATTCCACATATTTAACACTCCTACACACACTTCACTATTATACAAAAAAAAAACAAACCTAAAATCTATTTTTCTCCCTCCCACTCCCCATCTCAATGGAAAAAAAAAGAAAATCAAATTCATCTTAATAAATATTCATAGATAAGTGAAATAAAATCCTTCAATATTACATATAAAATATATTTGTCTCATTCAATGCCTTAAATCCATCATCTATCTCTCATGGATTTAAAAATATAACTAAGTTCCAAGCATAAAATACTGTACCAATTTTCCATCTATGACCTCATGATAATTGTTTCTTTTTTCTATCCTTTGTCATTCTTTTTTCCCTCTTATCCCCTTTGCATTATATCATTTAGGTCTCCACAGTTTACATATATATATATATATAATGCCTATCCATAATAATTATATATTATTATATTAGAGCACCAAATTTCTTTAACCATTCTCTTATAACTGGACACATATCATTACATATACACACAGACCTGCTCATACTTTCTTTGATTGCAGAAACTACTATAAAAACCTTTTAAACACAATTCTTTAAAAAAATAACAATTTCATGTTCTCAGTAATTGAAGTATTAGGTAATTGAGCATGTTTATTTTGGGGGCAGGAGAAAAAGCACAGGACCTGGAGTCAAGAAGAACTGAGTTCACATCTGACCTCAGACACTCAGACAGCTATATGACCCTGGGTAAATCACTTAACTTCTGCCTATTTGCATTTCCTAATCTGTAAAATAAGGATGAAAATAGTACCTACCTCCTAGGGTTTTCATGAGGATAAATTAGAAAATATATGGAAAGTGCTCTCCAAACTTTATTATTATTACTACTGTTATTATTATTGTTCTTACTGACACATTTATCTCTTTAAAAAAGAATAAAAAAGGACACACTTTTGTAATTCCATCAGTGATGGTTGAATGGAAATGGAACTCCTCAAAATCATTTTTACTAAACTTAATTGTTTTTAAATATTTTTCCTCTTGATAAATATGAGAATTACAAAGTTATTTTTTACTTGAATTTTTTATTACTGAGGCTGAGTGTATTATGGATGTCATCATTAGTTATTTTTATTTTCTCTTTTAACAATGATCCTTTTATATCTTTTTATCATTTATTAATTATAGACTTAACTTAGCACCATGAATTTTTAATATTTAATTTAATTTTTTATGTATTTAACTTCTTTTGTTTCATTTTAATTTTATTTTACTTTTAACATAAACTCTTCATATCTTGCCTAGGATCAAACTGTATTAACTACTCACAGAGTGATCTCACTAATGATCAGGACATAAGCTTTAACCTGTTCCTTTTTTTCCCTATCCAGGTGGTTTGTTCTTTTGTAGATAGTCTGCTGGACTTTTAATTGTGGGTCAACATGTTGGTGCCAGATTTAGTGAGGATACCCAAATGGCTTTATCTCTACTGCAGCTCAGATCTCTTGAACCACAGTGCTGCACCAGTCTCCCAGTATCAGGAATTATAGGAGTGTACCACATTCCTGACCATTATCTATTTCAGTTGGAAAGTTTTTAATTTTTCACAATCAATTATTTTCTTTTAATTATGTGTTTTGTTGTACAACTTTTAAAAATATTTTCACATAATCAAGGACATTTGTTTTGTCCCTAATAATTCTTCTGACTTTAATAAAACTTATTTTTCCTCCATACTTGAGATACTTTATTCTCATTTTCTTCTGTATTTTTATAGTTTAATCATAACCTCCCATACAACATGATTTTAGCAACAGATAAGGGAGTGAATTAAAAAAAATTGTAACAAAACAAAGTACTCATTTATGTTAAAAGAAAAGATGGTCAGGTGAGAACTTTTTTTAATTAATTAAAATAGTTTAAATTTGAAATACCCTTACCTTTTTTCCCCTTTTCTCTTTCCTTTCTTTTCCTTTTCTTTCCTTTCTCCTTTCCTTTCCTCTCCTCTCCTCTCCTCTCCTCTCCTCTCCTCTCCTCTCCTCTCCTCTCCTCTCCTCTCCTCTCCTCTCCTCTCCTTTCCTTTCCTTTCCTTTCCTTTCCTTTCCTTTCCTTTCCTTTTTCTATTTATCTACCTTTCTATTTATCTCTTCATTCAGTTTTTTTTCTTGATTGTTGTTTGTTTGTTTCCTTATTTATTTATTTGGCATTCCTAGTGCCTATCACAGTTCCTAGCCATTCTAGGAGCTTCATAGATGTTTGCAATTGTTGAGATAAGACCCAAGCTGTTTTGCATGTGGTCTACCAATGTGGGTAAGACGACCCCATGATCTGTTGCAGTTTTGCTCTCCTGTGCCTTTGTTTCAAATACAGTAAGAAAACAAATCCCCATGAAAACCTAACAGGGGAAAAAAAAAAAGGTCACAGAAAGGAGAGACAGAACTCATTAATTTTGTTCAGGGCCTGAGGCCTGATTCTTTTAAGTCTGAACCACAAGAGTTCATGTGATTTGCATGATTATTCTCTTTTGTGTCAAAGCTCACCTACCTCAGATTGAAATACCCAGGAGCCTTGGCATCCTGGTGATCCGTGCCATGGGACCCCGTGTAGGTGAGATTTCCTTATAGCAAGATCCTTCTTGGTGTTTCACTTACCAAATGATCTTGGATGGATTCCAGCACCTTTCTGCCTTCTGAGGATTTTTGCTCTGCAGGGACTAGTGTGAGTACCAGGTCTTTTCTGTGGCATACAGAAACAAGCCTTGACACAGAGAGCATGGCACAAACATGTGCTATGTCCAAATAAGGTAGGATTAAATGACTGACATGTAAACAGTTAGAATTGCAACTGGTTGGTTTTTATAGGAGGCTTTTGTCAACAATGCACACATTTAGAAGGCTCTCACAGAGATACTTCCAGGCTGGGCATCAAACCAGGTAAACTCTTCCCACCCTATTTGCAACTTCAGTGAAAGCAGAATTGTTCTGAGATTTGCTTCCTCCCTTCTGTGTGGCTCTCTGGCGCCCCTGCAGGGGGATGCTGGAGATAGTTTGTATAGGCTTGTGAAATTTTTAGTTTGAGCATTTACACCTTGGGAAATCAGCCAGTACTACAAATCAGGGCTTGCTTTATTATTAGTATTATTATTTTTATTTAAGAAAGTGATGATGAAAATGTTAACAATGTGAATTAAATTAAAAGTGTAATGCATGTGTACCTTTTTATTATTTTTTTAAAATCAAGTTATTGTTAAACATTCATCAGTATATCTTTTCTCAGCTCCTCTTTCTCCTCTATATTCCTGAGTTTCAGTGGTTTAGATATGTCACAAATTCCTAGAGTGTGCTTTCTTCTACCTGGTAGCTATACCTCATGTGAGCTTCCCTCCCTGACCACCTCCTTTCTCTCCTGGCACCTAGATTCTGAGTCAGGGTTCTGCAAACAGGACCAGGAATAAGAAATTGCTTCTGTGTACCACAACTAAGAAAGTAGGCTGAAGCTTCTGTTTGGTTCCTGTTGAATTAACCACACATTCCCTACACCTAAGCAGGAATTTGGTGATTACATATTCTGAAGATAAATATGAGGAGAAAATAAATATGAATCACAACAAACAGAATTTGGATAAGTTGAAACACGGTAATCGATGGAGGTCTCTGAGTAACATATTAAACAGATTGCTAGAGCGGGAGTAAGGAAGACCCACATTCAAATCCTGCCTCACATATCTGGGAGCAAGTTACCTAAACTCTTCCAATCTCAATTTCCTCATCTGGAAATGGAGACAATAATAGCATTTACCACATAGGGTAGTTGTGGGAATCACATTGATATTAGAAATTTGTGCATGTGTGTGTGTATGAGTGTGTGTGCCACACTGACCACCTTAGCCCTTACCATCTTAGCCCTTACTACCTAGAAGACCAGATATACTGAATTTCATGCTTTCCCAATACTCTTAGGTGCGTTTGAGGTATTTAGGCTCCCTACAAATGTTTCCAGCCTTTACAGGTATTGTTACCTTCCAATGGAGGCTACCTGCACTCAAGTTACATTTAGACATCAATAAAATAATTTTTGATTGTTTTTTTTCCAAAGGGAGATTTAATAGAGAAAGTATAATTGCAAATATACAAACTTATTCCCCTGTTACTAATTCAATTCTAACACTCTAGATAAACTAATCTTCCCTCTCTTCATGAAGCAGAAACGAGCCTGACGTCAGGAACACTAGCAAGAAAAAGTCCGCTGTCTGAGCCCCACCAGATTTAAAAATGCAGCCTGTGTTGCTTAAGTGGACAATCAAAGGAGGCTATCCCCACCCATATGTAGGTCTTCCATGTTAGGTGATTTTAGCATACTCAAATAAGTCTGGAGAGAGAGGAGGGGGGAGGAGGGAGAGAGAGAGAGAGGAAGAGAGAGAGGGTAGATTGATTAAAGATAGATGATAAATAGATATAGAGATAAATAGAGGATATCTACACGTAGGTAAATATCTCTATATATTTGAAAATTTAAAACACTATATATACATATATTATATATAGTATAAATACATAATATTTATGTATGTGTGTGTATATAATATATATATATATATATATATACATATATAGTATGTGTGTGTGTGTGAGAGAGAGAGAGAGCTTGTAGTAGAGAAAACAGAAAAGGATAATGCCAGTGGGCAGCATGGGAATATTTGACTGACATTTATGTAGTGATTTAATGTTATCAAAGGGATTTTAGTAGAAGAACTTTCATCCTCAGAACAGCCCCATAAGGTAGTTAATATAAGCATTATTATTTCCATTTCTAAATGAGGATATGGAGGCAAAAAAGGGAAAATGTACCTATCCATAGTAATAATGATTCTTAGGTGGAATTTGAATCCAGGTTTCTCCCAACTACATGCCTGGTTCTTTTCAATACAACACTACAAAGAAATAGGACTAGGACAAGGCAAGGAAGAAAACTGCTTAAATTACAATAACCAATGGAAGAAAATGAAGAACACGTGTTAATAGTGTTCCTATAAATGCTCACATTTTTAATTCCAGAATTTTTTGCTTTCCTGGCATATGGAGACTTATTTTGTGGTGAGTTATGTCCCATATGTTATAGAAAAAACTTGAAATGTCTTATGGTCTATAAAACATGAAGGAAATCATTTTCAAGTGATGGGGGAACACATTATTTAACTCTACCCAAGGTTCACAAATGTCTTGTCTTATCCCTGAGGTGATTTTCTAGTCAGGAAAATGAAATCAGAGGTGAAGAAAGGGAGAACACTAGGCCAAAAGTGGACAACGACACTTGATATTTGAGATATGTAACCCATTTTAGAGGTTAAGAGCTTCTGGAGGCATGGTCATTTAAAAACAATGTTTTCTTCATGCCTTTGCAATGTTAAACTATATTCATTTCCTATGAGTCCCACCCCCACTGAATTTCTCATTTTAAATAAGAAAAAAAATTAAAATCAAACTAATAAAGTGACTGCATCTTATAGTTTGTGCTATATTACGCCATAATCCACTTCAATACTGAACATAAGAACACAAATTTTATTCTAGAAACAACTTTTATTGTTGTTGTTCAGTCCTTTGTGACCCCCTTGGGGATTTTCTTGGCAAAGATACCAGAATGTTTGCCATTTCCTTCTTCAGCTCATTTTATAGATGAGGAAACTAAATCAAACTGAATTGTCCAGAGTCACATAGCTAATAAGCTGTATTTGAACTCAGTTCTTCCATACTCCAGGTCCTATGCTCTATCCACAGTACCATCTACCTGCCCCTGAAACAACTTTAGAAGATATTAAATCCAATCCTGCCATTTTATAGATGAAGTAATGGAGGCCCAGGGAGAATAAATGATCATTCAGCAAAGAAATATGAGAGGTTGGATTTGGACTCAGGGCCTCAGACTTCATCCTTCAAAATCACTTTGCCTATATATTCACATCTTCCAAGTACCCTCAGTCCTTGAAGCCCCTCCATGGCTCCTCCTGGAACCCCCATTTAGTAAGGGTGCCCAGACCAGTTACTTTTTAATTTTTCACCACGTTATAGTCCGGATTCCTCCATTATGTCTGTCAGGTATTGTTTTCCCTCTTTAGAATGTAATCTTCTTGAGGACAGAGACAGTTTTTACTTTTATTTGTATTTGTGTTCCCAATGCTTAGCTTACTATTTGAGTCTAGTAAAGGCTTCATAAATAATTTTTGATCTACTACTGACTGAGCATCTCTTACTCAAGAGCCATTTCTGTTTCCACTGTTAGGAAGCGTATTTCAGGAGTCATTCTTGTTTGTTGCAATTAGCTTCAGATTGGTAACCATATCTTTAGCTCAGGAATAGTGTAATCCAAATCTACCCTAGACTACACATTTTGCTTTACAAGTCTTGTGTGCTTAGCCTTTTTGTGTTTTAAAGTTAGTGTGATTCTCTTTTGGAAAAATTCTTTCCAGTGTCTTGAGAATTCATCATTTTAATTTGGACTATTGAATTTGATTAAGAGAAGATTAGCTATAAAATAAAACAATAATAACAACTGAATTTTAAAAATCTACTCCAAATTTTGCTTAGATGTTTGATGCAAAGTATACAATTTTTCGGCTTTTATTATTTCTGTTAAAGGGTTAGAATTGCCATGGTAATGCTATAAGGTGGTTACTTTTCCTTCCTGCTTAATGCTACATAGCTTTAAATTAGTAAATCTATTGCAGGTCTCGTTCAGATAGTAAAAAGAAAATGTGTACACTATTTTAGCCAATTTCCCAATAGCTGGAGATTCTACAATATAAATTTAGAAGAGATTCATGAATAAAAATCATAAGATTTTCATTACAGTTAAACTTTTCTCTCATCAAAGGACCTCTGAAATTCCCTTGCTACATCAGTAATGCCAAGTAGGTTATTTCTCTGCCCAAACAGGTTAAATAGATGTACTGACATAACAATGCCCTATGTTTCAGGATCCTTAAGGATATTAATAAAAAGTTACTTCTTTTGGGAGCCTCTGATTTTTTCCTCCAGGAAAGATTACAGATCAGTATTTGCTTCCTCAAACTATTATGGTAATTAGGGCTGGGTTAACTTAAGGAGGAAAAAAGAAAGGAAGAAAGGAGGGAAGGAAGGGAAGAAAGAAGGAAGGCAGGAAGGAAGGAAGGGAATAAATGCAGGCTTCTGGATACATATTGAAGTTTATAGGATGCTTACCTGAATTTTATCAGAACTATGGAAATCCATGGTATTAGCAAAATCAGACTGTAAGTTGTGGGGTGGGGGAGGGCTACCTAGAAAGATTATATGTGCATCATGTCACTGCCTGGACTGAAAAATACCACATGCATGGCCTTTCCTTACTATTTCAAGCAGTCCTGGGAACAGGCTAAAAACTCTGAAGCAACACTCAGAAATCCAGAAATATGGAGATAATAAAAAAGACAAAAGTGAACTTTTAGATACCATTAAAATGACTTTAGAATTTAGGTGACAGTCCCTTTATTTCTTATTTTATGGAGAATCTAGCAAACAAGTTTAATTGCAATTGCTCATCAATCTTGCTCTCTGCACCTCCTTCCCCCAACTTGATGCAAGCACAGACCTGGCTCCTTTGGAAGTCAACAGGAATTCCATGCTTGCAGCAGCTTGGAGGGTGAATCCAAAACCAAATGAGAAACTGGTCTAGAGACCAGAGTGGAAACTTGAGCAGATTGCTGGTCATCATTTCACGTGCTGTTGTATCCCCTTAAGTGACTTTTTTTTCCCATTGCCTACAAGAAATCAGCTAGGACAGAGTGAAAGAAAGCTGGTGCAGCACATGGTTTCCTTGCTAGCATGAAAAAACCAGCCACAGTAGTGAATTGCAGCCTTTGCCTGCCTTCATCTTGCACTGTCTTGAGTCCATTTCTGAATGAAAGCCAGCTCCCAGCTACAATTCTGTCATGTCATCAACCTGGGCAAGATATCCGAGGATGGTGTGAGTATGTGTGTGTTTGTGTATATCTGTGTGTGTGCACGTGCACGTGTGTATATATGTGAATTTTAACCTGCAAACTTAGTTTTTTTCCCCATAATTGGATGGAATTGTATTTTTTAAAGGTTTACCTCCCATTTACTCATGGGTGAGCAGGTTTTTTAGAGATCGCTCAGTAAATAGAATTCAAGTCAAAATGTAGTGACAGCATACTAGCCCTCGTGTTTTCTCTACGGCTGACACATCAAGACAGTAAAAGTCCTATACTGAGTAAGAGACATACATATATACTCAAAGAGAAGTTTGATGATGTGAGCAAACTTGGATATTCTAGGAATAAGCTGAATTTGCTGGTCCTAGTCTCCATTCATTAAAATTTCCAATTTTAATTCTCCATTTGAGTTCTGACCTAATCATGTTTAAATACCATCAGGAAAGAGTCAGATGACAGGAATTTCTTTCCTGATAATAGTACAGTACAATGGAAAGGAAACTGGTCATGAAAGCAAAGGATCATTGATTTAAAACTAGAATAGACTTTGGAAGTAATCTAACAATTTAACAACCATTAAGCATTTATTAGGCACCTGCTATGAGTCAGACATTGTACTAGGCTTTAAGAATATAAGGACAAAAATTAAATAGGTACTACCCTCAAAGAGCTTATATTCTATTGAGGAACACATCGTACCTATAATAATTGAATAACTAGTCCAACCCATTCAACTTACAGAGGAGGAAACTGAGGTCCCAGACAGAGATTTGACATCAAAGATAAAATAGGTAGTATCACACCAAGTTTATGAACTATGATCTTCTGACTCCACCTCCAACATTTTTTTTTCAGTGGTCTACAAAATGCTTTTCTGATGATAACTTTGTGATGGCAAAGGATTTGTGATGCAAATTTGGCTCTGCTACTAACAAATGGCATGTTCCTAAACCAGTCACTTCAACTTTGTGTACCTTAACTTCTTCATCTGTAAAACAAGCAGTTTAGACTTGAAGGCTTCCAGCTCTAAATCTATACAATGATATGATATTTAACCTCCCTTGCCCTCAGTTTATCAATCTGAGAATTGTGGGAATTGAACTAGAAGAACTTTGAGGTCCCTTCTGGCCTTAAATCAAAAGTTTATTTAAAAATAAAAATCTATTAAGTTTTCTCATTTCAAAGCATTGAGCCTTTTCATGTGAAGTTATAATAAAATGGCCAAGTGAAGAAAACCTTTTTTTTCATACAGACCACAAAAGTAAAGATGATCTATTTCTGAGAATCTTGTGTTTTTAAAGGCATTTGTGGATATTTTAACAATTTGAACATATGGTCTGAGCAGAAGCAGAAAAAGGTTTTTTTTTTACTTGATGTCAGATCTCATCACATGATGAAATTATAGACTGCATAACACAGAGTGCCACATATTTTAATAAATAAAATTTCTTTATCAGTTCCACTATAATTGATTCTCAGAGTGTAAGAGTTGTAGTTTTCCTTGGTACATCCTGGTCAATCTACCCACCCCCTTAAGAATCTCTTCCAAGTTTCTATCAGTCATCTGTCACCTTTGATGTCCCCCATCTGCTAAGGTAACAAATAAACCTGTGACAAAAATATCACAACCTTCTGGAGCAATTGTTTCTTCACCTACCTCCAATTCCCATTTTTGGAATTGTCAGGGAGCAGGATAAAAAAAAAAGAAAGAAAAAAAGAAAAAAAAGCCATCAAGGTCCTGTACCCAGGTCAGTTTCAGCCATTTGACAATAACTGAAAAGCCATTTTTGTCAACAAAGTGAGGTGCTTTTTGCTTCCTGATGTGTAATGTAATGTGTGAGTCACAGTGGAAGGAAATCTGAAGGTCAGAGCTGAAATAACGCTGCTGGGTTGCTTGGTTTGCTTCTAGATGGTGTGTACATTAAGCCAGTTTCTTGGTCCCACTCCTCACTTCCTACTCATGTGGTGCTTCTCAGAGAAAGTGTGCAGAATACTGAAAAGACCTCAATGAATTCAACCCTGGAAAGAACTGTTTCCGGAAAAAAAATATTATTTTCTTCTATGATGCATCCTTCACAAAGTTACACCAGTGGTGTTCCTAAAGCACAAGTCTGACCATGTCACTACCCTGCTTAAGAAGCTCTAGTGGCTCCCAATTATCTCAAGGATCCACCCCCATAATACACATGTTATTGTCTGTTATAGCTTACTTGTTATTTTTCCAAATGTGACATGTCATATATCATGTTCAGGCCTGGACACAAGCTGCTCTCCATCCCTAGAATGTAAATAAAAAGAAGCTGAGAAGGAGGAGGGGAAGGGAGAAAAAGGGATCCAGTTGGGGTTATGGTAGAGAAAGTCTGGAATGCAGCCCAGAGACGAATGAGATGTGATTGTCCTGGACACCTGCTATAATAGAGATTCTGGGAAAAGCAATCCAATCAGAAGGAGAGACCACAGGGTTGGAGGGTATATCCAATGTGTGAATTCCAAAGTGAACTCTTAAGATGAATATTTTTCTGGGATATGATAGAGGAAGTTTGGAGAGTTCTCTGGAGATCAAGAATGCCCTACCTCTTATCTCTGGACACTCTTTGAACTGGTAGTCTGCCGCTTGGTGAATTTTCTTCCTCTTTATTGTGTCTTCTGAAATCCCTTGTTTCTTCTAAGATTCTATTCAAGTGTCACCTTCTGTAAGAGGGCTTTCTTACCCCAATATTATTTCTACCAGTTTTTTGGGCCTTCCCTTCCTCTTATTTCATTTTCTGGTTCCTCAACTGCTCCCAACTTGGTTTCAGTCAGGCATTAAACATATATAAAGTACCTGCTATGCGTCAAGAACTGTGCTTCATTAATACTTATTAAATTATATGCATTTTAAACAAACTGGCCCCTCTGTCATCCCTAATTAATAACTTATATTCTCTAGTTATTTGGATCTGTGTTTATTTGTGTGAAAACTGCTTTCTAGTTCATCCCCATTGAAGACAATGTTTGTTCTTGATTTTAAGTGAATACTACTTATTATTTTAAGAAAAAGTTCCATTTTTCCCTGTGCTTTATAGAGTATTCAAAAGGAATAGATGTTGCATTTCGTCAAAAACAATCATTTTTTAAAATTTTATTGATAACATTTTGTTGTTGTTTTTTTATTGATATGGTCAATTATTCTTATAGTTTTCCCAATATAGAACCAGCACCACATTCTTGGCATTAATCACACCTGTTCATACTGTATCATCTTTGTGATATGTTGCTACAATCTAATTGTGAATATTTTATTTTATTTTTGTATCAATCTTTGTTAGGAAAATTGGTCTAGTTTTAGGTATCAAAACCAAATTAGTATCATAGAAGGAATTTGGTATAATTTATCTTTACCTATTTTTACCATTTTTTTAAGTTTTGGAATTAATTGCTCTTTAAATGTTTTAAAGAATTTGTTTGTAATTCCATCTGGTCCACATCCCAGCACAAAGCAGTCAGTAGTGAATCATGCCAAGTAGAACTGGACAAATGGGAAAAAAAGAAGGTATAAAAGCTCACTGAAGAAAAGAATTTCTTTAAAATTAGAATTGGGCTATGAGAAGCTAATGACTAAATTAGACATCAAGAAACAATAAACACCACAAAAGAAGGAAAAAATAGAAGAAAATTCATTTTAAAAAAACTGATCAGGAAAATAGATTGAAGAGAAATAATTTAAGAATTATCAGACTAACTGAAATCCATGATTTAAAAAAAATGAGTCTTAATAACTGCCCTGATATCCTGGAACCATAGGGTAAAACAGAAGGCAAATGAATCCACCACTCACCTCCATAAATAAATCTCAAAATGAAAACTCCTAGGAAGATTATAGACAATTTCCATAGCTCTCAGGTCAAGGAAAACATATTGTAATCAGCCAGAAAGAGACAACTCAAATATTATAGAGTCACAATTAGGATAACAAAAGATTTAGCAGCTTCTATATTAAAGGAGTAGAGCACTTGAAATATGATATTCCAGAGGGCAAGGGAGATGGGATTACATCTAAGAATCACCCAGCAAAAATGAGTATAATCTTTGAGGGGGGAAAATGGACATTTAATGGAAAGAGAACCTTCAATCCTTCCTGATAAAGGACTAGGGCTGGATAGAAATTTTAATTTTCAAATTCAAGACTCAAAAGAAGTATTAAAAGGCAAACAAGAAAGGTAAATAATTAGTGATTCAATCAGGTTAACATTTTTATATTCCTACATGTGAAGATGATACATGTAACTCCTAAGAACCCTAGGGCAATTAGAAGGAGTATACATAGACAGATTGGTGAGAGTTGACTGTGATGTTGATTAATATATATATAATATATATATATATTTATATGCATTCATATATATGTATATGTGAATGTGTATATGCATGTGTGTATGTATATGTATATGTATGCAGACACACATATGTGTGTATAAATATATACGTATTTATAGATTGAGCTCTAGATCTCTATATATAACTAAGGGGTGAAAAAATGGGATTCACTAAAAGAAGGGGGAAGGAAAATTAGAGCGGGGTAAATTATCTCACAGAAAAGTACAAAAGAACAAAAATGGGGGTTGGGCAATGCTTGAAACTTGCTCTCATTGGAATTGGCTAAAAGAGGGAATAACATACACAGTCAGGTGGGTATACAAATCTATCTTACTCTACAGGAAGTAGGAAGGGAAGGGAATTATAAAAGGTAGTGGGAGCTCATAAAAGAGAGGATGGATTGGAGGAAGTGGTGGTTGAAAGCAAAACATTTTTCAGGAAGAACAGGGTGAAAGGAGAGAAAGAAAGAAGGATAAACAGTGGAAAATAGAATGGGAGGGATACACAGTTAGTAATCCTAACTGTGAATGTGAATGGGATGAACTCACCCATGAAATGGAAGTGGATAACAGAGTGGATTAAAAACCAGAATCCTAAAATATGGTGTTACAAGAAACAAACTTGAAGCAGAGAGATACACACAGAGTAAAGGTAAGATAATGGAGCAAAATCTATTATGCTTCAGCTGAAGTAAAAAAAAAATAAAGAATAGCAATCATGATCTCAGATAAAGCAAAAGCAACCATTGATCTAATGAAAAGATCTAAGCAAGGAAACTACATCTTGCCAAAGAGTACGATAGATAAAGATGTAATATCAATACTAAATACATACATACCAAATGATATGGCATCTAAATTCTGAAACATAAAGTTAAATGAGTAACAGCAGAAAACAGATAATAAAACTAAACTAGTTCAGGACCTCACCTTGCTGCCTTCAGAATGAGATAAATATAATCCCCCAAAGATAAACAAGAAAGACATTAAGGAGATGAATAGAATGTTATGCCAGTTAGATATGATAGACCTCTGGAGAAAATTGAAAAGGAATAGAAAGGAATTTACCTTTTTTTTTCCTCAGTAGTACATGGCACCTACACAAAAGTTGACCATTATATCAGGGTATAAAAACCTCATATAAAACACAAACACAAATAAGCAGAAATATTAAGTGCAATCTTTTCAGATCATAATTCAATAAAATAACATTTAATAAAGGGCCATGGAAGCATAGATCAAAATAAATTTAAAATTAAATAGTCTTAAAAATGAGTGGATCACATAACAAATCACAGAAATAATCAATAATTTAGTTAAAGAGAATGATAACAAAGAGACAACATACCAAAATTTAAGGGGTACAACCAAAGCAGTACTTGGAGAAATTTTATATCTCTAAATACTTACATCAATAAAATAGTAAAGAATAGATCAATGAAATTGTCATAGAACAAAAAAAAAAAAACCTAAAAGGAGGACAAATTAAAAATCCCCAACTAAACATCAAATTGGAAGTCCTGAAAATCAAAGGAGAGATTAACATGATTGAAAGTAAGAAAGCCATTTAGCTAGTTAAAATACACACACATATATACACATAACAACAACAACCCTAAGAGGTGATTTTATGGGGAAAAAGTAAAATAGGTGAAACATTAGTTAATTTGAATTTAGAAAAAGAAAAAAATGAAAACCAAATTATTAGTATAAAACTAGAAAGAGTGAATTCACCAATCAAGATGAAATTAAAGCAATTTTAGGAGCTATTTTGCCTAAGTATATGCCAATAAATCTGATAATCTAAGTGAAATGGATGAATTTTTACAGAATATAAAATGAATAATTTTCTTTACATTAAATTAAAAATGTTTTGCACAAACAAAACCAATACAACGAAGGTTAGAAGGAAAGAAGAAAACTGGGCAAATGACAGGAGGTGTCTATGATAAAGACCTCATGTCTAAAACATATAGAGAACTTAGTCAAATTTATAATAATGTAATTAATTCACCAATTGATAAGTGGTCAAAAGATATGAATGGGCAGTTGTCAGAAGAAGAAATCAAAGCTATCTAATAACTATTGATTGGAGAATGCAAATTAAAACAACTCTGAGGTACCACCTCACATCTATCAGATTGACAAATATGACAGAAAAGGAAAAAAATGACAACTGTTGAAGGGGATGTGTAAAAAGTGGGATATTGATTTGTTGTTGGTGTAGTTGTGAACTGATCAAACCATTCTGGTGAGCAATTTGGAATTGTGCTCAAAGGACTATAAAACCATGCATATCCTTTAAGTCAGCAATACCATTACTAGGTCTGCCTTACAAAGAGATTTTTAAAAAAAAGGAAAATAAAAAAAAAGACCTATATGTACAAACATTTATAGAAGCTCTTTTTGTGAGGGGATGCCCAATAATTAGGGAGTGGCTGAACAAGTCATGCTATATGATTTTGATGGAATACTGTTGTGCTATAAGAAATGTTGATCAGGATATTCTAAGAAAAAAAACCTGGAAAAATTTACATGAACTGACACAAAATGGAGTGAGCAGAACATAGAAAACATTGTACATAGTAACAGCAATATTGCAAGATGATCAACTGTGACTGACTTAGCTATTCCCAGCATTAAAAAGATCCAAGACAATTCTGAAGAGACTATGATGAAAAATGCTGTCCACCTCCATAGAATGCCCTGATGGAATCTGAATAGAGATCAAAGCATATTGTTGTTGTTGTTTAACTTTCCTTCTTTTTCTTTTTCTTTTTCTTCTTGTCTATTTTCTTTCACAACATATCTAATATGGAAATATGTTTTGCATGCCTACATCTTTATCAAATTGCTTGCCTTATCAATGATATGGGAGGAGAGAGGGTAGGAGAGAATATGGAACTCAAAATAATAAAAAAAAATTAAAGTTAAATTATTTTTACATGTGATTTGGAAAAAAATAAAATATTAAAAAGTTTAAAAATCCTTTAAAAATTCCTCTTTTAAAATGAACTTTTCTTGAATAGTTTTGTATATTTAACAATCTGGAGGACAATTAATAATTAATGCTATTCAGCAGTCACCATTTTTTTCCCTCATGAAGCAAGACAGGAAGGAAAATAGTAACTGTTACATTCTCTTGAAATACTCCAACATCCAAGAGAGTTAATTGATCTCAATGATATTGCTCATCTAAACAATGTAGAAGGAAGGCAAGAAATTATAGCTTGAACTCAAGCAAAGACCACTTTTCAGAAATGTCTTATACTTCCTTAAACCACTTAAGCGACACTATGACAGATTTGGGTCTCTGGAGGTCGAGAGATAATCTGTGTACTCCTCAGATGAATTGCTAAGGGTGGGAAGAGAGGAAACAATCAAATAAAAAAATCCCAGATATCTTTTTAATGTGTTTGACCAATGATGAGGTGATGCCTCAGTCCATTGTGTCTGCAATGTTTCAAAAGCAATGAAGAGTTAAATTGTGGTCACTCAAGGATTTTCTCTTAGATTAAACCAACCTTGTTCAGTTGAAGACTGTATAGAAGAAGCCTTTCTCCTCTCCAACTTGGCCCTCCCCTGGCTCTCAAATGTTTCCTGGGTCAGAGAAAATCTCTGATTTTTAGTGAGGCAGCTTTAATCCATATCTTGTTTGAGGGGAAGGGCAGCAGAAAAGCAAGGTTTAGGAGTAGTTTTTTGAAAATATTTTATAAACTGAATTTAACCTGGTTGATTTTTTAATAATGCATTTTATAGATGTTTAATAGTTATTCTCCAGAGAGACATTTATTTCTCCCCTCCTCCACAGGGCTTATACTTATTTTGGCCCCATACATCATTATGTCATTTTCTTTCAGCATTAACTATGTGAGAGAGAGGTAATCATGGCCAAAGTCTCTGGAATTCCCTTTGGTGGTTACAATTAATGCTAATTACCAGTTTACGCTTCCCAGTCCTAGGGAGGGGAATTCTAGTATTCTGTGAAAGAAAGACTAGGGTAAATACCATAAAATTTTGTGTACATGCTTACTTTAAACTTAGATGATTTTCTTTTGTTTGCATACAAGCACAGAGATGCAAAAAGTTTTCAGGTGACACCTAGTCCAGCCCCTTAAATCAGTCCAGCCCAGAGACTATCTCAATGATACACAGGTAGGTGGTGACAGACATGGGGTTAGAACCCACAACTCTACAATCTCGATCAGGATTTCTTTTCAATATACCATAAAAAATGTAATAAATGCATAAAACAAATGAGTATTTGTTGGTGCAGCTTTTATTTTAAGATGAATACAGACATATTTTGCATTAAAATGGTTATAATTTTGTATTAAAATTGATAGACTACAAAACCATGAGTGTCATTGACTACTGAAATAGTAACAACAACAACAACAACAATAATAATTTTATATTGTACGTAAGGTTTATAGCTCACTTGACTTATGTTGTCTCATTCAACCCCTATAACAATTGTGGGAGGTAAGTGCAATTTCTATCCCCACTTTATAGTTCAGGAAACAGGCAGATAGAAATCAAGTGACTTTCCCTAGGTCACACAGCTAGTGAATGTCTGAATCTGAATTTTAATTCAAGTCTTCCTGACTTCAGGCCTAGAGCTCTATCCACTGCACTATCTGTTATTTACACTCCATTCTCAAAGATGAACAGTGGCATCAGGAGGGTAAAGTCTTGACTTGTGTGTGAATTCTGTTTAAGTGAGGTACAGCTGTGCAAAGTCATCAGCCTCCTCTCTTCTCCAGAAATTGAAGCTGCCTGAAAGTAAACAAGTCAGTGTAGCTAATATATTTCAGAGAGGAAGGGAATAAACATTTATATAGCATCTACTATGGACCAGGCACTGTGTTAAGCACTTTACAAATAATTTCTCATTTGACACAATAACCTTACAAGGTAGGTGCTTTTATTGTTCCCATTTTACATATGAATAAACAGAGGCAAACAGAAGTTATTGGATTAACCAAGGACAAACAGCTAGTAAGTGGCTGATGCCACATTTGAATTTAGGTCTTCTTGACTAGGCCCAGCACTCCCTTCACTATGCCAGTTAAGTGTCTAGGACAGGACTTGGAAAGTGATTGAATTTGAAAAGTGAGGATTAATGGAAAGCACACAATTAGTAGTAACCTTAATTTTACAGCTATTCCTAGACTTCTGAGAAAATATTATATCCTCCATGAATGGAGAGTTACTCTTGCTTGTGAACACTATCCCTAGAGAAAAGAAAATCAGAGTCATTTTACTCTCTGATCTGCAGGTAGTCGAGAAGAAACATTTATGGATCGGAAAGAAATATTTTTTTTCAAGGCTGCAATTAATATTGCCTTTAACTTTTTTTAATACAAAATTATTTGTAAAGAGAATATATAGGCAGCATGACTTAGGGCACAGAGAGCTGGGATTTGAGTCAGGAAGACATAGATTCAAATTACATCTCTGGTGCTTGGCTATGTGACCAAGTGTTCAACATTTAATCTCAACAAACCTTGTCTTATTCATATGTAAAAGATGGGGATGCACTACATGGCCTCTAAGGACTCTTCTGGGCCTAAATCTATGATACTCTGGTGTTCTGAAAACATAAAATGTGCTTTTCCCCTAGGTTTTGAACTAGAAAATGACACTGGTACTATTCTAATCTAATCCAGAGAAGTGGTAAAATCCAGTTATCAATTCATTGCCTTTCCATAAATTCACAACTTACTTTATCTCAGAAAATATTTATTGAGCCCCTGCTGTACTCAAATCGTTGTGTCATGGATTGGGAAGATACATTTACTAATCATATATACAGTATAGTAGAAATAAAAAAATACCTGTATCAATAATTATAATACCTGACAAGCATATTAGAGAGGTATAAACCAAGCACCGAGTGGGGCCTGAAAATGAAAAAGACCTCAGTCTGGAGCTCCTGGAAAATGAGTCCCCAGGGAGGATAACACATGTGGAAAATAGGTAATTTATCAGGACTGTTGGTCATAAGAGCTGTCAACTAGAATTAGAGGGCAGAGAACTAAGGATCTGTTTCCAAAAGTACGCAGGACAAGAGGAATTTTTCCATGGACTGAAGAGAATGTGCTTTGTTTGTGTTTCTGCCAGTGCAAATTAACAGTAATGTATACAAAAAAGGACAGATGGTTCACTCTCTTAGACAAGGTGAAAATTCTGAATTTATGCTTATATACTCTCCAGTTTGCAGGGAGAATGAAATATTCCTTAAAAGAATAGAGACCCTTCATTTCAAGTCTTCAGGACATACAATAAATGAGAAATCATTGAATGTATATATCTACATATATACATATATACCTATACACATATGTATATGTATATATACATATATGTGTATGTGTGTGTATCTGGTACTGGGAAGGCAGTGAACAATAGACAGCATTGGTAGAATAAAGAAATTAATTAATGGAACAGAAGAAAAAAATTTCAACAGAACCCATGTAGACATATCAGTGTTTCATAAACCTATAGAGAACAAAATTTAAAAATAAGAAAGAAATCATTACTTAGCAAACATAGGCAGAAGTTTTGGTGAGAAGATGACTTAGACCTATAACCTATACCTCTGTAAACCATAATAGAATGATAGATTAAACTGTGAGAGATAAATAGAATTTATTAAGAAAAATAGAGAATATCTCTAAATTCATTTCCCAACAAAATGCCTATCTCTATATAATATATCTTATAATATATTTCTATATCTCATCTAAATCCATATTCAATGAAATAGAGTAATGAATTTATCTGAATTGTTTCAAGATATTACTTATATATTTCATATCTTTACATATTTTATATATGTATATATTCAGAAATAACATAAAATTATAATATAGAATGTAATAAGGTGAAATAATTCATTTATCTTAGTTGTGGAGGGGAAAATACTAGTCTAAAAATGGAAAAATATTAGATACATTTGATTAGTTAAACTAGAAAAAGTACTACAAACTTTATACACTTATGTATATTAACTGTATATATAATAGTATGAATATATGCAATATATATGTTTATGTATGTATGTAAAATAAGAGATTGGGCAAGCATTTGCAGCAAATATGAAAGATTAAAAAATTCTATGCATCTATAGTATACAATAAACCATTATAAATCCATTCTCTTGTCATTTTTGGTACAATTAAAAAAATAACATTCCTATAAAAAAGGTCAAACTTAGACTAACAACAATGCCCAAGAACAGCTACTACACACTAATGAATAATGTTTGAAACATGTAGGTCTTAAATTATCAAGACAAAAAAAAAAAAGAAAGTCAAATTTAAACGCAAATTGAAACTGATTTTGAAAGAAATCAAAGAAGAAGACAGTAAAGGTAGTGATGTCCTTTGTTCATAGTTGAATAAAACAATTAAAGTTTAAAATGTCAATAAGAAAGTAATTTATAGAATTTACATGATAGTAATCAAAATGTCAAGACTAATGGAATTATTGCAGCTCTAATAAAACTAATAAGGAAAACAAGATGGGCTAAAACATCAAAAAGAACTATCACTGAGAGGTTAAGTGAGTTGTAGACTATTAGGTTTCAAAACATAAATAAAGCAGCAAATGTTTTAAAGCTGATTTTTGAAAGAAATAGAAAAATAGATCAAATAAAAAAAATTGAGTGCCTAGAAATATAACCAAAAGTTAATAAGAAGTTCATTTTTTTTGACAAATATTTCCTTGAAACACTGTGGAATGGATGGAATTGATCACTATTGAATAAAAATTGTTGGGAAAATTTCATAAGCATATGGAAAAATTATTTTTTATCCACACCTCACATATACTACCATAACTTTAACTAGATTAAAATATAATTTAAAAATGAATATTTTGTTTTCTGAAGATTTGTGATATTTCCTGATTCAAAGTCCTCATCAACAGAATTTTGTTGTAGAAATGTTTTTTTTATTTGTTTGTTTCAAGAATAATGTAAGAATCATGGAAAGCTGTTTAAGTTTTTGAAAGGTGACCATACTTTTCTCTTGAACTTGCATAATTAATTTCACAACTCATTGTCCGTTATCAAGGTTTGGACAGAATATTTGTACTGATGGCTAAGCTCATTGGACTACCAATTCAATCACACATTCCAATTGTGTACTCATAGCTAACAAACATATTGTCAGAGATAGATTGCACGCAGGGAGTATGATAATAAATGGCATCAATGAAATATATTTTTGAGAAAGGAAGTGGACTTGACATGTATTAAGTATGATGAATAATGGATAGAAAATATATGTGCTGATCTTGTAGTCACCTAAAACATAATAGATCTTGTTTAAATTTCTCAAATATCATGTAGACATGCCTCCTTCCACATGAGTATCAAAAAGCAAGAATTGCACCAGAAGAAATGGTATAGATCGACTTCAATTTGTACTGTGCTTGAATCAATGAAATTACAGATCATGTGAACTGTTAAAATGTATCTGTCTTATTTATGAAGAGGAATATTGTAATCAATGAAATAAACATAATTTAACAAAAATTTAAACTTCAAAACATAAAAATATTTTCTACAAAAAATGTACACGTAAACACATCATACACACATGTAATCCATTAATTCTTGCATCTTCTCAGTTTATCTTTCATGTTTTGTTTTGACTATGTTCACATTCATACCAGATTAGATCAGAGAGAAAGTATCTGGAAATAAATATAATATAATGGAATCTATGCCTTTCTTAATTTAGCTTAAAATTGCATTAGCTTCTCCTCTACCCGCACCCTTTTTTAAATTAATTAACTTATTTTTAGTTTTCAATATTCACTTTCACAAGATTTTGAGTTCCAAATTTTCTCCCCATCTCATTCCTCCACCCACCCCAAGATGGCATGCATTCTGAATACCCCTTCCCCTAATCTGCCCTTCCTTCTATCTCTCCTCCCCTTCTCTTATCTTCTTCTTCTATTTTTCTGTAGGGCAGGAAATGGATACCCCATTTCCTGTATATCTTATTTCCCAGTTGCATATGAAAACATTTTTTTAACATTAGTTTTTAAAACTTTGGGTTCCAAATTTTATCCCTTTCTCCCTCCTCACCCACCCAAAATTGAGAAGGCAAGAAACTCGATATGGGTTATGCATATGTAGTCATGCAAAACACTTTCATAGTAGTCATGTTGTGAAAAACTAACTCTATTTCCCTTAATCCTATCCCACCCCCCCATTTATTCTATTATTTCTTTTGACCCTGTCCCTCCTCAGAAGTATTTGCTTCTGATTACCCCCTTTCCCAATCTGCTCTCCTCTCTATCATCCCCTTACTCTCTTGTTCCTTTACCCCTCTATTTTCCTGTAGGGTAAGATAGTTTTCCATACCCAATTGAGTGTGTATGTTATTCCCTCCTTAAGCCAAAACTGATGAAAATAAAATTCAGTCATTCCCTCTCACCTTCCCTCATTTCCCCACCATGGTAAAAGCCTTTTCTCGTCTGTTTTATGTGAGATAATTTACTCCATTCTACCTCTCCCTTTCTCCTTCTTTCAGTATAATCCACTCTCACCCCTTAATTTTATTCTCCAGATATCACCCCTTCATCTTCAACTCATCCTGAGCCCTCTATCTATCTATCTATCTACCTACCTATCTACCTATCTATCTATCTATCTATCTATCTATCTATCTATCTATCTATCTATCTATCTATCTATATACATACATAAATTTTTTCCCTTCCTTCCCTCCATTCCTTCCTTCTCCCAACTCCCCAAAATATAACCCTCTCTATTTTTCCATGGTAGGAAGGAAAGTAATGAAATTGGGGGTTGGTTAAAGGGTGGTTGATTGTTTAGTTTTTACCCAGACTGGAGCAACATTAAAGAAGTAAGTTTCACTGTCAGGAATGTTTCCTGGTCTGCTTTCTCTTGGGCAAAGTGCCCTATCTATGATAGAGTAGAGTTATGCAATAAAGAAGGATCTGTAACATAAAGTCTTCTAAAAACATGAAGAGAAAGGGGGGAAATACCCAAAATATTGTCACTATTTGTATTTTTTAAATGAATGAGGATGTGGAAATGTTTGTTTATATGCTAATCCTTTACCTGACTCTATGGTGGACATAGCAAATCCTGTTGGAGTGATGCCTTTGATAAAAATCTTTAATGAGACAAAAAAGAATTTGTGCTTCCTCCTCCATCCTCTCTCTCTCTCTCTCTCTGTGTCTCCCCCACTCTCTCTCCTCTTTCCCTTTCCATCTCTTTCTCTCTTCTCTGCCTCTCTCTCTCTTTCTGTCTCTCTCTTCCCTCTCTCTCTTATCTCTTCCTCTCTGTCTTCGTCTCTTTTCTATCTCTTCTGTCTCTGCTTCTGTCTCTCTGTCTCTTCTCTCTGTCTTTCTACCCTCATCTCTTTCTCTGCCTCCCCCCCACCTGTCTATCTCTCTCCTCTTCTCTCTCCTGCTCTCCTATCTCTCTCTTTGCCTCTCTTCTCTTCCCTGTCTCTGCCTCTCCCAGTCTCTCTCTCCATTGCCTCTCTGTCTCCCCCCACCACCAGTCACTCTCTCTGTTTGTCTCCCTGCCCCCATCTTTGTCTCTCTTCTCTCTCTGTCTTCTGTCTCTGCCTCTGTCTCTGTTGCTCTGACTTCCTTTTCTCTCTGTTTCTCCTCTCTTTTTGTCACTGTCTCTATTTCTCTGTCTCTCTTCCCTTTCTTTTGTTTCTGTCTCTGTCTTTCTGTTGCTCTGTCTTCCTTCCTCTCTGTCTCTCCTCTCATTTTTTCTCTATCTCTGTCTCTTTTCTCTCTTCTGTCTCTCATGTCTCTTTGTCTAAGTTATCTAAGGGAAACAGTGGCAAGGAGAAAATTCTGTTCCTGCTTTGTCTGCTCTGAGTAGAAAAAGTTCCCAGGCTAGCATCTCCTCACCACATCATGATAGAGTGAGAATCAGAGTTGAGAAGCCCTGGGTCCAAGTCCCACATCTGATACTCTTTTCCTGGGGAAGTCACTTCATTTCAGAGTGATATAAAACTCTACCAAAAGTAGCTGCACCACCAAAACCATGTTAACATGTAATTGGGAAGTGTCTAGCAAAAAAAGGGCAGATAGGTGCCACTGCGGATAGAGCACGTGCCCTGAAGTCAGGAGGACCTGAGTTCAAATCAGGCCTCAGACACATAATACTTACTGGGTGTGTGACCCTGGGCAAGTCACTTAACCCCAATTGCCTTACCAAAAAAAAAAAGGGGGGAAAGGGAAATATACTGACAAAGGACTCATTAGTTACAAATATCATCTTTCCAAGCAGTTATGTAAACAGTACAACCTTAATAAGTACCTTATGATTTCTCTTTCCTGTTTACCACCTCATGTTTTTCTTGAGTCATGTATTTGAAAGTCAAATTTTCTATTCAGCTCTGGTCTTTTCATGAAGAATGCTTGAAAGTCCACTACTTCACTGAATGTCTTTTTTTCCCCTGAAGTTTTGCTGGGTAGGTGATTCTTGGTTGTAATCCTATCTCCTTTGACCTCCAGAAAATTATATTTGAAGCCTTCTGGTCCCTTAATGTAGAAACCACTAAATCTTATGTTATCCTGATTGTGTTTCCACAATACTTGAATTGTTTCTTTCTGGATGCTTGCAATATTTTCTTCTTTACCTGGGAACTCTGGGATACGGCTACAATATTCCTAGGAGTTTCCCTTTGGGGATCTCTTTCAGGAGGAGATTGATGGATTCTTTCCAATTCTATTTTGCCCTCTGGTTCTAAAATATCAGGGCAGTATTCATTGATAATTTCTTGAAAGATGATGTCTAGGCACTTTTTTTTTTGATCACAGCTTTCAGATACCCAATAAATAAATTTCAAATTATCTCTCCTGGACCTATTTTCCAGGTTAGTTGTTTTTCCAATGAGATATTTCTTCTATTTTTTCATTCGTTTGGGTTTGTTTTACAGTGTCCTGATTTCTCATAAAGTCACTAGCTTTCAATTGCTCCATTCTAATTTGTAAGGAATTATTTTCTTCAGTAAACTTTTGGACTTCCTTTTCCATTTGGCCAATTTTGCTTTTGAAGACATTCTTCTCCTCATTGGTTTTTTGGATCTCTTTTGCCATTTGGGTTAAGCTATTTTTTAAGATGTTATTTTCTTCAGTATTTTTTTGGGGTCTCCTTTAGCAAGCTGTTGACTTGTTTTTCACGATTTTCTTACATCACTCTCATTTCTCTTCCCAGTTTTTCCTCTACTTTTCTTATTTGCTTCTCAAAATCCTTTTTGAACTCTTCCATGGCCTGGGACAGATTCATATTTTTCCTGGAGGCTTTGGATGTAGGAGCTCTGACTTTGTTGTATTCTTCTGGTTGTATATTTTGATCTTCTTTGTCACCAAAGAAAGATTCTATGGTCTGACTATTTTGCAAGATTTGCTCATGATCCCAGCCAATTACTTGAGTTTTAAACTCTTTGTTAAGGTAGGGGTCTGCTTCCAGTGTGGAGAATGTACTGTCCCAAGCTTTCAGGGTTTTGTGCAGCTGTTTTCAGAGATACTTCTAGGGACCTGTAAATTTTCAGTTCTTCTGAGGTGTTATGATAAGAGGCGAGGTGTTTACTCCTTTCCTGGCCTGTGCTCTGGTCTATGAGTGACCACAAGCACTCTTTTCTGTCTTGGAACTGTGAGGAGGATTTCCTCTCCACCACAACTACAAGTTCCATCATGCCAGCACTCCTCCTCACCCCGGAACCACCACCCAGAACTGTCACCCAGATCCAAGCACGGGCAAAGCAAGAGAAGCCTGCACCAGCAAAGAGATCCTTGCAATCCCCCTCTGATCAGCCACTTGATTCCTCCTCAGTCTGTGGGCTAGAAGCTCCAGAAGCTGTGGCTGCCCCAGGGCCATGCTTGGGGACTGGGGCTGGGAGAGAACTTCTCTCTCATAGCAGTCACAGACTTTTCCTACTTACTTTCTAAGCTGTCTTTGGCATTCGTGGGTTGAGAAGTCTGGAAACTGTCACAATTGCCTGTGATTCAGTCCTTTGAAGGTTGCTCCAAGTTTGCTGATGCCTGTTTTGCATTCCTTTTGCCGCCTGGCATGATATACCTTTCCAATCAACCATCCAGGTAGTCTTGGGCTGGATATTTGTTTCATTCTGTCTTTTTGTAGGTTCTGCTGCTTTAGAATTTGTTTAGAGCCATCTTTGCAGGTACTGAAAGGGGTTTAGGGGAGAGCTCAAGCAAGTCACTGCTTTTACTCCACCATCTTGGCTTCGCCCCTCCACCCCTTTTCTTGCATATATTGAGATGAGGATTTCAATAGCATTTTCCCTCTCCTATTCAACATTTTTTCTTTTTTTATTAATTTATTTTTATTTATCAACAATCATTTCTATAAGTTTTTGAGTTTTAAATTTTTCTCCCCCTCCCTCCCTCCCTAAGACAGGTGCACAATCTGAGGCTACACATATACATATCTATTAAAGATTTTCACATTAGTGATGTTGTAAGTAAAAGTTAAAACCAATAGGAGGAACTATAAGAAAGAGGAAACAAAACTCAACAGAAGAAAAAAATACCAAATAGTATGCTTTGATCTCCATTCATACTCCATTGTTCTTTCTTTGGATGTGGATCATTTTCCATCATGAGGCCTTTGGAGATATCTTAGATTCTTGTATTGCTGCGAAGGGTTAAGTCTATCAATATGAGTCATCACACAGCGTGACTGTTACTGTGTACAACATTTTTCTGGTTCTACTCACTTCACTCAGCATCAGACCATACAAGTCTTTCCAGGTTTTGGTTTTTATGAAGTCTGCTTGTTCATCATTTGTTACTTCCCAATAATATTCCAGTACATTCATATACCACAACTTGTTCAGCCATTTCCCAATTGATGGGCATCTTCTCAATTTCCAATTCCTTGCCACCACAAAAAAAGCTGCTATAAATATTTTTGTATATGTGGGTCCTTTTCCCATTTGTATGATCTCTCTGGGATATAGCCCTGGAAGTGCTATTGCTGGGTCAAAGAGTATGCACATTTTTATAGTCCTTTGGACATAGTTCTAAATTGCTCTCCAAAATGGTTGGATCATTTCACAACTCAACCAACAATGCATTAGTGTTCCAATTTTCCCACATCTTCTCCAACATTTATCATTTTCTTGTTTAGTCATGTTGGCCAATCTGATAGGTGTGATGTGGTATCCCAGAGTTGTTTTGATTTGCATTTCTCTAATCAATAATGATTTAGAGCATTTTTTCCTATAACTATAGATGACTGTAATTTCTTCATCTGAGAACTGCCTATTCATATCCTTTGGCCATTTATCAGTTGGGGCATGATGGTGTATTAGGCTAAAGATATAATGAGATTATTTTAATTCTTTATAATAATAGTCAATGTTTGAATTTTCTTTAATATTTCTAGTTTATCCCCATTGATAGGCTCTACATATACATTCCTACTAAATATATTTTCATATTAGTCATGTTGTAAAGAATTATAACCAATTGGAGGAACCACAAGAAAGGAGAAACAAAACAAAACAGAAGGAAAGAAAATGAACAAATAGTATGCTTTGATCTACATTCAAACTCCATAGTTCTTTCTCTAGATGTGGATAGTATTTTCCATCATGAGACTTTTGGAGATGTCTTAGGTCCTTGCATTGTTGAGAAGAGCTAAGTCAATCAAAGTTAGTCATATCATAATATGGCTGTTACTGTGTACCACATTCTCCTGGTTCTGCTTACTCCACTCAGTGTCAGTCCATACAAGTCTTTCCATGTTTATCTGAAGTTGTCTTGCTCACCACTTCTTATTGCACAGTAGTATTCCATTACATTCACATACCACAACATGTTCAGCCATTCCCTAATTGATGGACATCCCCTCAATTTCCAATTCTTTGCCACCACATATAAAACTGCTATAAATATTTTTGTACATGTGTGTGCTTTTCCTATTTTTATGGTCTCTTTGGTATACAGCCCTAGAAGTGTTATTGCTGGGTCAAAGATATGTACATTTTATAGCCCTTCTGGCATACTTCCAAATTGCTCTCCAGAATGGTTGGATCAATTCACAGTTCTACCAGCAATGTATTAATGTTTCAATTGTCCCACATCTTTTCCAACATTATCATTTTCCTGTTTTGTCATGTTAGCCAACTTGATAGGTGTGATGTGGTACTTCAAAGGTGTTTTGATTCGCATTTCTCTAATCAATAGTGATTTAGAGTATTTTTTCATGACTATGGATAGCTTTAAATTCTTTATCTGAAAACTGCCTGTTCATATGCTTAAACCATTTATCAATTGGGGAACCCTGTCCTTTTTAAATAGAAAATCCTTTAATGCCTGTACCAATATGTTATCTCAGACTCCTAATACATTAGAGAATTTACTTTTTTCACTGGCCTCAGCCCCTGCCATAATGACTTTCAGAGGAACAAAACTGATTCCAGCTGTATGCCAATGTTCTTTCCTTCAGACTTGGTACAATGTCATACTAATGTTAACTTCCTACCTCATTTTCCTCTGTTTCTTATTCTTCCATCTGAGTACTGCTATAGTGGCTACCAGAAGTATATTCCTTCCTCATACACCTTTTCCTCCTCCATTAGTGAGAAGGCAGTGTTGAAATCTGGTACTTATAGCCACAGAATGGTGGAATAAGAAAAGAGGAAGGGTGTGCTAGAAAAAATTAGGCTGCTAGGTGATGTAATGTATAGATTACTCAGCCTAGACTCAGGAAAACATGAGTTCAAAGATAATCTCAGATACTCACTAGTTCTGTGATCCCAGGCAAGTCACTTGACCTATTTTTAACTCATTTCCTTCAACTGCAAAATGGGGATAATAATAACATTTACCTCCCAGAGTTGTTGTGAGGATTAAATGAAAGAAGAATTATAAAGTGATTAGCACAGTGCCTGGCACATTGTAAGCATGATATAAATGTTAGCCATTATTATTAGTTGTTATTATTCATTATTATTATTATAGCAAGGAAGTGTTAATCCCAAAGCACAAACCAATGGGTTGGTTGTGGGTTCTGACAGAGGTACATGAAGAGTTATTGAGCTTTAGGAATTAGCTTTTTATACTGGTAATTCATCAAGTTGTTATTTTGTTAGGATTCTTGGTGTATTAGGCTAAAGATATAATGAGATTATTTTAACTCTTTATAATAATAGTCAATATTTGAATATTCTTTAATGTTTACAAATCTTTTTTTCATATATTATCTCATTTCAACTGCACAGAAACATTATAAGATAGATGCTACTGTTATTCTCATTTCATACATTAAAAAAAAAAACTCAAGAAGACAGGTTTAAGTAACTTGCCAAGAGTCACACAACTAGTAATTTTCTGCAGTAGGATTTGAACTCTGCTGTTCTTGACTCGAAGTCTAACTCTCTATCCACCTCCTAGTTTCCTCTTACATGCCCCATATCTGATTCATGTTGTAAATTGAATATTTTTCTCTAATTTCCCCATTTTTGGGAAAACTCAGATGTGAACCTTTAACTGAGCCTTAAATATATTTTTCTTCTTACACCTTGCAAATAATTCCTATTTGGGGGAGTGTGTCATACCTGGAAAAAATATCTAATGTGTCACTTTGTTATTCATGTGAACTGAAAGGCACTTTGCAAATCTTATAAAAATATAAAATATCATTTTTATCATTTAAAATTACACAATTGCCCTGATATTGGTTTATTCACTCAGAAAATAAAATGAGTCCACCCTGCAATGACTTTTTTTAATAATGTATACTGTTTCCAAATACTGATCATTTTCTTTCTCATTTTAAAGGCCCCAAACCAATCACTTTAGTAAAGCTTTTATTATTATTATTATTAATATTATTATTATTTCATTAAGCAACAATTACTGTGCCCACAGAGGCTAGGGCATTGCATTTATTCATCTCTTTGAAGGGTTAGATATGTTCTAGACTTAGGCATTTTGTTTGATTGGGGGAACCTGGTCTTTAATGAAAGAAGAGTGAGGATCTTTTCCTCATCATTGTGAGTTCATTAAACCCTCCATTATGAAGTCCTAGGGGGCGAATATTTAAAGCTTAAGCATCAGATTAAATCTATGGTATCACTTTGAGCAAGAGTTTTTAGAGTACTTCATGTACAATGAGAATCAGGTAAGGGTAGATATTATTTCCTACACACATAAGGTAAGGTAAACAAAAACACTCACCAAAAAAAAATGACCAAAAAAAGGAAGGGAAAAAAGAAAGAAAGAAAAAAAAAGAAAGAAAGAAGAGAGAAAGAAAATACAAATCAAAAACACTCAAAATAAGATTCAGTGATGTAATTTATATATTCTCTTTTAATCTGCTAGGAGGTGAAAATCTGAATATCATCAGAATGTAAAGCAGTTCTATGAACTGCTTATTAAATATTGTACATTTTACCTTGGCTTTGTACTGTCCAAACAATAGGATTGGGCTATCCTCTTCATATCCATGATAATCTTCTCTATTGAAGGTCCACTGGCTGTCATTTAGTTTCATTCAATGGACCCAGGTTCTTCAGACTCAAAAGAAGGCCTGCAAGGCTGACCATATCTATCTCTGGATAGATCATCATTTACCAAAGATCAAGAAAGAAAAAAAGCACAAAGTGGAAAAGGCAAAGTCATCCTACACTAGCTGTCACATAGACAAAGTCAGTATGATGTTTGTTTGAAGAAGAGTCAGTTCTCCAATTTTCAGTGGAAGTCTAGGAGTTACATGATGACTACTAGTAATTTCATTGAAGATAGAGTCAGCTCAAAGCTTTTTTACCTTTCACTTAATGTATCTCTTTGTCAAGTCATGCCAAAATAACAAATCCTTTCAGCAATGGGTCACCCTGTGACCAGAAGTAATCAAAGAGTTCATCATCTACTATCAATTAAAATACTCATTCAAGTTATCTTTGAGGTGTCTGGAAGTTTCCAGGGGAGCTCTGGATATTAGCTTCCTGTTATGGACCCTATAGGACAACACAACCTCTTGTATTTTTGAATTTTTCAAGGAATTGAAGTACATCACACAGTTCACAATTTATAGACTCTGCCAAATAAAATTAAATAAGATAATATCTGTAAAGCACTTAGGACAGTGCCTGGCCACATAGTAGGCTCTATAGAAATATCATCATCATCATCATTGTCATCATTATCATCGTCCACATCATCATTATCATCACCGTCATCTATCCTCTTTCTTTTTTTGAAAGTCAGACTAGTGATTTTGCTTTAGTTTTGTATCAACAAAATATCCACAATTTTCCACAAACTTCATTATTTCCACTGCAATGAAGTTCATTAATGGCCACATGGTTATAACATTCAGACAACTGCTTCAGTTCCCTCAGATGTAGTGAAGATGTCCTAGTTAGATATTCCAAACTTTTATTTTTCTTTTTTTCTCTTGCTCCATTACAACTTAAAAATAAACATTTTTGTTCTCTTTATTTTATATTATATTATATTATATTATATTATATTATATTATATTATATTATATTATATTATATTATATTATATTATATTATAAGCATAATTAATTTTGTGCTCTTGACATTATTCATAGAGTCAGATTATTTGAAATTTGGAATGGACCCTGGAGGTCCTCTAGTTCAACTCATAACTGAAAAAAAAATCCTTTCTACTACCCACCTGACAAGAGGAGATCCATTCTTTCCTTAAAGATTTCTACTAGATGAGAAAGCTACACCCTCACAACATAGTACATTACACTGTCAAATGGCTCTGATATTTAAGTAGTATATACTCATATCATACCTGATTTGCCTCTTTACAATTTCCATTCACTGTTCCTAGTTCTATCTCATAGGACAAAGCAGAACACATTTATCCCCTCTTTAATATGTGAGACTGTTAAACTTTGCAGACAGTTATAATGTTAACCCTAAGACTTCTCTTCTCTAGACTAAACATCCCCTTTTCTTTCCAAATATCTTCATATATCAGGAACTCATATCATCTCTTGTATTTATCTTACTGTCTTTCTGTAAACTCTCCAGATTGACAATCTCTTCCTATTCTCAACTGAACACAGTTTCTTTTTTTTTCCTGATATGTTTAAAGAGGCAAACTTAACCATTTTCTAGGCATAGCTTCCTTATTTTGTATTTGTAATGCAGATGTTTTAGACTAATTGTTAGGTTTTACATTCATCTCTATTGAATTTTATTTTATTTTGGATCATGTTACTAGCCTGTCAATGAATTTTATGTCTTGACCTTTTATCATGTGTATCACTGTTCTCTCTCTCTCTCTCTCTCTCTCTCTCTCTCTCTGTGTGTGTGTGTGTGTCTGCCTCACTGTCTCTCTCTCTGTTTGTGTCAACTTAAAATTTAATGAGCATTTCTTCCATGCCTTTTATTCAAGGTACATCCTCATAACAACATGCTTTTGCTTTGTGTTTTATTACATGTCTTTGTGTCCATCTTCATGTCCTCTTGAATTAAAGTGCTTGATTAATTTCTGTGTAAGTAAAGGCATGTTTTTATACAGCCCCTCCTATTTTCTTCATTAGAATTATTTCTTTGTATATGTCTCAATTTTTTTCTTCTTAGGGTCCTCCAATTTGTTAAGCATGTATTGGTCACCTAAGAATAGCCTAAAATGGTAGATTTCCACCATAGGAGCTTGATCATTTGGTGATGAATTTGTTCTATCACAGGTCATGATGATAGTCTGCTATAGAGCTGAGATGGTTAACCATCTATGCCACTGAAAAAAATACCAACACGAATAAAATCACCAAAATGTCAAGAGGTTGAAGAAATAACAAATAATATTTCTATAGCACCTTATTTTTTAACAAAGTTTATAAACACACACAAACATGTACATATATGCATATGTATACAATCTGATCTTCAAAACAACACAGTGAGGGAGTTGATTTTATTATTCCCTTCTATATTGATGAATACACAGAGACTGAGAGCATACATGGCATATATCAGGATTCAAATTTAGATTTTCTGACTCTGATCAAGTGTTCTCCCCACCTATCTGCCATTAAACCAGATGTACTTTTTCATTACCATGATTCATATTATGAGTGATATCTCAAGTTTCAGTAATGGTCCTGATGTGTTTTTAATATAACTGTTCCTAATTTTATTTATTATCCATAATGTATCCATGTGTGTATTGAGATCAGAACAGATGAATATTACCATTGTTCTTTTACCTGGATATTTTCTCCTGTGAATTCTTGAAAACTAACACCACTATTCTTCCTAAATGTCTTTTTTTTAGAGATTTCCATAAGGGACTATGTCTTATAGATATAACATGATATTCTACTGCTTCTTTTGTTTAATTTATTCTCTTTGAATAAGTGATATTTTCCTCTTCCTTTTATGTTGCCTTGCAACTGCTATATTTGGGTAGGTGCCACTCTCTTCTTCCAGTTTGAGTTGAATCCCTTTGGATTAGCTCTTCAATTCTTTAAAACCACACCCACACAAACCCACATCCATCCACACACACACACACACATACACACACACACACACACACACACCACATTATTTTTTACATATATGCATTTTTTCTGACCCTCATTGCATGCACTCCGTTCCTGGCAGAGATATAGGTTATAAAATCTGTAGTTTGATTCACTTCTAAAGTTCCCTGGAAACAAAGATATCTTTAATCAGGGCACTATTTTTTTTCTGTTTATTTAAGGTTTTACTTTCATACCCGATAAAATCCAGATGATAAATTGTAAATTGCTTTCTCCTTTTTAGGTCAAAAGGGGCAAAATAATACTGATTTTCTACGAACCATTTTTAAGACCTCAATTCTAAAATTATGATAATGATTTGCTTTTGGTCATCCAATTCAAACATTCTTTTTCTAAGGGTCTTATTGACATGCTACTGAATCAGCAGAAAATCAGAAGATGCCAAGAATATTTGACAGCAACCAAGTGAATTGATATTGATGAGAATATCAAGAAGTTTTTTTGGGCATTACCTTTTCTGTGTTTGCATAGCCAGATCCCTCTGCATATCCCAGTAAAGTCAGAAGTTTGACATTTTCCTTTATAGAATAGATTTTATTTTCCCATAATAAGTTTTTGTTTTTATTTATTTTTTTACCCTTTGGACTCACTAGAACTAGAACCAGAGATGTATACCTTGCCAAGCACGGCTATGTTGTCATGGCTCTTATCATCCATCCAAATGAAAGATATAAATAGTTGCATGGCTCTGTATTTGTCCAGATTACAACATGATGGACCTACATCAAGTATACAGAAGTTTGAAGATAGAAGATGATGAGAAAATTTAGTTATTAAATGTAAACCTTTCCCCCTCCCCATTTGTTTTTCTATATTCTGCAATAAGAAGGAAAACAAGTCAACTGACTCATTGTTTGAAAAGGATCTGTATGATTTTAAATAATGACTCCAACTTCATCTACCTCTTCCATGAGTTATAATGTTCTAATTTTGATGAATAATCAGATCCTTGAGAAATGATTGTCTGTGTAATAATAATGAGCACTCTATTCCAACTGGAACAAACTTTCCCCCAGAAATTATTCTGTCCTTTTCACACAATCTCTATTTTTTTTTTAGTTTGAATTTACAATGAACTTGAATCATCATCCTAAATCATCAAATCATCTTTAGTTTTAAATAAATTTCAAATAACCATATTATAATATCATCAATTAAGATTAGAATAGACTTTTGAGGAATTTGATCCAATACTCTTATTATACAGATGAAATAGCTGATACCTTAGAGAAGGGAATTGATTTGTTTGAATTTACATAGGCAGAAAGAATTCGAGGCAGGAGTAGAAAGCAGATCCTCTGACTGAGCGTTTTCCATTCATTTGCCTTTGCAACTGATTTTATTTTAACTAGACCTATAAATTTGCTAGTGTAAGGAGCTTCAGGTGAGGGGCATTTACTCATGTTGGAAAATTCTTGCTACCAGTGTGTGTTGGTGACAGCTGTACAACTTATGTAGCTTTAGAGATTTTCTTGGAGCAAAGAGAAGTTAAGCAACTTGGCCTGGATCAGACTGACAGTAAGAGATAGATGTACAGGGGTACAAGACTGGTTTGTTTTGCTTTGTTGAGTTCAAATCCAGATTCTGGTACTTATTAGCATTACACGGCCCTGGGCAAGTCACTTAACACATCTTTGCCTGTTTCTTCAGTAGCAAAAATGGGATAAGAATGGTACCTAACTCACAGGGTTCCATTTAAGATCAAATGAGACTTGTCAAAAGTGTTTAGCAAAGTGTCTAGTACTGTGTGTGTGTGTGTGTGTGTGTGTGTGTGCGCGTGTGTGGTACTATATAAAAGCTTATTTTCCTTCCCTCTCTTCCGTTTATTTATAGAGTTGGAAGCAGAATCTGACTGAACAATAAAAACCTGTGATTAATCCTATCCTTATCATGTCCTTGTGTCACTTTGTTAGGGGTGTGAGGGTGTGAATCTCACTGAGAACCATACAGGAGAGAGTGATACCCTTGAATCTACACACAGACACCTTCACCTCCCCCACAAACACTACTAATTTTCATTCTTTAATTGAGGGCATCATCATGAGCCATTCATATGTTTCATGATTTCACTTCCAAGGAGAGAATTAGTACAAACTTGAGACTTCTGAATCTGTCTCAACAGACTACAAGTCTAATGTTGTGAGCCCTAGCATTATATTATCTTAATTGAGCCCCTCAATAACTTTGTGAGGTAGGTTCCGCGGGCCTTCTGGTGCTAATTTTATATATTGAGAAACTGAGGCCTAGAAAATTGCCCATGGATTTAACTAATTAATGATAATGGCAAGCCTTTCCAGCTTCAAGTTCATAACTCTATCCACAGTACCAGGAGGTATAGAGAAAATCCAGGATTTTAAACAAAATGTTGGATTTGGACTCAGAAAACCATGGGAAGATGATATTTGTAATTCATGAGACCTTTCTCAGTATTAGAGTAATTGGAGGAGAAAAAACACATACATGTACATATAAATATATATACACACACATATACATATATATGTGCATATGTGTGTGTGTATATGAATATGTATATATACACATATATATACATATATAGAAAGAAAGAGAGAGAGAGAGAAGAGGGGCACAATTTGAGTTGAAGATGAAGGGATGATAACTAAAAATTTAAATTAAGGGGTGAGAAAGGATTATACCAGGAGAAAGAGAAAGGGAGAGGAAGAATGGGGTAAATTATCTCACAAAAAACTGACAAGAAAAAGTTTTTACAGTGGAGGGGAAGTGGGGAAAGGTGAGAGAGAATGAGTGACTCTTACTCTCATCAGATTTGGCTTAAGGAGGGAATAACATACACACTCAATTGGGTATGGAAATCTATCTTACCCTTCATGAAAATGGGGGAGAGGGGATAAAAAGGGGGAGTGATAGGAGGGAGGGCAGATTAGGGGAAGGGGTATTCAGAATGTATGCCATCTTGGGGTGGGGAAAGAGAGATGAGATGGGAAGAAAATTTGAAACTCAAATCTTGTAGAAGTCAATGTTGAAAACTCAAAATAAACTAAAACAATATAAATCTACCTTTCCCTTTCATTCTAACAGTTCTATTCAATTGAATTGTTTGTTCTTCTCTACTTTTCCAAGTCTTGGTACTGGCTGTTATCACACCTTGATACTCCCTGCTCTTCTCTGCTCCTTCAGTGTCTTGTTTCCTTAAAAGCTCAGCTCAAGAGCTCCCTTCAACCTTCAAGTCTTCACTGACTCCTCTTTCCCCCCCCTGCTAGTACCTTCCCTGAACAACAACAAAAAAATTACCTAGCACACACACACACACACACACACACACACACACACACACACACACACAGAGTGTATATGTTGTATAGCATGTCCCAAAATTATCGGTGAAATTTTAAGCTTTAATAGCTTTAAATTTTAATGATTTTAGGCTTTTAATAAAAAAAAAGTATGAGCATGTTCTTCCAGTTGACAGAATATAATTTCTTTCATTTATTTTATTCTGAGCTTGAGAAATAAAATAAGCATTTCTATAACATAGTAGAATTGGGGGGGGAGGATGATAGCATGTGAAACTGCAAATCTATTAAGTACAACTTGCTATTCTTTTTTTTTTTTTTTGATGAGGCAATTGGGGTTAAGTGACTTGCCCAGGGTCACACAGATAGTAATTGTCAAGTATCTGGTCTGAGGCTGGATTTGAACTCTGGTCATCCTGACTCCAGGCCCTGTGTTCTATCCACTGTGCCACCTAGCTGCCTCTATTCCCTTAAATATAAAAAGTATCATGTAATTTTCTTTTTTTTTCCCCTTTTTCCCCTCTCCCACCCTACCCTGGAGTTGTCTATGATTAGACACAAATATGTATTTGTGTGTGTATGTATGTATGTATACATATATGCATATACATGTATGCATGTATATATGTAAAACCATTTTATATGTACTTCTATTTATCAATTATTTCTCTGAATGCAGATAGCATCTTCCTTCAAATGTCCTCTGTAGTTAATTTGGGTGCTTATAATAGTTAAAATGAAATGACTTAATCACTCAAAGTTATTCTTAAAACTATTGTTGTTACTGAGTACAACATTCTCTTGGTTCTGCTCATTTTTCTCTTTATTATTTTTTCTAAGATCATCCAACTCATAATTTCTTATAGAACAACAGTATTCCAATACAGTAGTATTCTATCACAATCATACATCATAACTTGTTCAGCCATTCCCAATGCATCTTGCATTGAGTACAAGTATCTTTCATTTTTATCTTTTTACTCAACCCCCCACCACCTAGATTGTGACCTCCTCAAGGTCTGGGACTATCTTTTGTTTTCCTTTCTATCCCTAGGTCTTAACGCACTGCTTGAAATATAATAGGAGCTTAGTAAATGCTTATTGAGTGATTGACAGAATCAATGTCTAGGATATCAATCATTATCATTTATTAAGCAACTAGTCTATGCCGGCACAATGTGTAACACATAGTAGGCTCTTAATAAGTGTTTAATGATTAATAGGCCAAATGAAAAGTGTCAAAGGGCTAAACTAAGATGATGGTTGTGTGAGTAGAGAAAAAGGAAGAGATCTGAAAGATGTGGAGTTATTCTCATTAGGACACAACAGCTGCTTATCTATGGAGCATAAAAGAAAGTAACCCATCAAGGATGATTCCTCTGTGTTGAACATGATTACTGGGAGAAGATAATGATATCCTTGGAGAAATAGAGAAATTTGGATTTAAATGGTAAGGTATTCCTGCTTATTCCTTCATACTCAATTTTTCAAATTCTCCCCCACTTCAGGTACTAGTCCTTTCTCTTCTTGTATGGTCACATCTACTCTGCAAGTATCTTTAAAAACATATTTATCTCTATGTTATGTCTCTCATTAGAATACAAGTTCCTCAAAATCATGGGATATGTTATTTTCTTTTCCTTTGTATTCTCACCACTTAGGACAATCCTTACCATAGTAAGCACTTAAATGCTTACGGATTGATTGATTTGAAAATTCATGTCTTGAGAAGTAAATAACTGTTTGTCATACAGTGTTGTCTTGTGTGGGATATGCTTTCACAAATTAAGCATCTATAATGGAGTCTGTGCAGGTGCTTCTCTTACTAGTTTGTTGATAAACCTCAGTAAGCTAGTTCTTAGAAATCAGTTGTATTGACTGACCATCACACACTTTGTACTTGCTTTCTTTCCAAATTGGTAGAAGCTTACAATCTGGTGGAAGGTGCATAAAATGTATACCCACAGATAACTTAGAAGGAAAGAGTTCTGTGGACTGAAGGAAGAGGGCTATTATCACTGGATGAGCTCCCAGTAGTTTGATCTTCACAAGCTTATAAAGTTTTGAGGCTTAGCTGAATATTATCTTCTTTGCTCTTGGATTCTCATGTGGTAAGCTAGTTCTTATCCTTCATCCTAGAGGGATTTTTTTTTTCAAAAACTTGTCTGTATGCTTTGGTTTTATAGATGGAATCAGAATAAAAAGTAGTAAAACCACATACAACTAAACTGCAGTTTTTTTTTTCCTTACATGAAGAATCTCTTGGTTAATAATTTAGGATCTGACTCCTTTATGATTCTGTTTCCCTTTTCCAAGTGGTAAGCACAACTCTCCAGTAAATGAGATGCTTTATCCTGGAAATAGACCAGGATCTTGAACCCAAGTGCCTTGGGAATAGCAATGTTTTCAGTTTAGTGTCCTCAGTCACCATTCTGGGATGCAGCTCTTGTGGAGATGCAGTCTGGAAACTGCTTCGGCAGGTCATGCAGTCACAGTTACTAAGACCCAGAAAAAAAAAAAAAAAGTTCTTGTCATCAAAGTTTTTGGCACTGTCAAATGGCTCAACATCAGAAACTTATATGATTTATCCATGACAATAAAATTATAGAAAGAATATTAGCATCAGTTTTGTTGCTGTACACTAAAGACTAGAATCTTTTCCATCTGACTTGCAGTCAAAACATTTCAGTATATATTACCATTTCCTTTAGAATGTGAGCTCCTTAAAAGTGTTTCTTTTCCCTTTTTCTATCTAGCACTTAGCACAGTGTTTATAATTAGTAAGAGCTTAATAAATCCTTCCTTCCTTCCTTCCTTCCTTCCTTCCTTCCTTCCTTCCTTCCTTCCTTC
>NW_020954581.1:7636291-7636508 GCF_900497805.2 Vombatus ursinus
TTCCTTCCTTCCTTCCTTCCTTCCTTCCTTCCTTCCTTCCTTCCTTCTTTTCATCCTTCCTTACTTCTCAATGATGATACAAATTGACTTTTACAACTCTATACAAAAGTTGAGGTAGTTGTAACTAAGAAATCATGCTGGGCCAGTACAAGACCTGTTTTCAGTTGTCATTTTCTTTCTTTCTTTCTTTCTTTCTTTCTTTCTTTCTTTCTTTCTT
>NW_020954581.1:7636518-7658108 GCF_900497805.2 Vombatus ursinus
TTTCTTTCTTTCTTTCTTTCTTTCTTTCTTTCTTTCTTTCTTTCTTTCTTGTGAGGCAATCAGGTTAAGTGACTTGCCCAGGGTCACAGAGTTAGTATGTGCCAAGTGCAGTTGCAATTTTCTAGGACTGCTTTACCTACCACACACCCAGGTGAATATATGAGCTATGATTTTTCAAAGCTTCCTATGTAGAAACAAAGTCTGTTTCATGTAGAGACTTACATACCCACAACACCAGCAGACATGATGTAGTTAGGTAAGATTACTTAATTACTTGGTGTAGTCATCAAAGGTTATCCTCCAAAGTAGTCCAAACTAATGATACTTGTTGAAAGTTTTTAGAAATCTTTTGAACATCTTTTAATAAACAAAAATTAGTGAACTCATTTATTTTTAAAGGACTTGCCTAGATGTTAAGTGGCAGAACCAAGATGGCAGAATAAAGGTAGGGACTTGCCCGAGCTCTCCCCCAAACCCTTCTAAATATCTTTAAATAATGACTCTAAACAAATTCTAGAGTGGCAGAACCCACAAAAAGATGAAGTGAAACAATTTTCTAGCCCAATGCAACTGAGGTCAGCAGGAAAGGTCTATTACACCAGGGTGAGAGAGAAGTGCAGTCCAGTGCAAGCTGCACTAGCACAGACCAGACCCCAGCAGACTAGGGGCAGCACCTAATGGTGACTGAATCGATGGCAGCAGTAGCAGTTTCCAGACCTCTCAGTCAAAACAAAGTAAGGACATATAATAATGGGTCCGGAGGATATTCATAGGGGACCCATTGCTGTTACCAGGGTCAGGACTCTGTTGCATTGCCTATACTTGGATCTGGGTTCCGGTCCTGGGTCTTAATCCCAGTCTGAGAAGGAGAACTAGCACAGCAGAGCTTGTGCTTCCAGAGGAGCAGGAACCCTAGTCACTGTTCCAAGGTTGAGAAAAGTTCTTGTGATCACTTACAAACCAATGTACAGTACAAGAGAGTGTAAACACACCTCTCACCAGATCATACCACCTTGGAAGAGACAAAAACTTACAGGTCCCCAGAATTACCTCTGAAAACAGATGTACAAAAACCCTGAAGCTTGGGAAAGTGCCCCCTCCACTTGAGAAGCAGAAATCCACTTTGGCATAGAGTGAAAAGTCAAGAAATAAGTTAGAAAATGAGCAAATAACAGAAAAAAATCTGACCATAGAAAGGTACTATGGTGACAAAGAAGATCAAAACAGACACTGTGAAGAAGATAACAAAGTAAAAATTCCTGCATCTAAAACCTCAAAGGAAAATATGAATTGGTCTCAGGCCATGGAAGAGTTCAAAAAGGATTTTAAATATCGAGTAAGAGAGTTAGCAGAAACATTGGGAAGAGAAATGAGAGTGATTAAAGAAAATTGTGAAAAAAAGATTCAACAGCTTGGTAAAAGAGCCTCAAAAAATACTGAAGAAAATAACACCTTAAAAACAGGCTAGGCCAAATGGTAAAAGAGACACAATTATCCAATGGGTGAATGCCTTGAAAAGTTAAAATAGCCAAATCTAAAAAGGTATACAAAAATTCACTGAAGAGAAGAACTCCTTAAAAAGTAGAATTGGTAAATATAAAAGGAGGTACAAAGGCTCACTGAAGAAAATATTTCCTTAAAAGTTAGAATTGGGCAATTGGAAGGTAATCATTTTATGAGACATCAAGAAACAATCAAACACAATCAAAAGAATTGGAAAAATAGAAGAACATGTGAAATATCTCATTGAAAAAAAAACAACTGACCTGTAAAAATAGATGCAGGAGAAATAATTAAAGAATTTTTGGACTATCTGAAAGTCATGATCAAGAAAAAAGCCTAAACAACACCTTTCAAGAAAATATTAAAGAAAACTGCCTGGATATTTTAGAAGCAAAGGGTAAAATAGAAATTGAAAGACTATACCAATCACCTCCTGAAATATCAAAATGAAAATTCCCAGGAATATTGTAAACAAATTCTGTCACTCCCAGGTCAAGGAGAAAATACTGCTAGCAGCCCAAAAAACAATTCAAATATCATGGAGCCACAGTCAGAATAACACAAGATTTAGGAGTTTCTTCATTAGATGATCAAAGGGCTTGGAATATGATATTCCAGGGGGCAAAAGAGTCAGCAGGACAACCAAGAATCATTTACCCAGCAAAACTGAATATAATCCTTCAGGGGAAAAAAAAACTGGATATTCAGTTAAATAGAGCACTTTCAAGCATTCCTGATGAAAAGATCAGAGCTGAATGGAAAATTTGACTTTTAAATATAAGGTGCAAAAGAAGCATAAAAAAAGGTAAACAAGAAAGAGAAATAACAAGGGAATTGATAACGTAAACTGATTATAATCTTATATAGCAAAATTATATTTATGACTCCTAACATTTTTCTCATTATTAGGGCAGTTAGAAGGAGTATACATAGACCAAAAGCAGAGGCATGAGTTAAATATAATTTTATGATTATCTAAAAAAATAAAATTAAGAGATGAGAAAGAAGAATGCAATGAGAGAAGGGAAAAGGGAGAGGTAGGATGGGATATATCATCTGACATAAAAGAGGTCTGGAAGAGATTTTACATTAAATGGGGAAATGGGAGGAAGAGGGGAGGGTAGCAATTCAGAATTGGTTCAAAGAGAGAATAATATACACACTCAGTTGAATGAAATAGACAACTTTCAAGTGTTCTTGATGAAAAGACAAGAACAGAGTAGAAAATTGGACTTTCAATTACAAGATTCAAGAGAAGCATAAAAAGGTAAAAAAAAAAGAAAGGGAAATCATAAGGGACTTAAGATTAAACTGTTTACATTTGTACATGGAAAGATGACATTTATAACTCATAAGAACTTTCTCATTATTAGGGCAATTAGAAGGAGTATATATAGACAGAGAGCATACGTGTGAGTTAAATATGAAAGCATGATATCTAAAAAAATAAAATTAAGGGGTGAGAGAAGAATGTATGGGGGAAAGGGAAAGGGAGAGATAGAAAGGGGTAAATTATCTCACCTAAAAGAGGCAAGAAAAAGCTTTTATAATGGAGGGGAAGAGTGGGGAGATGAAGGGGAATGAGTGAACCTTACTCTCATCTGAATTGGCTCAAAGAGAGAGTAACATGCCAGTCAGTTGGGCATAGAAATCTATCTTGCCCTACAGGAAAGTAGGAAGGGAAGAGGATAAAAGAAGGGCGGAGTGACAGAAAAGAGGGCAAATTGGAGAAGCCAGTAGTCGGAAGCAAAATCCTTTTGAGGAGGGACAGGATGAAAGCAGAGAGAGAGTAGGATAAATGGGGGGGATAGGATGGAGGGAAATACATAATTGGGAGGGATGGAGGGAATAGGATGGAGGGAAATACATAATAAATACATAATGTTAAAAAATGCAGTGAGTTTCTCTGATAAAGGCTTCATTTCTCAAACATATAGAAAACTGAGTCAAATTTATAGAAATAAGAGTCATTCCTCAAATGATAAATGGTCAGACAATATGAACAGGCACTTTTCAGATGAAGTAATCAAAGCTATCTATAGCCACATGAAGAAATTTTCTAAATCACTATTGATGAGAGAAATGAAAATTAAAACAACTCTGAGCTACTACCTCCATCTGTCAGACTGGCTCATATGACAGAAAAGAAAAATGGTAAATGTTGGAGAGAATGTAGGAAACTTAAAACATAATGTACTATTGGTGAAGTTGTATGCTGATTCAGCAGTTCTGGAAAGCAATGTGAAATAATGCCCAAAGTGCTTTAAAGCCATACATACTCTTTGACTAAGCAATGTTACTACTAGATCTCTGTCCAAAAGGGATAAAAAAAACAGCAAAAGAATCTCTGTGTACAAACGTATTTATAGCAGCTTTTTTAGTGGTGGTAAAGAATTCGAAATTGAGGGGATATACGTCAATTGGGGAATGGCTGAAAAAGTTGTTGTATGTGATCGTAATGGCACACTATTTTGCTTTAAGAAATGATGAGCAGGATGCTCTTGGAAAAAAAAATAAACATGGAAAAACTTACATGAACTGATGCAAAGTGAACTGAGCAGAACCAGGAGAACATCGTAAACAGTAACAGCAATATTGTATGATAATCTATTATGAATAACTTAGCTATTCTCATGAATATAATGATCCAAGACAATTTTGTAAGATGTATGATGAAAAGTGCTATCCATCTTCAAAGAAAGAACTGGTACAGTCTGAATGCAGATCAAGAATACTTTTTCTTTACTTTATTTTTTTTTGTTTTTCTTTTTGTCTGTGTTTTCCTTCACAGAATGACTTACATGGAAATGTGTTTGCATGACTACACATGTATAATTAATGTTAAATTGCTTACGTTCTCAATGAGGTGGGGAGAGAATTTGGAACTCAAAATTTGAAAAACAAAAAAGCATTAAAATTGTTTTTATATGTAATTTGTTAAAAAATAAAATATTAAATAATATTTTAAAAATGACTTTCTTGAAGACTTCATTCTTTCAAACTTTTGAGTATTGTCACTGAGGGTATTTTTGGTGAAACTTTATTACTCAAAAGATCATTAATCCTTACAAGAATATCCTCTATGTGCAATTGTTCCTACAACTGAGATAAATTTTCTGGGGAAATTAAAACTGATATTTAAACTTAGGTAATTGGTGCAGAAAGTAGTTTGTTTGTTTTTTTTTCCAAGTAGTTATTGGTAAGTTGACCAAATACTAAAGAATTTGAAACCTAAAAGGGCAGATGTGAGTTTGTTGTTATTCAGTTATTTCCTTCATGTCCAACTCTTTGTGACCCCATTAGGAGTTTTCTTTGTGAAGATACTGGAGTGGTTTGCTATTTCCTTCTGCAACTCATTTTACAGACAAGGAAACTGAGGTAGACATGGTTAATTGACTTGCCCACGATTGCACCGCTGGTAAGTGTCTGTCATTAGATTTGAACTCAGATCTTCCTGACTTGAGGCCTGGTGCTTTATCCACTATGCCACCTAGATGCCCCAGACTTAAGTGAGAAGCTAAGAAAAACATCCATATTTTGTCTTCTAATAAAAGGTCTGTGTGACTTCTAGTCTAGGTACATGAGTTCCATTGTCTCACTTTTATTAAGAGGATGTACGGCCTTAAGTAGTGGATTTAACCTTAGCAAACCTCAGTTTCTAGCTTTATGGAATAAATACACTCCATTTCAGATCTAATGTCTCATCTTTAATTTGAAAATGTTGTATATGAAAACAGAACATAGTTTCAGACACAGTTTGCTTTGTTCATTAGTACTGCATAGAACTTTTAAAAAGTTTAATAGACTTAAATGTAATGATGAAAACAATTTTTTTCAAGAGGGATAAACTGTATTGAAAATACCTACTAGTTTACATTTGACGTATTACATTCCTTAATAAGGGGAATTTATCTTGTAATTATATTTCCACTCTATGATTAATCTCTTTCTCTAAATGATTAAAAGGAAAATGAAGAGTGTTTAGCAACCTCAAAATAAGTTGTGCAAAATTATTGTTAAGTAGAGCATAATGAGAGTTTATTTATTGTAATGATGCCTTAATTCAAAGAATCCTCCCCATAGAGCCCAATAGGCCTGCTTTGTGTCTGATGTGGAATGGAATAAAATGCCATAGTTACACATTTTCTTCATTTCTCTCTTTGTAATGTGGAAAAAAAAGAGCATTGCCTCAGGATTGGCAAAAGGGTAGAAAACACATGTCCTTGTTTCCATATCCAGAGGATATATTATGGGCAGAGAATAGAAAACTTTCCTCTCAGGAGCAGAACTCTCTAAACTCTGACTCCTAGATTGGAGAATTTGGCTAAATATATGCTTAGAAACCATAATTCCAAAATTTCCTTTGAAAATGAACAGAGAGAGAGAGAGAGAGAGAGAGAGAGAGAGAGAGAGAGAGAGAGATAGGATAGATTTGAGTTATTTTACTTAGTTCCAACATCAAATGTTTGGAGTCTTGCTTACAATACTAAATCTTGTGTCCTTTGTTCCTGTTCTTTACATGCCTTTAATTAAACATGAAGGGCTAGGTACTGGTGAAACAAGTACAAAAGTGAAATAGTCAATAGGTTCATGAAGCTTTCATCAGTGTTCCAATTAGAAGTTGGTTATATGAACACAAATAATCTCAAATTTATTCTTTTATAATGCTTACTAAATCACTTCCATAATGATTTTCATTTGCTCCTCACAATAATGCTATGAATTATTTAACATTATTCTTTCCATTTTGTAGCTAAGGAAATTGAGGATCAGAGAGGTGAGGGATTTGTCTAGGATTATAACTAATAAATGGCAGTATCAAGACTTCATAGAATCACAGAATCATACAATTTTAGACTTGGAGAAGATTTTAGATATACTGTAATCTAATGCCTTAATTTTATAGGTGAGGAAACTGAGACTGAAAGAAGGAATGCAACTAGCTTGACTCAACTCAAGAAGTGATTGGTAGAGTTGGGATTTGAACAAGGTCTTTTGACTCTGAAGCAGGTTTTCTTTGAAGTAGAACTCTTGACTTGTGTTTAACAGTCTGTTAGTCAATTAACATTTAGTAAGCACTCATTATATGCCAGGCACTATGTTAAGCATTAGGGTACAAATAAAACATAAAATTAAACAAACAAAACAAAACAAAAACAAACAATCCTTACTCTCAAGGAGCTCCCAGTCTTATGGAAGAGACAATGTGCAAACACCTGTGTACAAACAAGGTAGTTATAAGATAAATTGTGAGTAGTATTGGAGGAGAGGCAATAAGATTAAGAAGGACCAGAATGGCTTCTTGAGGACAGTACAACTTTAACTGAGGCTTGGAAGCCAAGAAAGCTAGGAGGGGGAGATGAGGAGGGAGAGATTTCTAAGCATGGAAAATAACTAGTGAAAATATCAGAAGTGGGAGATGGAGTATTGTGTTTAAGGAACACAAAGTCTGTGTCAGTGGATTGCAGAGTATAAGTGGCACAAGAAGACTAAAAAGGGGGTAAAGGGACAGATTTTGAAGGGATTTAAAAACATAAATTGAGGATTTAATCCTAGATCAAAAGGGAGCTGGAGGACTAGTCATTGGACATGTGATTATTGGAATTGGGAGAGTTTTGGTGCTATTGGGATGGATTGCATGAGACTGAGAAGCAATTCCATCTGGTGTAAGAGAAAGCACTGCAAAATGTTGGATAAACTAAAATGGTGGTATTATTATGACATTATTCTTTGTGCACTTGGTATTGCATTCCTGCATAATTGTTTATTTTCTCCCATTTGTTAGAATCAACTGAACATTCATGTATTATCCTTATAGCTTTGCTATTGATCCTACTGAAATGAAAATCACCTGTGAAGTTTCCTCTCTAGTGAACCCAAATGACAATATTTCATATTTTGCAAGGAATTCACAAACACATCCACTTTGAAATATCATCTTTTTTCATTATCTTGATTGCACAGCTCTTTTTTGACATAACAATTAAATAGAGTTTCAGAAACTAGACTACTCCTTGGCCTAACTCTCAGTGTGCTCCATGCATCTGTTTTTTTTTTTTTTTTTTTTTTCGAAAGAAAAAAGAAGACACAAAGAACGGCAGCATGGGTGACTCTAGATGATTTCTTTTCAATACATATCTAGGTAGTAGATGATAGTGTTACTCACGGCATTCAACACAAAATTACTCATTTTAATGAACACAGCAATTGTCTCATCAGACATGTGAGAGAGAAAATTATGAGAGGTGTGAAATTCTCTCTGCTGTCATTTTGAAACTATAAAACTTTTCATTGCTCATGTGCAGATTCAGAGACAGCATCAAATATGTTTCTCAAATATAACATATAGCCAGCAAAGCTAACCAGTGTCTATGTATATTTATTGCACAATGCATACCATTTTATGGGTTTAGGGGGAAAAAGGAATTTTTTAACAAAAATATTTTTAATATTTTGTGATATATGTTTGAAAGTTTCATATTTTAAAAAAAGTTGAGATTAAGTATGTAAATAATATATACTTAGTTTTCATATTACTGTACAAGGTTTACATATTATATTTAGCAAAATATTTTATTATGAATCATAAAAGTTGAGTTTGTACAATAAATATTTTATGACAGCTCATAAAACTGTTATTATACTTTGTATTTCAGAAACACAATGGAATCATTCCATAAGAATATTTATGTGAAGACAGTTTTGGTCCTGATTTTCATCTTAAAATGCAGAAAGGTTTTGTTAATAAATCAATTTTGCACCACATCATGCATACCTGATGTACATTCTTAATGGCCCTTCATAAAGTCAGAATTTAAACTCTTATCCCACGTAGGTAAATTTGAATTACTAGCTTATATGTCCTGATTGTCATGGAGAAGTGTTTACAGAGATTTTTGCAGTCCTCAAATTGCCTTCTATTCCCTCATATTTATTGTAAAGAGAATTCAGGGAATACAGATTGGCTAAATATTGGTTAATCTTAGGATGCTCTACAGCTATAAACTTGTGATGTCCAGAAAAATCTGAGTTGTCATTAATCCATGATTTATGACTTTACAAAGGATTAAATTATTTGGATTCTAATGATACCTCAAAGAAGTCCTTATAACAATAAGAAAAGTTTGTTGACCTCTATTCCAATGTCTAACCAATACTGACATGCAGGGATCAGTTAAAGAGGCTGTTGGATCTTCATAGATCAAAATTCTATACGAAACAATCAAGTGGGCTGTGATATTATCTTTTTTGTTGTTGTTGTCATTTTTAAGAATCATTTTTCATTTTGACATCTTGGGGCTATTGTGAACCAATCTGAGTTCAGAGCCCTGCCTGAATTCAGAAGTCCCTTCAAAGAGACACTTAGGGAATTAGTTGAGCATGGATGAAGTCACTGCAGTGAATGCCTAGCTTCAGAAATAGCAAACTATGGTTAGTTGCATGACAGAGGAGGTTCTTTGCATCAAATGACTCCAAGCACCATGTTTCAGTACTTTCCTTCAAGGCCCTCACAAAGACAAAATGTTCAAACACTGATAACATCATTCAGTCCACGGTGCCTTTGTGCGTTAACAGCTTCTTTGTTTTGAAGAACATATTTATTTACCTGAGTTTTGTGGTATGTAAGGGCCTAACTAATGGGAAGAACATATTTATTGACTAAATTGAGTTTTAAAGTGTGTCAAGGCCAGATTAATGGAAGTCCAGTAGTGCTGAGAAAAGAATGCTGGATATGTAGTCAGATGACCTAGATTCTAATACTGACTCTCACTTACTCTCCATATGATTTTGGTGATTCATGTCACCTTTATGGACCTCAGTTTCCTCAAATGTAAAATAAGACATTTGGATTAGAAAATTTATGATGTTTCTTCCAGCTCTAAATGTATGAGTCTATGAATCTCAACTTCTACATGGGTGAAAATATCCATTAAAATAAAGATATCCACTTGTGTTGCATCATTACATTTTCTTGTCTTTTCGCTATTGAGGAGAAATGAAGTGGAATGGAAAAGGCATTGTATTTGTGATCAGTGAGGTGTTACAGTGGGTCTGGGTAAAGAGGGTCTGAGTTCAAATATGACCCCAGACACTTACTAGTTGTATGATCCTGGGCAAGTCACAGCCTCTTTTTATCTCAGTTTCATTAACTATAAAACGGAAAAAATAATAGCACCTACCTCCCAAGGGTGTCATGAGAATCAAATGAGAAAATAATTGTAAAGCACCAGACACAGTAAGTGCTATATAAATCATATTATTATTATTAATTATTAAATTATTAGTATTATTTGTTATTATTTTATTATTTGTAAAATGCCTGGCATATAGTAGGCAGTATATAAATGCATAAAATCTTTTTTCAACTTTAATTTTAATAAATAAATAGATGAAATACAGCAATAAGTATCTTTTTTATACCTCCTCCATATATAAAAAAAGTCTGTTTCTTCCTCTTTCTCTGAGAGCTATACCTTGTGCCCGATGAGGAAGGATGGTAATTTTAAGGGGAAGTAGTTCAATAAAATGAACCACTAGGTCAACTAAGGATATCAATATATGTAACACTTACACTTGGTCACTACATGGAAAGAATTCTAGGTTTGAAGTTGAGCATCTGGGAGCAAACCTGAGTGCTGCCATTAATTACTACCTAAGTTGCCTTGAGCAGGTCAACCTCTCTGGACCTCATATTCATCATAACTGAATTACTAATGTCAGCTAGGTGTCAGAGTAGATAAAGTATTGGACTTGGTTTCAAGAAGACCTGAGTTCAAGTCCTCTCTCAGACATTCATTACCTAAGTGACCTTGGACAAGTCATTTATCCTTTATCCACATCGGTTTCCTCATCTGCACAATGGAAAAAAAATAGCTCCTACCATCTAGGGTTGTTTTGAGGATAAAATGAGATAATATTCATAAAGATCTTTTCAAACTTTTAAGTGCTATATAAATGCTATCTAGTGTGATGATGATGATGATGATGATGACGATGATGACGATAATTGGGTTTTATGACATGTCCCATTCTATCTTTGAATCTGTGACGCTGTGAACAACCATTTCTTAAGTTTCTACTATAGACAAGGCCCTGTGATAGGACTTGAGTTTGAATTTTGACTGCTATTTATTTACTTCCTATATGACCTTGGGTTACTCAGTTCCCCTCTTTTGAGCTTCAAATTCCTCATGTGTACAATGAAGGAGTCAGACTAATCGATCACTAATGTTCCTTGTTCACAAATGTAATCTATGAGATTATGTGCTAGTTGTTTCATACATATCTGGCTTATTTTCTTAATTAAATTGTTAGCTTTACCAGGAAAGAGGGAGCTGGTATCTTCCTGTCTTTCATCCTACTCGGATGTAGTTTATAGCAGTGCAAACAATAGGTGCTCAGTAAAAATCTGCTAAACATGTTTTTCCCATTTTTGTCCCAATGTTTTGTCAAAAATACAGTAACCTAATTCCTCAGCTTTTGTTGTACCTTAACCTTCTGTTTGAACCTTGGTAACTTAAAAGGCTGACAACTTTACTTACATGGAACTCATCTGAAGGAAAATGGGAGAGTTGTTGATCATTCAATTTTCAGAGCTTTGTGTACAGAGAACCTTAAAGTTCAAGAGCAGACCTTCCCAATGGCTCTTGTCCTTGTCTGACAAAGCAGTGCAGTCTGGTGATTGTGCTCAACCCTCTTCTGGCTGTAGCCCTTTATCTTTTTCTGACTTTACAACATATGGGAAATGAAAAAAAAATGTGTTGAGAATGTCCAGGGGAGAGCCACAGGGATATTTAAACTATTTAAGTAATAACTGTGAAACAAGGTTAAAGGGACTGGGAATTATTTAGCCTGGAGAAAAGAAGTCTGAAGAAGAACTTAATAATGGTTTTCCAGCATATGAGGTCTTACATAGATGATGGAAACTAGCTCTTTGCCTTTTCTCTTGATGACAGATAATGAAAATTCAGATTTAAGTATGATATGGATATGGATAAAAGCTTCTTGCAAACAGGGGGGAAGGGCATGTCCTATTTATACTTTTACCTCTCTCTGTTTCTAGTACATTGAACTAAAGAGAGAAGAGGATGGTTAATTATTAATAAATGCCTGCAGAAGGAGTTTTTGAAAAAAAATATTAATAATATTCAGCATTTATATAGTGCTTTAATGTTTGTTTATCATGCTGGTTACCTAAGTTATTTAATCCTCACAACAATCTTATGAAGAAGGTGCTTTAATAATTGCTATTATTATATATGTGATATATATATATACACATTTACACAGATATGTATACATATACATGCATACATACATATGTGTGTGTGTATATATATATATATGGAAATTCCATATATATATATATGGAAATTAAGGCTAATATGTTTTTGAACTTGTGCAGACTAATACAGCTACTACTTTTTTGAGGAAGGAGTTGAACACAGGTCTTCCTGATTTCAGGTCCACCACTATTCACCTTGTTCCCCTTCATGAATGGTAAGGAAGAATAAAGAACAAATCATAGGGCAGCTAGCTGGTGCTGTAGTAGCACTGGCCCTGGAGTTAAGAAGATCTGAGTTCAAATCTGACCTCAGATACTTACTAGCTATGTGACCCAGGGCAAGTCACTTAATTCTAATTGCTTAAAACATTCAAAGAGAATTTTCTGGAAAAGAAAAGACATGGGAATGTGGCATGATTTATTGATTGTTGTTCTGTCATGTCTAACTCTTCATGACCTCATTTAGGATTTTCTTGGCAAAGATATTGGACTGGCTTGTCATTTCCTTCTTCAGCTCATTGTATAGATGAGGAAGCCAAGGCAAACAGGGTTAAATGATTTGCCCAGGGTCACTCAGCTAGTAAGTGGCCAGATTTGAACTCATGAAGATGTATCTTCCTGATTCCAGGTCCTGTACTCCATCCTTTGCACCACCTAGCTGCTCTTAAGGCATGATAGTTGACTTCAGATATGAAGGCCTAGTCAATGGGAGAAATATTGGACTTATTTTGCTTTGCCCCGTTTGGGAGAAGTAAGAGCAACAGGTGAAATCTGTAAAGCAAATTTAGAGTTGATTGATCCCTGTTCAAATGTAAACTCCCTGAGGACAGAAATTATTTGCTTTTGCTTTGTTTTTCCAGTGCTCAGCATTATTTCTAGGAATATACTTTGCCCTTAACAAATGATTATATATTGAATGATTTACTGATTTAAAGAGAAAAAAAACAGCCATCAAACCTCTCTAAGAGTGAAAATACCTGCTTCGACAGGTAGTCAAATTCTTCTCACTGAATGTTTTTAAGCAAAATATGGATGAAAAATTTTTGGATATGATGTAGAGAGGATTCTCATTCAGATACATGTCAGGTCAGACTGGATGGTCAGACTGGCATCAATCAATTTATCAACAAGTTTTATTAAGCTAGGCTTAGGTCTCCTAAATCCCAAACAAGTGTTCTTCCCATCACAGCAATTTGCATCTCCAAAACTCCTTACAGAGCACCAAAGAGTATCCCTATGTATTCGGGTGCCTTTCAGGCTGGGGCCCAATACTTTAAAATGGACAATAAAGCAAAGAGCCATGGAAAGAACACTGGCTGTGGTATTGGAGGATCTGAGCTCAAGAACCATCTCTGCAACTTAATATCTATTATTACCTTCCACAAAAAGTAATTTTACCTCTGACCCCCAGTGCTTATCTCTTGACTTGCTGAATTTTCTCTGACTTTCCTTTGTGCGTGGAATGCTTTTTCCTCTTCCCCTCTGAGTCTTGACTACACTGGCTTCCTTCAAATACTAACAAAACTCATACCTCCTAGAGGAAGACTTTCCTAATCCCTCTTAACTCGAATGCTCTCCTACTATTGAGTATTTCCTATATATCCTGTATATAGTTTGTGCATACATAGATGTTAACATATTTTCTCCTCCATTAGAGTGTGAGCTCCTTGAGGGAATGAAATTTCATTTGCCTTAGTTCATTTCCTCAACACTTACCTGACACATAGTAGGTGCTTAATAAATGCTTATTGCCTGACTGAATAGCTGACTATTTGAGAGAAGGGAAATAGAATTCTGCTCTGTCCCTAACTCAGTTGATGTAGTCAAAGAAACTCAGAATGTAATTATAAGGGATTAATAAGGTGCTAAAGATTTGTATATGATTTATGTGATATAAGCTTTTCTGATTGAATCCAGCAACCTGAGATAATAAGCTGAGATAAAAAGTACTCATGCTTCTGAAGACCTTAATATCAAGAAGAAAGTTCCCATATTCACCAACATATTCTAGCAATACTTTTTGTGATCACAAGGAATTGGAAACAAAGTAGATGCCCATCAATTGGGGAATAGCTAAACAAATGTTGGTAAATGAATGAAATGGATATTACTCTTCTGTAAGAAAGTATGTATGTGATGAGTACAGAGAAATATTCAAAAATCTACATGAACTAATGCAAAGTAAAGTAGAGCCAAGGAACCAATTGATACAACAATTACAACATAAATGGGAAGAAGTATACATAAATAAATAATATAAATCAATTGAACAAAATTATAATTAGTCAAACGTGACTAAGAGATATGGGAAGGCACTCCCCACTCAGCCCCTGGCGGAGATGACAGATCCACAGGTATTAAAACTTTCACATTTTTCAATGGATTGATGAGTTTCATGAATTATTTTTTTTCTGCTTAAAAACTGCTATTTGTTAAATAAGATAGCTTTCTGGGAGAGGGAGGGGGAAGGAGATCAGGGATAACTAAGAAATAATAAAAAGAAAACATCAATAAAAAAACTTATTTCTAAAAATAGCATGTCTTGGATTAGTTTAAGCAGCTTGAGTTCAATAACAGGAACTGCTGAAAATTGTAACTGTTGATTTAGGAAATTCCAGAATGGGAGGAAGGAGGGAATCATCTTCATCTTTTCTCTTCATTGCTAGAGCAGACATACTAGATATTCTATCTAATGTAGTTTGGTTATTCCTTTGAGAAACATTTAAGGAGAGCGAGAGAGAAAGAGAGAAAGAAAGAGAGAGAAAGGGAGAGAGAGGAGGGAGAGAGAGAGACAGAGAGACAGAGAGAGACAGACACAGAGACAGAGAGACAGAGACACAGAGAGAGAGAGACAGAGAGAGAGACAGAGAGAAACAGAGAGACAGAGACACAGAGAGACAAAGAGACACAGAGAGAGTCAACCTAAAAGCACATACTTTCAAAAAAGGGCATCTTTACCATCAGAGGTGCCATAGTGCCCAGAGAGGGAAAAACCCATTCTATCAGAAGATGGACAAATATAGGAGAATTATGCCATTTGAGAAGCAAGCCCACCTTGCTACATATGATAGGTACTAAATATGAAATTAAAGGGTTTTTTTTGTTTGTTTGTTTTTACTAGATGTTCACGATGGCCCATTTTCCATTCCAAATCTATGATTCTAAGCTTCAGCAATCAGAGTATACAAGAGTGGAATGGCAATCAGGCAGAGTTATTGACCAGGCAGACTGATAGTGTTGAACAAATGCTGTTGGCTGAATGTATTACAATCCATATTTTATAGACCTCCATTGATTGCCATCTCAATGCTCTTATCATTCACCCATGTTTTCTCAATATCAATTTGTATTTATTAAGCCTCCTCTTTTTTTAGGTTTAGTCTTATATAATTATACCACCTTGATATATTCAAAATGATACTGTTGATATTGATTGCTTTGTGAATGGAACATATTCATTACATCATAGTCTGTTACCTTAAAGATCAATTGTTCCGCCCTTCCAATTTTACATACCTATTTAAGATTGATACTTTCCCCACCTCCACCCCCATACTTAAAAGTCAAGTTGTAAAAACTCAACAAATATTTGCTACGTGCTTACTATATGCCAGATACTGTGCTAACTACTGAGGGGTACAAAGAAAATCAGAATGAGTCTTTGCCCTGAAGAACTCATGTTACAAATGGGGAGACAATGTGCAAACTACTATATACATATGAATCATTTACAGGGCAAATTTGAGGTCATCGCTGAGGAAAGACCCTAGCAAGGAGGACCTGAAGTAAGAAAGTAATCTTCCAGAAGAAAGGATTTCAGTTGGTCAGAAAAACCATGGGGTAAAACTCAAGAGATCCACTAATCCCAGTGTCTCCTGTAGTTGTCATTATAAGTGTGCCAATGTACCAACACACCTAGCATACATACATACACACACACATATATGCACATATACATATATTTGTATACATACATAAACATATAAAATACACACACATGTGCACCTATGTGTATACACACATACACACATGTGGGCATGTACATATACATACACATGCGGGTATATACACATGTGTGTACATATGTACATATGCAGGCATGTGTATACACATGCATACATGCACATATACATACATGTATATACATATATGCATACATGTGTATATGTGCATATGTATGTGAATATGTGTGTGTATACATATACATATATATGTATGATATATATGTATACACACACACACACACACTTTTTTTTCTTTTTTTCCAAGAAGGGGTTTAGAGACTTCAGCACACAGTAAAACAGGTCCACCACAAACACCGGCATAGACACACACAAAAGTTAGGAATGTTTGTATATCATCTCTCATTGTGTGAACTATCCTGATATCAGTGTTGTTATAATCAGCAAATTTGATAAATATGTTATTTATACCTATATCTAAGTCTTTAAAATGTCAAACTGTACAAAATTCACAGATACAATGAATTCAGGGAAGTAAAAAATTGTTAGTGCAAGTAATTCCATTCTTAGTGTGAATTTAAAGATTGGAAATTGTACACACAATTATAGAGTTTACAAACTGAGAAAGTTGTTATTCTTTGTATGTGTCACTATTTCACATTTCCCTTGGCCTTGGAAGGCAGGGTAGTCTAATGGACAGAGAAATGGACTCAAAGTCAGGGGAAAAAAACTTAATTGCACATATTATTTCTGCCTCACTTTCCTCGTCTATAAAATGTTGGGTTGGAGCAGATAGCCTCTGGATGCCTTCTAACTCTAGGGCCTGTTAATTCCTAACACAAATGGATTCAACATAAAGTGTTTTTCCCAGGCTATTCCTATGATCTCGTAACCTTTGAGTCTTCAAGTTCCATTTTATTATTTCCACATTTGTGTATACCTGTCAGTACCCTAGTAAATTGTAAATTCCTTCAAGGTAAGAACAATGCCCTTTTATTTTTCATTTTTTACCCTCTCTAGCATCATAGTTTATATTTACGATATTTAGGAATATCATCTATCTATCTATCTATCTATCTATCTATCTATCTATTGTCTCTCAGTCTGTCTCTTTGTCTCTCTGTTTATCCATTCATCTACATTATTTACTTATCAATTCATTTGTTTATTTATTTAATTATGGATTTACATATCACTTGTCACATACATTTTACTTGTCTGCTTAACTATATTTCTGTCTGTTCTTTTTAAACTGATCTAAATGTTAGTTTTGTTTCCTTGTCTAGTTTTTAAACTCCTCATGATAGCTTTCCTAGTTTTATTGACTTCAGCACTAGTATATAAAATATATGATGAGAATGATAATAACTAACATTTATATAGCTCTTATTATGTGCCAGGCACTATGCTAAGTTTATGACAATTATTACCTCATTTTATCCTCAGAACAATCCTGAATGAGAGTGTTACTATCCCTATTTTAGAGGTAAATAAACTGAGACTAATAGAGAGGTTATGTGACTTGCCCAGAGTCACACAACTAGTAAGTAGTCAGAGGTTGGATGGGAATTCAGGTGTTCCTGATGCTTTTCTTGCATTCTGCACACTTGCCATCAATAAGATTCAATCTGTGTCCTAAAGAACATATATTATATCAGGGGAGAAGACCTAAGACAAATACACAAATAATTACACTATAATGTGATAAAGTATATAGAAGCTTTAAGTGGTGCCTAGTTAATAAGGCTTCTTCTGTTGTTGTAGGAGGACTTGGACCTTGGATGACTTAGGTTCAAATCTTGCCATCAAAGCTGTGTGACCTCAGGCTTGTTATTTAACCTCTCTACCTCAGTCTACTCATCTCTTAGATTAAAGTGTTGGGTTTGATAGCATCTTTGGTCCCTACTGGCCACCTAAGTGGCATAGTGGAGAGAGTGCTGGCCCTAGAGTCAGAAAGACCAGAGTTCAAATCTAGCCTGAGACACTTACTAGCTGTATGATCCTGGATAAGTCACTTAACCCTGTTTGCCTTGGTTTCCTCAGCTATAAAATGAGTTGGAGAAGGAAATAGCAAATTACTCTTTCATCTCTGCCAAGAAAACCCCCAAATGGGGTCACAGAGTCAGGCATGACTGAAAAGACTGAACAAAAATGGTCCCTACTACCTCTAAATCTCTCATTCTCTGAACACGAACTCTTTGAGCGTGAGGGCTGGTTCATTTTTGTCTTTGCATTTCCAGCACCTAGCACAATGCCTCACATATACTAGGAGCTTAATAAAAGTTTGTTGAATTGAATTGGATGGAGAAAGAGACATATAATAACAAAAAGAGAGAAAATATGAATTGTTATGTTTATTATCCTAGTCCTTCATTTATTGAAGAGGTTGCCTTTCACGTAATAGCATATGATACAAAATACTAATAACAAAGTTGCTTTTTCATAAGCTATGATTTGGGTTGAAAGAAAATGTAAAGCCAGCATGTGATCTTTGAAGTGATGGCACCACTTTCAGGAAATTTTTCTTTTTGCAAACTTTAATTCTTTAAACTTCAAAAGCCATTAAGTGGAACACAAAAAGATCCAAAGTAATGTACATCTGTCTTTTGGGGTCCTCTTCTTTTATTTCAATTGCTCAGGTATTTGATGGAATAATTTTTCCTAAGGCCACTCTATGATGTTATTAGTCACAAAGTTCCAGAAAGGCTAAAACTGACATGTCAATTTATGGATACCAAAGGAAGTAAAATCCACAGCATTTTCTTTCCCTTTCTCACTACAACTTCTGAACTTGGGTTAAAAAAAAATCATTAAAAAGAGGAAAGATTTCACAATGCATGCTATACCTGAAAAAAAGATAGATGTTGATATGATTATTTTAAATATATATACATATTATATATAATGTTCATATATGAATTTACTCATACACATGCACATACCCAGACAACATGTGTGTATGAGAGAGAGAGGATTGGTCTCAATTGAGTACCCTCGTTTTTCTCTAAATCCTATTAATATGTGCATATAAATAAAATGTTCATGTATACACACATTATGTAACATGTACATGCACACTAAGTATAAAGCATATTTATGCTTAAATACATATACTATATGTATTACATATAAACAAGAATATAGACAGAATTAATGTATATGTGTACATATACGCACATATACATGCATGTATATACACATATACATACATTCACATACTAAGTGTGTATCTATCTCTCTATCTATCGTGTGTGCATATTCAAGTATAGGAAGAACAAGGGTATTGGAACTAATCAAGTCTGATCTTCTCATTTGAAAGATGAAGATATTCAAGCACAGAGTAGGAAAGCATGTTGCCAATGTCATATGGACATGGTGTAGAGATGACCCAGGGCATAGTTGTCATGTATAAAATATATAATTTGTACCCATTTGCCTAATTTATAAGGAATGAGTCAGAGGGTTATAGAGAGAGGATAATGTATTGAATTTGAAGTCAGGAATACTAAGGTTTAAATTACCCCTCAAAACCTATGAGCTATATGATCCTGAACAAATCACTGAACGTCTTTGTGCCTCAGTTACTTCATCCATAAAATTAAAAGGTTGGGGTTTATGATTTCCATAGTTCCTGCCAGCTCTAACTCTATGACCTATGATCATACTGACTCACTAACACACTCCTGCTTTTTAATGGTTAAGACCAGATTCCATATGTTAAATAAAAATTGATGTGTGGACATCAGTGGTGACGCTGCTGTTTTTGTGGTTTCTTTAAAGCAATGCTCCATCTCCCAAATCCATGCTTTTTAAATATACTCTCTCTTTCCTTGACCCCATCAACTGACTTCCCTCACTTCTTTTTAGATTCCTAGACTTATCTCAAATCACTCCGCACAACTTACACACGCATTGCTACTATCTTTCTTCTAGAATTATCTTCCATTTACTGTGTATATATCTTGTATACGAATAGTTTTATAGTTTTTTACATGCTGTCTCCTCAATTACAATGTGAGTTCCTTGAAGGCAGTTGTGTTTTTGCCTTTCTTTGTATTCTCAGGATTTACCACAATGCCTGGCATGCAGTAAGCACTTAATAAATGCTTATTGGCTTGACTTGGTAGCTATGAGAGACAGGCCAAAGAAGGCCTAGTGTCACTCCTGATTTCCTTTCTTCAGTTTTAATTCTAGTTCCCCTTCCATTGAGGACCTTGTCATATCCATATCCACATACATTGCATCATAACAAAACTCATATATGACGTATTAAGTACATCACATATACTTGGTGGCCAAGAAGAAATTTGAATAGAGTTTCCTAGCTCCAAAATCAATATTGTTTTCAATGGATCAGAAGTTACATTAAGGGAATGACTATCATTAGGTAACTACAGCATGTATTCTGACTCTCCAGGCTACACTCTGGGATCCTGTCTTGGTCTTTCTCAATGATGACGTAGAATCTTTTCACCCTAAAAGTTTCTCCACCTTGGACTACTTCTCACAGTGGAAATACCATTCATACCTATGGCCTCTGCTTCTGATTGATTGGTTCCTCCCCTACTCTCAATTTTAAGAGAGATGCCCAGGCCAGGAATGTCTTCATTTCTCTGCAGGCAGCACTTAGGACTCTGGACTTTTTTTTAACCATGCCTCCTCCTCTTCAATCCAGTTTTAAATACATAGCAGTTAAAGTATATAGTACTTAATAAATGTTTGATGACTTGACAGTATCTGAGGTTACTGGTTATGCATGTGTATTCATTCTAGAAATGCCGAACACAGGTCCATTTACCTAAAGTCAACAAGCATTTTTATTAAATGTTTTCTGTGTACCAGTTCCTATGTTAAATGCTGGAGATAGATGGAAGTAAAAAGAAAGACAACCCCCACTCTCTAATGGTTTATATTCTAATGGTGGAAAAATTCATGAGATGTGCAGGGAGTGGGGGGAGATCATTTTATAGTGGGCATAGAGGACAAAGAAGTCCAAAGAGTTGAGAGGTGCCTGGAGAGAAATGAATGAGCAAACCTAGCTGACCTGGGGACTTTGCCTTAAAAGAGAGGTTCCAGGAAGAAATGGTCAGTTGGGGAAAAGGACACAGGGATAGAAATATAATCTAGGGTGAGAAGGCTTTTGGGGTATGTTGACAAAGGTAGTTGCCAGGGTAAGAAGACTGCTGGGACATAATGGCAAAGGTAGCTTCTGAGGTTAGAAGGAAAGAGGGAAGGAAGGAAGGAAGGAAGGAAAGAAAGAAGGAAGGAAGGAAGAAAAGAAGGGGAAAAAGTCATTTGTTAAGTGCTTATGATGTGCCAGGCATTGGGATAATAATTTTATAAATGTTATCTCATTTGATCCTCACAACAATGCTTGGAGGTAGGTGCTATTATTATCCTTATTTTGGAGATGAGGAAACTGAGGTAGACTGAGTTTAGGTGACTTGCACAAAGCCATACAAATAGTAAGGATCTGAGAATGTATATATATTCAAACCTTTCTGACTCTAAGAAGGACAACCCTATTTAAGCTATGCCTTAGGTCCTGAAATGTTTAACTCAAAGTTAACTAGGCTGGTTCATGGACAGTAGACATTGAGTCTGCCCTGTGCCCTGTTGCCATAACCTTTAAGATCAGTGGGTCACATCCATGCCATAATCAAGCAGTAGTATAGGCTTTCAGTAGAGGAACACTTAGTTTCAGGAAGAAGAGGAAGAGGAAGAAGAGGAAGATGAAGAAGAGGAAGAAGAAGAAGGAGAAGAAGGAGAAGAAGGAGAAGAAGGAGAAGAAGGAGAAGAAGAAGAAGAAGAAGAAGAAGAAGAAGAAGAAGAAGAAGAAG
>NW_020954581.1:7658118-7675618 GCF_900497805.2 Vombatus ursinus
AGAAGAAGAAGAAGAAGAAGAAGAAGAAGAAGAAGAAGAAGAAGAAGAAGAAGAAGAAGAAGAAGAAGGAGAAGAAGAAGAAGATAATTTCCCCTTAAAACTAAAATGACTGGTAAGAAAAGGTGGGGTTAGAGGTTTACTTAGAGCTTTACACTCTTCCTTTGTGCAGGTGGAGCAGAATTGAAGTTGTCAAAAGGATCACGGATAGTAACATCCCTTAACCTCCCCAGACCAGTCTCCTCCCAGCTATACAATTCACAAACAATGATCAGTCTTTAGTTTTCTTTTAAAATGTCAACTTATGTGAAATGATCCAACCATTTGGGAGAGCAATTTGGATCTATGTCCAAAGGGCTATAAAAACGTACATACCCTTTGATCCAGCAATAGCACTTCTAGGGCTGTATCCCAAAGATATCAAACAAATGGGAAAAGGACCCACATGCACAAAAATATTTATAGCAGCTCTTTTTTTGTGGTGGCAAAGAATTGAAAATTGAGAGGGTGCCCATCAATTGAGGAATGACTGAACAAGTTGTGGTATATGAATGTAATGGAATACTGTTGTGTTATAAGAAATAATGAGCAGATCTACATCCAAAGAACAATGGAGTTTGAATGCAGATTGAAGCATACTATTTGCTATTTTTTTCTTCTGTTGTGTTTTTTTCCTCTTTCTGGTGGTTCCTCCTATTGGTTCTAATTCTTACCTACAACATCACTAATGTGAAAGTATGTTTAATAGGAATGTGTATGTATAGCCTATATCAGATTGTGCACTGTCTTGGGGAGGAAGATAGGGAGAGAGGGGAGAAAAATTTAAAACTCAAAAGCTTATCAAAGTGATTATTGATAAATCTAAAGAAATTAATTAAAAAAGAAATAAAAAAAAGAAATGATGAGCAGGAAGACTTCAGAAAAACCTGGAAAGACTTCTATGTTCTGATGCAGGATGAAGTGAGCAGAACCAGAAGAACATTGTACACAGTAACAGCCACGTTGTTCAATGACTGATATTGATAGATTTAACCCTTCTCAGCAATGCAAGAATCTAAGACATCTCCAAAGGCCTCATGATGTGAAATGCTATCCACACCCAAAGAAAGAACAATGGAGTTTGAATGCAGATCGAAGCATACTATTTGCTATTTTTTTTCTTCTGTTGTGTTTTGTTTCCTCTTTCTGGTGGTTCCTTCTATTAGTTCTAATTTTTACTTACAATGTCACTAATGTGAAAATATGTTTAATAGGAATATATCTGTATAGCCTTTATCAGATTGCGTGCCATCTTGGGGTAGGGAGGGAGGTGAAGAAAAATTTAAACCTCAAAAGCTTATGGAAGTTATTGTTGGTAAATCAAAATAAATTAATAAAGTTTAAAAAATAAAATGTCAACTTAGCTATCTTAAATTAAGAGGTAAAGGGTAGTTTTTGGGACTTAGTGGTTTGGGGCTTAGGATGAACTAAATTCAAAGCGTTCCTCAAATCCAGTCAGCTATATGAATAAAGGTAATAAATACACAATGAATAAACTCTCACTACCTGAGGACGGTTCCCTAAGGCTACAAGTTCTTGGAGAACTACTGAGTTGCTTCAGGAGAGGAATTTTCTGTACAGGGAGTTCTCTTCCCTGATGATCTCAAAGGTCACGAACAACAACAACAACAGCAAAAAAAAAAAAAAAAAAAAGGAAGATGAGAGACAGAATAATTCAAAGAAAACTAATCTCTGGTGATCCCTGTGAGATTCACATTTATATAGTTTAATCAACAAGCACTTATTAAGTACTAAGTGCAAAGGTACTATGTTATATGCTTGGTATATAAATAGAAGAACAGCTAGGTGGCACAGTGGATAAATGTAGGGCCTAGAGTCAGGAAGAATCATCTTCCAGAGTTCTAAAATGGACTTCCTAGCTGTATGATTGTTGCTAAGTCACTTAACCATATTTACCCCAGTTTCTTCATCTGGAGAATAAGCTTTAGAAGAAATGGCGAACCACTCCAGTATCTTTGCCAAGAAAACCCCAAATGGGGCATGAATAGTCATACATAACTGAAATGACTAAATAACAATTACAACAACAACAACAACAAAATAACACAGAAATATGTAACGGTCCCTACCCTCAAGAAGTGTGTATTCTATCTGGAGAGTTAATCCATATGTTTAAGTATCTCTAAAATTGCAAATATCAATACAAGGTTAAGCAAACAAACAATTATACCCATTTCTTCCTCTGTTTTACTACAGTTATCTAAGGAAGGGAAAAAACGATGAATGTGCTAAACAGTATGTCTTATTTTCCATTTTCAAAGATGGAAGTGGGATTTAGAAATTGATTATATTAGGAATTGGATGGACTAGTTCTTTTAATAATTCTCCTTCAAATAAAAACAAACACTTAGACATGGAGGGCATGGCAGCAATGTGCTCTAAAGATCCTGGTGAATTCCCTTTAATGTTGTATCTCTCCCTTTGAATAGATTATGCCCATGATTGCCTGCTTTCTCCAATAGATCTTATTGTTCAGTCATTTCAACTCTATGTTGTTCGATTGTGTCCAATTCTGTGACCCCATTTGGGGTTTTCTTAGCAAAGACATTGGAGTGGCTTCCCATTTCCCTCTCCAGATCATTTTATAGATGAGGAAAATGAGGCAAACAAGGTGAATGACTTTCCTGGGGTCACATAACTAGTATCTGAGGCCAATAGATCTCAAAATTCCACAAAGTGAATGGTGACACAATCCCTATTTTAAAAACATGAATTAATAAATCCAGATATTTTTAGACTCTTCTAAATCTGTCAAATGTGGTAAAATGTGAACCCTTAATAAAATTCACCTATGTGTATGGTCAGGTGTAAATATGAGTTTATCTTCATATACACACATATGTGTATATGTAGTGATATTGTGATGAATTGCCATTACACTTAAAGTTATATACACATATATGTACCTGTACCTAGGTGTGTATTTATGTACATGCACATATGCAGGCATTTATATTTAGATGTGTACTGTTTTTTTATGGTATACAGATATGTGTGTATGTGCACACATGTTCACATAATCATATGTTTATATACATATATGTATATACACACATATGCCTCTAAGTAGAATGGCAAGTTACTAAATATATTTTAGTTAATTTTATACATATATGTGCATAGATATGTATAATGTATATAATACCTGTATGTATGTGTGTGTGTGTATATATATACACACACACACATATATAATATACATTATATATGTACACACACACACACACACACACATATATACACACACACACACACACACACACATGCATACAGGTATGTACACTTATAAACCTAAATGGATTCTAGGCTACTATCCTTTTTTTTTTTTTTTTTTTTCCTTAGGCAATTGGAGTTAAGTAACTTGCCCAGGGTCACTCAGGTATTAAGTGTCAAGTGTTTGGTCTGATGCAAGGTTGGAACTCAGGTCCTCCTGACTTCAGGGCCGGTGCTTTATTCACCGTGCCTCCTAGCTGCCCCCCATAGGCTACTATCCTTTCCCTTGTGCTTTATCTCCTACCATCCCATGCAGCTCTAGACTTATTTTCTATCACAGGCATCATTTTTTTTTCCTTTTGGTATTTAGACTTCTTTCTTCATATCCTAAGGCACCTTCCCACCAGTGTAGCTGCAGCAGTGTTTTCTCCAGGCGTTTTTCCTTGTTTCCTTGCTCCCTTCTCAGTGGTTTCGTACCTGAGGCCACTTTGTCGTTTTCTTCTGTAGTTAAACCAGCTGTTTTGAAATAACATTGTTGATTTCTCTGAGCAGGAGGCGTGCAAAGTGTCTTTTACATTATCATAACATTTGTTAGACATGAGCCCTGAAGGATCTGAGAAAATCTATAGGATAAATGTACCTTAGAAGAAGAGGTAGAAAGAAAAGGTTGGTCTAATTTGGGAATGTTTACATTAACGTGGAAAGAGACTAATGGAAAATTACTGTGCTTACTTCCCTATTGCCAATTCTGAAGAAGCATTGGGTCTTTAAAGTCAGATAACAATGAATGCTGAACCTTTAAAGCTATATATCTGTTTAAGTCTCTGAACAACTTGGCAGGGGGGAAGAGAAAAGGAAGAGCTAATGTCAAGCTTCAGCCATTTAAATGATAAGACATCTATGGGGCTGATCAAACCATGTAGTTGGAGTCAAACATATTTTTCGTATACTTATCTTTTAATAGTATATCACAAGACCACTTCTTTATTGATAAAATCCATGTGTTTTTTTTTTTTTTTAATCAGGGACTTTGAATCCATGGGAGACATTTTTTTTTGAGGAGAGCCTTCAGGGCTGCACTTTGTTGTACCAATTCAAATGCTTTTAAGAAAATCAATAAACAATAGACACATCAGGGTTTTATATTCTCCACACATTTCAGCCTGTTGTGTGACTGTAAGACTGTAAAAATGCAGGCTGCTGTTGTTCATTAGGGTTAAAGAAGATATGCTACACAGAATCTAAATGGAAGGGGGGGGGGAAACAACAAAGATTGCCTATCAATGAGGAAGTTTTCCAAATGTAACTGGTTACTGAATACATTTTACTAATTGTATCAAGTTTCAGAAAATTATAAAACTTCCTCCATGAAATCCACAATCATTTGAGAGAGGTGAGTCTGACCATCCATACTGGATAAACAAAGTGGAAACAAAATTATAATGTTTGGTCACAATCAGCTGTCCAAAGAGGCATGTGTATTGATTTATTTTTTTCCAGCATCCTGTCTTTTAATGGGCACACAAATATGTCTGATTATTCACAGACTTGGAAAGGGAAGAGGAAAATATGAACTTGTTTTCCTCTGTGTGTGTGTGTATACTATGTATGTGTGTAACTATAACTGTGTGTGTATAATATAATATATACTACATGTATATGTAGTTCAGTGCCTGAAGATAGATCCACTGAGGCCAGAATTGAGCAGGAGAAGGAGAAGTGGTTGGATTAGATTTGGGGAATAGTTTATTACTTAAAATAAACAAAAAAATTGCTCACTGACACACAAGACCATCTCTTTGGTAAAAGTTTTCTCCTGTTCATACTTTCATACTATATGGCTGTAAATCATGAGATACCACAACCTTTAAAATAAAAAGTCAAAATTTCTAATTTGCCCAGGAGAATGATTTCTAGTAGGTATAAGTAGGCTGCTTCATTTTATTAATACAGGTTCATGTTTTAAATGGCACAATTGATGAAATGTATAACTTGATAAGGTGAACTGCTCATGTATAAGAAAGGCAGACCAAATATAGATAGTGAAGGCTCTCTTGATACTACTGAAATATTAAAATCAACAACAATAAAAAACTTTTCTAATTTATTCCTTTCCCCAACGTTATTATTTTTGTCTATAGACATACCATCCTTACAGCTGCCTAACTTCACATCCTTAGAATCAGATTTGATTCTTCCTTCTATTTTATATTGCATACCCAATCACTTGCCAAAAGTTTTTTGTTTTGTTTTTGTTTCTGCTTCCATAACATAACAATAAACTCAGTCCTTTCTTTCATTCACTTAGCTACAACTCAAAGTCATGTTGATTATGATTCTCCCAAACTCTTTCAGTAGCAGCATCACTGATCTCCTTTCATACAGTTCCTTCACCCTTGGCCCTGACATCTCAGAATTTAATCCCTTCTTCGCATAGCTGACACAATGACATTGCCAAAACAAATATCTGAACATGGTACTCCTTTAAAAAAATGTGGCTCCCTATTGCTTCTAGAACAAAATAGATGCCCATCTTTCACATTTTAATTCCTCCCCAATATGATCTCCAGCTACTCTTAGAATATTATTTTATATTATTCCCACTTACACACTTCATTATAGTCATCCTGGCCTTCTATCTCTTTGTATCTGTCATTCCATTTCTTACCTCCTTGCTTTTTTTCTGAGAATGTCCCCATTCATTCCTGCCCTCTTCAAATTGCTATATTCATGTGATAACAGAAGAGTCTCTTAACCTGAGATCAGTGGCCTGCTTTAATTTTTAATATGTCTTGAGAAATATTTCAACATAATTCATTTCCTTTGTAATCTTATGAATTTCATTTTATGCTTTTAAAAATCTCATTTTGAGAAATAGTCTATAGGGCTCACCAAATGACCAAAAGTTCTGTGACACAGAAAAATATTAAGAACTCCTGTCACAAAACATCTAACTGGAAGAAACATGATTGTCCTATGTCTCCAACCCTTTCATTTTATTGATATTGCAACTGAGGCATATAGATATTAAAGTAACTTGCCTAAGGTCATCCAGGTGCTATATGGACAAGTCAGTACAGGAGCCCATATCCTCCTCCTCCAAATCCTAACCATTTTGTAATGCACCAGTTGAAGAGTTTGAATGAATTGCTTATGGTCCCATAGTTAATTGTCTAAGGCAAGAATCAAACTTAGAACTTTCTGACTCCACAGCCATGTAAATAGCAAGCTTCCCCGTCCCCCATAATCAAAGCAGTGCTACTCCCTCTCCTAGGTCTTTCCTTTTCTTTCTTGTTAGTTTTATCTACCATTTGAAATGAATTATAATTAGTGTGTGTGTGTGTGTGTGTGTGTATAATTAAGGAATATATACACATACATATACACATGTATACAGACACATACATAGACATATAAATTTAATCGATGTTACATATCCTCAGTAGATTTATACCCTTTAAAGGCAAAGAGTTTTTGGCTTTTGGCTTTCTATCTCTAACTATTGTGGGGGGCGGGAAGTCAATCAATTGCTTTATTACTCCACCATATCTCTATGTGTGTACATGTATATGTATATACATATATACACACATGCATACACACATATATTCTTTTGGGGAAAGGCATTTCTTTTTGTATTTCATTTCCAGAGCTTAAGACATAAGTGTTCTTTTATTTATTTTTTTATTCATTCATTAATGTAAAAAAAATGCCATTAAATATACAAAATGACTAACATTTAACTCTTGAAGATTTTTGCACTGGCTTGCCATATGTCTTTAAAGGCATTAAATTCAATTTCATTTTGTTTCCAGGACACAAACAATGCTATCATTTAGCTCATATTTTCTTCAGGGGTAGAGTTTATGATGCATGTTAATAATTCTAAGTTTTACATGAATTTCTTTTTTTCTTTACTATTGAAGTAATTTCATCATTGAAGTCACTATATTTATCCTCCATCTCTGATTTTGACTAAACATCAAAAGTAAAATGTGTTCCACTTGAGTTTATGAAATGGTACAGTAAGCCCTTTTTTATCATGATTGATGAATCACTCTGAAATGTTGCTCATCTCTCAGCATCTGTGCCAGATGTTAAATATTATGAGCAATCTCTAGTACTTAGGGCACTGCTAAGCATTTTAGAGAGAAACCATTATTAGATTTTAGGGGGAATTTCCAAAACTGAAGAAAATTTATAAAAAAGAATGTTTTTAGATATAAAATTCATTATCACCTGTAAAGATATTCTATTGCAAATGGGCACTTTACATTTAATTCATGCTCTAAAATGATGAAAACTATTAATATAGCACTAAAACAAACTGGAAGAAAGAGAATAATGTGTGTGGAGCTCTATAAGGCTGAGAGTGACTGTGAAACCTAACCAGGTCCCAAGATTTGTATTCACAATTTCAAACACAATCCAACCTAACAATCTTGTATTGAGCATCTACTATGTACAAGACATAAGTTACGTATTCCAGAGTGCATATACAATTTTATATGGGATCAAGTCTGATTCCAATATCATAGATTCGTAGATTTAGAGCTAGTAAGTATGTAAAATGTCACCAAGGAGCAGCAAGATACGGCAGAAAATAGATCCCTGGGCCAGAAGTCAGGAAGGACTGAGTTCCATCTGATCTCAAATACTCATTAGCTGTTTCACTGTGGGCAAATCACTTAAACTCTTTTTTTGCCTCAGTTTCCTCATCTGTAAAATAGGGATAATAATAGCACCTAACTCTCAGAGTTGTTGTGCAGATCAAATAAGATCACAGTAACAAAGTGCTTAGCATGGCACCTGGCACATAGTAAGAACTCCAGAGCTATTATCTATTATTATTAGGAAGGCCAAATTTCTCATTTTACACAGGACTTAACTAAGTTGACCCCAAACCCACTTGTTAGCCTTTTCTCCCTTACCTTACAACCACTTCCGTGGTATTTTGAATAGGAGTGGACAGTTTGGCAAGAAAGCATTGCCTTAGGGTGTTTCCAACTTGGAGGAGAAATATAGCTGTCACTAGTACCAACCCTACTGATGCCAATGATGTGTAAGGCCAATTGCCCATCTTCCTCAAACTATTCAAGTTATGTTAAATCTTCATAAATCTGAAAAGCATAACATCTTTTAAACGTGTGGTGACTGGGGTAGCTAGGTGGTGCAGTAGATAAAGCACTGGCCCTGAGTCAAGAGGACCTAAGTTCAAATCTGGCCTCAGATACCTAACACTCAGTAGCTGTGTGATTCTGGGCAAGTCATGTAACCCCAATTGCCTAAAAAAATGTGGGGACCCCTGTCCTGGATCATATACCTCTGTGGTGAAGGGTTTTAATTTTCTTGCTTTGATGTATAGTTTTCTTTTTCTTTTTTTAAATTAATTTTATTTTTTTCAATTAAGAAAAATTTATTTTTCTCCCTCTCTCCCCTTTTCCCCAGGGGAAAAAGAAACCTGATGTCTAGTTTTCAACTGAAGTTCAAAAGATGCATTATAAGAATGATATTGTCCAGGTCTAGGTAGATAATAGATACATAGATATTCTCACTGTAGTCAGGAAACATCAGCTCAGTTATGGTCATCTATGAATACCACAACTGATGGAAACTTTACAATCTGCCCATTGGAGGGCATCTTGGGTGGCAAAGGGCCTTTGATTTTATGTTAGATGAGGATCAGTGGATGGAATTAGGTACATTTAACATGCAAAAAAGAATATTCAGGGGTCATAAGATGGGTCTCTTCAAATTTTTGAAGGTTTGTTGTATTAAAAGATTTAGTTCATTTTCAAGGCTAAAGGCAGTCACTCAACTATTACTTATTAACCACTTACTGTGTATCAGGTACTAGGATAAATTCTGGAATACAAAGAAAGGCAAAAGACAATATCTGTTTTCAAGAAACTTATGATCTAATGAAGAAGACAAAATGTAACCAAGTAGGTATAATTAAGCATTATACAGGATAAATTGTAGATAATCTCAGAGGGGAAGACACAAGAATTAAAGGGGATCTGTTCTTGTAGAAGCTGGGATTTTATTGGAGACTTAAAGAAAGCCAGGGATGTCAAAAGATGGAGTAATAGTTGGAAGTTTTAGAGAAGCATATTTAGAGATAACGTAAGGGGAAGCAAAACAAAATAAAGAAATAAAAATAAAAATATCTTATCATAGCTATCCAAAAACATCATGACTGATCTCAGGAGATAGTGAAGATTTCAGGTCTTCAAAAGAATTTGGATGAAACTTGTTGGGGATGTTGTAAAGGAGAATTTCATTTAAACACAACTGAACAGGGTGGTGTCTACCATTATATATAATTTTGAAATTCTAGGATTGTATTATCTGAGACAGTCATTGTCTTGAGGTAAATGATTTATTTAAGCAGAGGAAAGGACGAGGGGGTAGAAAGAGTAAAAAAAAAGTCATGGAAAATGATTAGTTGATTTTTTTTCCTTCAAGTCACCAAATACAATGAATGCATATGTGTCTTCCTCCAACCTGCAGTCATCCCCCTACACAATAATGATCATTGAAAATTACTAAATACCCCCTTTGTTCCCCAATCCAATCCAATTTTATTTTACAAATATTCATTAAACATTTACTAATTATAATGTTGTGAAGCACTATGGATAGAAAGAGAAAAAGGCAAAAAGTCCCTATTTTCAAAGAGTTCACATTCTATGGAACAGATAAAATTCATAAATGGATACAGACCTGATGATTTGAGGAGGATAAGAGCATTCACACCTAGGGTGGTCAGCAAAAGTTTCTATTGGAAAATGGCATATGAAGTGAGTCTTAGCGCTTCAAGGATAGGGTGAAGAGAGAGTGTATTCCAGACAAGATTGAGGATAGGGAGAGGGATCCTGTTCAAAGACACTGTTAGCAAATGGAATGTTGAATTCCAAGTTCTTTCACCTATTAATAGTGCAGCCAGTGCTGGTGAGATATGTAGGAATTTCTTCTTCCCCCTAAAGAGTTTTCTCTAATTCTACCAAATAATATAATAATTGAATAAAGCAAAAGAGTTCATCAGGGAAAAGTTTAGCAGAAGCAACTTCTGGAATCAAGGAAACTGCTTGTATATCATGGGATTCTTTGCAAGAGATTTCATAGGAAGAAAAAAAAATACCTAGTTCCAAATTATGGAAGATGGAATCTGGTTAGAATGAAGGATTCCAGTGCAAGAAAGGAAGAAAGAATGAGACTCAGACAAGGGATAGAAAGAGTGCAAAGGGTTGATCAGGGATTACATTCAAACCATTTAGGATGAAACTTAGAGTAGATGGAGGTGAAAGATGTTAAATTAAGAATTGAAGGGTAGTCAGGGAAAACTCTTGTTAGGTTTTAATGTCAAAATAAAGAATTTGTATTTTAGCCTAGAGGCCACAAGGAACCATTTCAAGCTCTTGAGCAGAAGAGTGACATGATCAGATGTGTATTTTGTTGACTTTAAAGAGAATAGGTTGCAGAGGAGAAAAGGCAAAATTTGAGATTCAATAAAGAGACTAACAATTGCAATTTACAAAAAATTATGTTAGCCTGAGTTAGTGAAGTGGCTATATAAAGGGAGATAGGAGGACAGATATGGGATATCTTGAAGGCAGAGAAATGCCAAGATTGGGAAATCGACTAAATATATGAGCAATTATAATATATTATTTTGCATTATACATGCTTGCATGTGAAAATTGGAGATGTTTCACATTGGATAGAATAGTAGGGATTGATCTCAGAAGGACTTCGATTCCCTAATTCTCCTAATTCCACCATGCCTTGTCTGCCTCCTCACTTTGCTCCTGTGGGTTCCTTCTATTGGTGAGTTCTTTCTGGAATCTCCATTTGGGGAAAGGACCTAGACCAGTCATCCCTTATTCTCAAGACTATGAGGCTATGCTCCACTAGGGTACTTTCTCCCCCCTCTGTCTTTTCAGCTTCTATTTTGTATTCCTTCATTAAAATGTAAGCTCACTGGGGGTATGGATGTCTTTATTTTCACTTCTATTTGAATTCTCAACACTTAGCACAGTGACTGATACATAGTAAGGAGTTAATAAATGCTTGTTGATTGACTTGTTGACTTACTGATTATGTTCTCTCCATTATGTCTCTGGCAATTCTTCAGGAAACATCTTCAGTGACTTAGAAGAATTGATTTCTGCATTGGTGGAGGGAGTTTCTACACTGGGAAATCACTTTATTGATGAAATAATAGGTCCTGTTGATCTATACCTCTTATCTCAAATAATAGAGTATAAGTTCCACATTGGCAAGGCTTATATTTTTGTTTTTATTTGTATGTTTTTGTCTTTGTATCTCCCCCAGTGCTTAACTACTTTTTTTTTAAAATTGAAAGACAAAATTTAAGACAAAACAGCTGTGCTTATCAGTTTGCAATTGATAGACACTCCATTCTGAACATAGATAATGAAGGCATGCGACCTGGAGTAGAAATGTATCCAAGGGCTCTCAGTAGCATATGCTATAGTGGAAATAAACTTGGATTTGGAGTACGAGGACCTGGGTTTAAATCTGAGCTGGACTACCTTGTGCCTTGATATATCTGGTAGGTCACTCAAGTGCTCTGGCCCCAAGGTTCTTCATTTCTAAAATGGAAGAGTTAGAGTCCACGACTAATAGCTAAGGGAATCACATAATTCATCAGTTATTTGTATGTAAAGTAGGAGAGTTTAACTATATATACATAGCTAGAGTATCCTTCTAGGACTTCAATTTGATTATAATTTGATGACTCTATTTCCATATTTGAATTCCAAATCCAGGTTGATTTATGGATCCTCATTGCTAAGAAATCACTGACACTCACTCTATATCATTATTTATTGCTGCTATCGTCATTTTAAAGCACCACAAAAAGAATGTTTATTGCAAAAATAATCATATTAATTCATCAGTCAAATATCTATTATGCATAATTAGCCTAAGACTCCTTAAAGAGGAAAGATTAAATAAACAATAATCTATACACTTTGACGTGTTTGGGTCTTCTAAGTACAATTATTCCACATCTTACTTTCTTTAACTTGGGGCCTTTTCTAGTTCAAACATTTTTGTGTGTCCCCCCACCTCAGCCAGAGATATTGATTTCTCTTACAGTATTTTTTTTTAATATGTAACTCTTAAAACTTGTAAATCCTTTGCCTAGCTCCATTCCATTTTCTTCTTCAGACTGCTAGCTACAAAATTACAAATCAAGAGTGAATACATATCAAATTATCGGACTCGAGGCTATTCTTTCTAATTGTAACTATTCTTATTATAGTATCTGGTTATGTAGGATAATTCTCTGTGTGATAATTCCACACAGCATTCCAACTTGAAATGTATTAAGTTGAAATTAAATTTGTTTAATGGCAAGAGCATTGGATTTGGAACTAAAAGACTTGGATTTTGATTCCAATGATGACAGGGAGTATGTCATAATGGATAGTGCTGTACCCAGTGTCAATAAGATTTGTTACTCAACGCTGCCTTTTATTCTTGTAGATGCTGTGTGGCACCCAGCATGTCAACTACCTTCTCTAAGTTTCATTTTCTTAACCTGGAAAAATGGGGATATCAATAACAGATTCCTCACAGAGTTGCAGCTATCAAATCCTTCACCTATGGAAATCAGTGCTATATAAGTGGTATGGAGTTATTACTATTGTTTTTTGTTATGTCATGCTTCCCATATGTTTAATGGAATTGATTGGTCCTTGTCTGTCATTCTCAGAGAAAACTAGGCATTTAAAGCTTTTCACAACATGGACTCTTATTTTTCTAGACTTTCTTACACATTAGGACCACTACAAGCTCTGCTGTTTAGCCAGGTTGGTTTTCTTAATGCACCTTACACAAAACATCCCATATTCTTTTCTCTATGCTTTTGTATTAGCTCTTTCTCATGCCTAGATTTTTCTATCTCCTTTCTTCCACATTTTAGAATAATTTGATTCCTTCAGGGGTCAGTTCAAATGCCATCTTCTGTAAGAGGACTTTACTTGCCTCCAATGTACCCCAACTACTGGTTCCTTCCCCTCTAAGGCCGCCATCCATTTATTCTATACAGATCTTCAGTATGTCTATGAGGAAAAAAAATGTTGTTTTCCTCATTAGAATGCAAGCTTCTTCAAATCAATGATTTTTTTCCTTTTGTGTTTCCACCAGTTAGCGTAGTGCCCAGCATATAAGAAGCATTTAATAAATCCTTATTGATTGATTAATTAATGTTTTGATGGAATCAGTCTTGAAGAAATAATTTATTTTCTAATATCATTTTATATTTAATAAGAGGCCTATTTGCTGAATGGGCATTGCCTCAGTCAAAGTGAGAAGATCTTAGCTTTAAAGGGACAGGGTTTTCCATTGCTTCTTGGGCCATCTCTAGTTGTCCTGATATGTATCTGGTCACTGAACCCAAATGGCTCTGGAGGAGAAAGTGAGGCTGCTGACCTTGCATAGCCCTCTCTCACTCAAATCAAAGTCAATTGCAAGTCATGTTATCACCTCCCTGATGTCATGGTTCTCTTTGACAATGAAGGACAAACAACCTGTAGGTAGTCCAAGCTGCCTGAATATGGACCCAGTTGGCCAGTTCCAGTTGGGTAACTCAGCTCATTGTCCCATCTCCCTGTCCTTGTCCCTGTGCCTGTCCCTCTTCCTCTCCTTCTGCCTCCAATTCCATATATTATTGTACTGGCTATTAAAATAACTGGGGCTTTTTATTTTTTTATTTTTTTGGTGAATAGGAGTATTATTATATAATCATGGATAGGTTCACTGAGAGCTTTTTTGGGGAAAAATAATAGCAGAAGAATGATTACTTTGGTAGAAGAGATTTTGTGACTTGGTCTAATAAAAACAGTGTCAAGAATTCTAAAGTTCAGAATGAGCTGATGTCAGAAACGAAGCTAAGGACAATAGGAATAAATGTTTTCTCCTACATAGGCAACCTTGATCCAGGTATTGTGCTCCTTCTTTTATGTCTATTCTTTCTTGGTCTTAGAGAAATGAGTATCTATCCTAACGTGGATGTGTCCTGGTTTCAAGATGACCTTGTTGAAAAGTCACAGAGGTCTCTGCTCTTTTTAATGAGCTCTGAATGTGACAAAAGAAGAGCCCCTGGTATTTGTTTCAGTGCTCTTAGGGAATAAGACCACTGGCAAGATCACAATCAAACCTGGTTCCTTTAGTCTGAAGAATATCCTAGTAATTGTTGGGATAGACTAGAATTGAGATGAAATACGTCTACTACCAGTTACCACCAAAATCTTCAAGTTTTGATGAGGTTTAAATATTAATCTCCTGGTAGAAAATAACTTTATTTCTAAATTAACTTCCTGAATCTTGTTTGAAGTCTTTCTGCCAATACATTTGTGAGTCTTTATGCCCTTTGGTACTTTTTATATGTAGGAAATACATGCTATTACATAAGTAATTAACATTTTATAGTGAGCATTCTTCTATTCTATATTTTAAGGTTACCTTAGACATGCAGGGGGAAAAAAAAGCTTTAAATATGGTGCTTCTGACATGTAAAGGTAGGGCTAATGTTCTGAAAGCTATAAAGAAAGAGAACTTAGCCCTAATCTCTTTAAAGGCTGGGGTCTCACAGGACTGAAACCAATCCAGTCACATGCCTGCATCCAGAGCAGAGAATCCCTTAAGGAAAGAGTTCCAAGAGTATCCCAGTCCCATGAGCCAACAGGAATCCCAATTATTAGACAGATAAACTTATAATTGTAGCAGATTTTATGCGTGTACTGTTAAGTAATTTCAATTCTACAGGCCAAGAGGATTTTGTCTTAGTGAGGATATATTAACATTTGGTGGGAGTAGGAAAGATTTCATGTAGGAGATGCTCTTTAAGCTAAGTTTTTAAGGCATTTAATATTTCTAATAAGTAGATGTGGGGAAGTACTACCTTTCAGTAATGGAGCACATCTTATGTAAAAGCTGAGAGAAAGAAATTGGACTATCCAGCATGTGGAATTGTAAGACCAATTAGACTATACCATATATTGCAAAACTGGGAACAATATAAAACAAAGCTGGAATAGTGGCTTAGTATCAATTTGTGAAAGGGTTTAAATGACAAACTAAAGAGTTTTAATTTGATTCCAGAAGTAATAGGGAATCATTGGAGTTTTGAGTTCTCAGGCAGAAGAGAAAGGAGAGTACCCTTAAGAAAATAAGACTTTTTTTGGGGGGGAAGGCAGGGATTGATTTGGCAAATTAATGAGGATGTATTAGATAACATAGCAATTCAAACAGTGATACAAAGTAGAAAGTTTTGGTGTAATCAAGGAGAAGACGATGTATACAAAAGATGTTGTAAATGGCAAAATAGAATGATGTAGCAACTGATTAATTATGTGGGATGAGAGAATGTGAGGACTTAAAGAGGACTTTAATTTGGTAAAGTGGTTGACAGGAAAGATCATGGGGCCTTTGTAATAACAGGGAAGTTCAAAGGAAGGGTAGGCTTTTTGTTTGTTTGTTTGGGGGGTGGGGAATGAGGAAACAATTAAGTTCTCATTTGAGATGCAAATGGGTTATCAAATTTAAAGTGCACAAATTAGTGGTTGGTGCTCAAGAGAGAGATTTGGACTAGAGCAATAGACCTGAGAGTTATCTTTGTAGGAGCATCTCTACAAGAGGAGCATCTACAAGAGGAGACTAAAGGTGATAGAATGAAAGATAGAAGTAGAAAGGTTAACCTGGGTGAGCAGCAACCTTTATTCTAATGAGACTCAGATTAAAAGGAGGGCTAGTGGCAGTGTCAGAAGACACCACCTCCTGTTGTTGAGCGGAGAAGAGAAAGCTCACAACGTTGAGTCTATTTCCTCTGTAAAATAGAACTGATAACTATGGAGAGAGTAGAAAAAGGGAAGGGGTAATGCTGGAATCTTGAAGGAAAAAGACATCATTTTTAATAACTGTTCTGGGAAGATCAATTGATAATTAATTAGGGAGTAGTAAAGAAGATTGTTTTAATGCAGTGAGGATGAAATTGTGATTAGAGGACACTTGTGTAAAAGTAGGGATTTATGCTACATACAAATAAGTATATATGTATATATATGTATATATACATATGCATATACACACACACACACACACATATATATACACATACATATACATGTATATATACAATAGGGACTTACATAGAAAGATCTGGAAGACCCCATTTCATCTTGCATGGAGACTGGGGTTTCACCTTTGTGAAGAGTAGAAGGATGCCAAAGGTTTGGCAATCATTCTGTCATCTTACTACTTTAAAAGGGTTATTAGACTTAGAATTATATCTATCTAGTACACAACAAATAGTTTTATTCTAAAAGTATGACTGCTTTGTTAGATTTAAAGAAAAAATCACAATTTCCCTATGCATGATTGTAAGGGTGCATGATGAGTATACGTGTTCTCCTGCAGACCTGGAGAGTAGCTTCTACCAGCCTTGCTCTCTGCCCATCAAACACAAAAGACAATCATGAATAGCAAGCAAATATATTTATCATCATCACAATAATAAAATAGTAACTGGGAAACTCAGATTAGTTTAGGTTTCAGCAAACACAAAAGTAAAGGGGCTGAGGACGTTGAGACTTGGGAATAAAATGACATCTCTGTTCAACTAAGAAGAAAACGGTTGTATCTGAAAAGTCTTCTCTTAATATTCTCTGAGGGGTCAGGTGCTGGAACTCATGTATGGATGCTTTCTCCTCCTCAGAAGCCTTACATCTACTATTCAAAATACATATCTTCCTTCTCATTTCATAAAATTGTTTATGTATGATGTATGTATTTGTATGTGTACACACAGATGTGTGTATACATATACACATATATGTTTATTACGCTCTACATTTCAATACATAAGCATACATATTCATGTATACATATATTCATATGCATGATGTATTATATATTATATAGACATATGAAAGAAAAAATAATAGATTGGTAGATAAATCAATAGATAGATAATAGAGAAAATGAGCATAGGAAAACAACTTCAAACCAATTATGCCAAATATATTTATGTACAATTTAAAATAAATATGGTGTCTACTATACCATAAACTGGCTTTTTGGTCTTGAATCAACATGTATTAAGACTAATATTTAATAACTGTGCCTTAGTTCACCATATGAAAGGTTTTAACTGTCATTGCTAAGTGAATGGAGGCTACATGAAATAGATCTGCAG
>NW_020954581.1:7677523-7787471 GCF_900497805.2 Vombatus ursinus
ACACACACACACACACACACACACACACACACACACACACACACACATACACACACAGAACAAAAAAGTACCTACTCTCATCCAATCCTAACCTGTTGTTCTAGCTAGAGGTGAGTTGGAAAGGGATGAGATTTCCATTCCTCTTTGACAGATAGCTAGAAAGTAAATTGGTGCCAGAGTTCAATTATCTTATTTTTAAGGAAATTAGATATTAGACAAACAGGACCCTAACAAATGGCTTAAATCTTGCACAGCCTCAATCACATGTCTTTTTGTGAGGATTAAGAATACTAATGTCCTCAAAGATGTTGGAACTATGAAATTCTATGTAAATGACAACTTTAATTTTTTTGAGGTAGCTAGATAGTTGTTTATTTTTTTCACTTATGTGTACATAATAAAATGTAGAATAAATAAATGGCTATGCATAACCATAAAAAAAAGCAGCCACTAAGTCATTGTTGGTGGAATTATATATTGATCCAACCATTTTAGAAAGCAATCTGAAATTATGCCTAAAGAGTTATTAAAACTCCTATACCCTTTGACCCAGCAATACCACTACTAGGTCTCTTTCCCAAGATGATTAGGGAAAAAGGAAAAGAACCTCTATGTTCTAAAATATTTATAGTGCTCTCTTTGTGGTAGCAAAGAAGTGGAAATTATGGGGGTGTCCATTAATGGAAATTGCTGTACAAGTTGTAGTATATGATTGTGATGGAATACTACTCCACTAGAAGAAATGATGAATTCAATGATCTCAGAAAAAAAATGGATAGACTTGCATGAAATCATAAAGAGCAAAATGAGTAGAACCAAGAGAATGTTGTTTACAGTAACAATAGTATTATTTTAAGAACAACATTGAATGACTAAGACATTCTGCATATTATAAATGCCGAAAGTAACTACAAAGGACATTTGAAATAAGATGTTATCTGCATCTAGGGAAAATTGTTACATAGAATTGTATATAGAATGGTTTTACATATGTGTACGTGTGTGTCTAATGGTAGTCGTATTCAGGGTGAGGGGAGAAAAAAAGAGGAAACAAGAAATTTACATGATATTTTATTATATACTTAAAAGAAATAATAAGGTGTACATAATAGATTTGCAGTTTCATGTGCAATAGTTTTTATTATACTATGTTATGGACATGCTTTTATATTCCATAAATTAAAACAAAAAAATTCTTCAAGTGGTTAAAACTATTAAAAAAACACAAATAAAGATCACTCTGTCAGGTTGCATTCAAAATATGTTAGCGGTTAGGAGATAGGAGCTTGACCTATGGTTTCATTGGTTTAGGGAACTCTTGCGTAAGGAAACATCCTCTGCTAAGGTAGGACCTCACTTTATCAGTAATCATTTTAGAGATTTGCCTAAAGCACTAAAAATCCTCAATTACATGAAGAATATGTGTCATAGACAGGGTTTGAATGCACATCTTCTTCTCTTTGAGGTAAACTCTATTCATTGCACCATGAAACTTATACAGTTCAAAATATGGTATGGGATTTAAATTAAAATGTGGCCCCTGGAGATCTGCCTCTTTCAAGAGCCAAGAAAAGTACCAAGTGATCAAGAGGAGAATTGCACAAATGGGAGAGATCAAGAAGGAGAAAGTTAGGATCTTGAGCTAGGACAAATAAGCAAGTCACTTGGTGAGAGGCAGTGAATGGACAAATGTCAGAATGCTGATGAGTCTTTATAACTAGGCAACCCCCACTTATGTGAACATCAGGGGTGACATCTAAGTCATGTTGGTATAACACTTTATGAAGAACTTAGAGAGATAGCAAGAGAAAGGGATTTTTCCACAGCTGGGGTCAATTTAACTGATCTCAGTGCTTAACTGAAGATGAAAAAAAAAACCTGTGGCTTAATTAGAGGTGACAAGCTTTGGTACGAGCCTGGTAGAAGGAAAAAGATGGCATAACTTCCTGAATGTCAAAGTTGCAAGTAGTAACTGGGGAAGGAGGATGATAAAGTATCTCTCTCTCTCTGTCTATTTATCTATTCATCCATTGATCCATCTATGCGCCATGTTAATAGACTTCCCCTGAAAAAGGGGGAAATCAACTTTCTAGTCAAGTATTAAATATGTATTGAGGTATCTATGATGAGAATATAATATGTAATTTGACATAAGGTTACTGCCTCAAATTGCATATCTTGTAGGCATCCTAAACTCAGTATTTTCAGAAATGGACTCATCATCTTCCTTCCTGCCAAACCTTCCTTTCTTGCTAATATCCCTATTACTGTTGAAGGCACTACCATCCCTCCAGTCACTAGACCTGCAACTTTGGTGTTATCATTGACTTCTTCATCTCTCCCACTCACCATATCCAATCTGTTTCCAAGGCCAGTGGATTCTAGGTGCACTTAGGTGGCATGTTGGATAGAAATTTAAGCCTGTAGTCAAGAAGACCTGAGTTCAAAAATGGCCACAGACACTTATTAGTGACACTGGACAAAGTACAACCTGTCGTCCTCAGTTTTTCCAACTTTAAAGTGGGGATAATAATGGTATATACCCTGTAGGGTTGTTGCGGAAATCAAATGAGGAAGTGATAAAGTGCTTACCATAGTTGCTGATACATGTTTTATTTAGTTGATTTCAGTAGTGTCTGACTCTTTGTGACCCCTTTTGGGATTTTCTTGGCAAAGATTCTGGAGTGGTTTGCCATTTCCTTCTCCAGTTCATTTTACAGATTAGGAAACTGAGGAAAACAGGATTGAGTGATTTGCCAAGGGTCATGTTAGTAAGTGTCTGAGGCTGGATTTGAACTCCAGTCTTCCTGACAGGCCTGGAACTCTGTTCACTATGCTACCTAGTTGACTCCTGGCACATAATAGGCACTTAGTAAATGCTTGACCCACTCTCACACTTTCTACCTTTTTAACATATCTTGTCTATGTCTGCCCTCCTCTGATATTGCCGTCAACCTCATCCAGTCTGTCCTTGCCTCATCCCTATACTTTTTCAATAGCTGCTGGTTGGCTTCCCTTTCTGAAATATTTCTCTACTACAATTCATCCACTATTTGGAGGTCATATTGATATTCCTATTTTTTTCTTTTTTTTTTTGGTAAGGTAATTTTTATTTATTTTTCTGTTTTCAACATTTACTTCCACAAGATTTTGAGTTCCAAATTTTCACCTCATCTCGCCCCTCCCTCCACCCCAAGATGGCATGCATTCTGAATACCCCTTCCCCTAGTCTGCCTTCCCTTCTATCTCTCCCCTCCTTCTTTTATCCCCTTCCCTTTCAATTTTCCTGTAGGGCAGGATGGATTTCTGTACCCCATTTCCTGTATTTCTTATTTCCCAGTAGTATGTGAAAACATTTTTTTAAACATGTGTTTTTAAAACTTTGGGTTTCAAATTTTCTCCCTTCCTCCCTCCACACTCACCCTCATTGATAAGGCAAGCAACTAAATATAGGTTATATATGTGCAGTTATGCAAAACACTTCTATAGTAGACATGCTGTGAAAAACTAACTCTATTTCCCTTAATCCTATCGCACCCCCCCATTTATTCTATTCTTTCTTTTGACCCTGTCCCTCCTCAGAAGTACTTGCTTCTGATTACCCTCTTTCCCAATCTACCCTCCTCTCTATCATCCCCCTACTCTCTTGTCCCCTTACTCCTCTTATTTTCCTTTAGGGTAAGACAGATTTCCATACACAATTGAGTGTGTACCTTATTCCCTCCTTAAGTCAAATTTTATGAGAATAAGATTCACTTATTCCCTCTCACCTTCCCCTGTTTCCCCTCCACTGTAAGAGCCTTTTCTTTTCTGTTTTTTTTGTGAGATAATTTACCCCATTCTACCTCTCCTTTTCTCCTTCTCCTAGTATAATCCTTTCTCACCCCTTAATTTTGTTCTCCAGACATGACCCTTTCATCTTCCACTCACCCTGTGCCCTCTATCTCTATCTATCTATCTATCTATCTATCTATCTAATCTATCTATCTATCTATCTATCTATCTATCTATCTATCTATCTATACCTACCATGTTGATATTCCTAAATCTATGTCAGCCCCTATTTAATAAATGGCAATGCCTCCCTATTACCTCCAGGATCAAATCAAAGTCCTCTGGTGTTCAAAGCCCTTGATAACCTAACCCTTTCATACCTTTCCAGCTTTCTCACACCTTATCACACTTCCCCTCTACCACTTGTCTAGCCCTCATCCCCCAAGTATTCTGCAGTTAAGGTACACTAATTTATTTTCTCTTCCTTGCAGAAGAGACTCCATCTCCTGATTATGAGCATTTTCACTGATTGTCCCCAATACCTGGAACTCTATCCCTCCTCACCTATCCTCAGTAGCTTTTTTTTAGGTGAGACCTTCAAGTTTCACCTAAAGTCTCATCTTCTGCAAGAAGCCATTCTTTACCCCTCCTTAATTATGGTGCCTTCTCTCTGAGGCCATCTGCAATTTATCCTGTAGAGACAGAGATAAAGTTAGATAGAGAGTCAGATCCAGAGAGAGATTAGAAAGGGATGAATATAGATATTATTAGTACATAGTTCTCTGCATGCTTTCTTCCCAACTAGAATGTGAGCTTATTGAGAACAGGGGCTGTGTTGTTTTTCTTTGTTTCCCTAGAGCTTAGCATAGTGCCTAGCACACAAAGCTTACTTAAAACTGCTAGTAGACTTGTATCATATTTTTATTTCAATATTATATTATTTCAACTTTTGATTCACATATATCTTGTTTTTATTATTACAGGTAGATCACATTTAGCCCATATTTATTATATCAATGTACTTTAAAAATTATGTTTTTCTTTTAAAAGTGGCTTACTCTTGATTCTTAATTAAGGGTTCCTGTTAGAGAGATGTGGATCATGTTTATTAGCTACAAAAAAAAGAAACTTATTAACATATAATGGGAATTGCCTTGATTTATAGTCACATGCAGCAGAGTAGTACTTCAGCCTCTCATAAGATAGATGTATACAAGAGATCAAAAGCTTTTTTAAGGGAGAAGTCATTTTAAAATGTTATGATTAATTTTTGAAGCGTTATATATAATGCATAAGAATATATCATAACTATATACTTATATGTATATATATTGTATGCGCTTCAATGGATTTATGTTCTCATTTATAGGGATTATGAAATTTGTGCCAAGTCTCCATATAGATATTGAGCAAACATATTTGTGGCAGTAGATGTCCATCACATTTTATTACTATATTCAATTTATGCAAATTAATTTAATAAAGAAAAAAGAATAACATTTATTGCTTCTAAAGTACCCTTATTATAGTACATACATGGCCTAGGAATTGGGAGGATTGTCTTTGAGGAATACCTATGAGCATACTTATATGACTTTATCAAGTTAGCTTGTTGTCACCGCGGAAGAAAAACATCACTGGCTTTAAGAATGGGGCAGGTGAAAGGGCAAGAGGTAGAAGATAAAGGAAGCAAAATTGTAGCAAATATAAAGACATCAAGGCATAATGGATAGAATGTTGAACTTGGAGGCCAAAAAACTTGGAACAAATCTTATCTCAGACAGTTACCGGTGGTGTGAACCTAAGGAATTGATTTTAATTATCTTTGTCTCAGTTCTTCAACTGTAAAATGAGAACCTCTAAGATTCTTGAAAAGTCTAAATCTCATCTTTTTAACCTGTTTGCCTCAGTTTCCTTATCTGTAAAATGAGGAGAATAGTAGAACCTACCTGCCAGGGTTGATGTGAAGATTAAATGGGATAATATTTGTAAAGTACTTAGCACAGTGCCAGGCACATAATTGGTGCTAAAGAAATGTGAGATGTGATGATGACAAGGATGATGATGATGATGACAAGGGTGGTGGTGGTGATGCTGATGCTGATTTTATAAACCTTGGCTTGAGGAACAATGGTGTGGAGCAGTGATGTTGATGGATGGGGCAATAAATTAGGAAAGAAAGTCCCAAGGGTGGAGCCAAGGGCAGCCTCTATACTTCAGACATTGAGGAAGTGGAGTTACTGAGGGATTGGTCTGCATGAGAATTCTAAGACTGGGCTCTATTTGTGTCAAAAATTAAAGATCTATTGATCGTGGTGCATAATTCATTTATATTTTAATTGGATTAGTCCACAAACGGGTAAAACTCATCATAGATATTAGCATAATAGGCTAAAATATCTCCATTTGAGTACTTAAAGAACACTACCTATAATCACTTGTTTCCGTTTCATGCATGGCCTAAGGAATAAAATTGTCTATTTGATTTACATGTCAAAGGACAGATTTTTAAAAGTAGATTTGGAACAATTTGGAGTATATATAGATCTGTATATATGTAGTAGGGGTCTGAGAATTGACTGGCAAATTGAGATTTTTAGTTAAGGACATAATTTCCTCTCAGCCTGCAACCTATGAGCTGACCTCAGGAGTTTTTGAGGGCACACACAGAGGCTGTAAAAGACAGAATGGGAGTAAGGAGTAGATATTGTAACAGCTGAGAAGCAGCAGCAACAGTATGCAGATAGGCTCTCCAGCCCAACCCTGGGATCCAATAAGCTAAACTAGAAAGAAAATAACAACAGCAACAAAAAAACAAATTAAAAAGAAGATACCAAAAGAAAAGAAAAGACAGTTTTCAAAGGGAGCTGAGCTACAGCAGAGAAAGGAGAGGCTGAGATAAGCCTATGTGTTCCTTAAAGCCTCTTGCTACAAAGAATTCAGACTGAAGCTGCAGTTATAATTTTCTCTTCAAAGACGGAGAGGAACTTCCAAAGACCTACCATTTTCCCAATATCACCTCATGTATCTGTCTAGGAGTAGGCACTGTAATATTCTCTGTTTCTTTCTTTTATTGAAACATCTTCTGGATTATGATTTTGTCTCAAATATACAGAAACTTTGGAAATAGATATTTCCTAACTGGGGACACTGGTCTATTATAATTATATGAATTATATCATATGGTTGCATTGTTAAGTATATTATATTGTCGTGTCAACAAATTTTCATCTCACATAAACTAAAAAAAATGAGAAAGGGACAAAGTTGACCAGAGAACATTATATGACACATAGGCTAAAAAAGCTAGCCAGCAGTTATAACAGAATATCATAATTAAGTCTCATCTCTGCTGTAAGAAAGGAAAAGGGACAGGGTAGAAACAGGTGAGGCCTAAGTGAATTGTAAAAGGCTTAGGAGAGATTCAACTTTTCCCCTTCAGGGGGAAGAGAGTAGAAAAAGGATTAGATACTTTCTTCAGTACTACACCCTTGGTTTTACATAAACAAAACACTTAGGTGAAACAAGGTGTCAGCACGGTATGGTGCAAAAGTTGTAGATTTGGAGCCTAGAAGTGCCATCCTCACAGCCTAGCTCTTCTGTTGCTCCCTGTGACCTTTAGCAAATCACTTAACATCTCTGGGCCTCATTTTACTCATATATAAGATATTGAGCTCAGATAAAATGACATCTAAGTTTCTTTCACCTCTGAAACTGTGATCCTAAAAATCCAGGGAACATTGATGTTATTATCTGAATGAACTCACTTTTCAAAATCCATTTTAGAGGACAGAGAAATAAATGAAAATCTGTTTTTTTTTTCTATATCATGTAACTTCAAAGGATACTTGCTTATTTTCTGAACTCGTTTTTCCCTTTTTTGCCAAGAGTAAGGAGGATATATTCAGTTTCCAAAGTAGAACTGCATGTAATTGGATTCAATTTGGCAGAGAATGGATTCATAGGATTCCAAAGACTTGCGCTACAATAAAATTTAAGAACTATGTTTTAGTTTTGGATTGTTTTGTTTTATAGTTGTAGGGGTTGTGGCTTGTTTTAAATGAAGAGCAGCATGGTAAACTGGATAAAGAGCTGACCTCAGATCCAGGAACACATGGGTTAAAGTTCTATCCCTAAGAAATAGTGGTTGTGTTACCTTGGGAAAGCAAATTCAACTATCTTTAAGAACTAGACAGTTAAGAAATAACTTGTAAATAAAGTGATGACCAGGATGAGTAGAGTGAATTTTTACAACCATGTCTTCCATTGATCAAAAATGATAAATAAATGAGTAAGCATACAGATAAATAAATTAATAAACAAATAAATGAATAAATTAAGGAATGCTTAAATAAATGAATTAATAAATAATTAGATCAATAAATTAAAGAATAAAAACATGAATAAATAAAAAGACAAATAAGAAAATAAAATGACTATAAAGATACAAAATTAACAAATAGAAAACAGTGAAGAAATACTTATCAACTTATAATTAAATATATAAATAAAAATAAGTAAGTTAAAAAACAAACAAACAAACAAACAAATGAATGGATGAATGAATAAATGAATGTAACTCCCCACCTGAAATTTTGAAGCATCACAGTAGGTAAACATTTTGCTGGAAACTGATATTGGTTGTTACCCTGGCACAAATTGGGCTGATACCAATCAACTCTTAGCAAACAACATATATAAGATGGAAACTAAATTTCATTTATTTATTTAGTGAAATAGTTTTGCATTCAGAAATTCCTGGAAAGAAAATAATTATATAAATTAAAGAGTGTGGAAAGTCAAAAATTTACTTTGCCTATCTGTATAAATATAGCTAAATTAGAGTGTGTCTATCTATCTATCTATCTATCTTTATACCTATCTATAGTATCTATATCTATAGCTATAGAAATATCCATATCTGTATCCTTTATATCATGTATATCTCTACATATATTTACATATATAGATACTTGTGTATATTTATGTATGTGCATGTATATATATATACATATACATGTACACATATAAATAGATACACTGGCACATATACACATACATTTATGTGTACATATTTGTACATATTTACAAACCTGTATATGCCTATATGTATGAATGTATATGTAAATGATTTTTGTATTTGTTTATATATGTTTTTGCATATGGCACACATCTGTAATAATATCCAAGTAAGTAATAAGCTGCATTTGGTCAAGTTACTGCTTGGTGATTTCTCTAGACTTACTTGACTCATGGAATTTATGTAATCACATCATCATCTAATTCCTTGACTTTAGCACAATGTTATTAAACTATTAGAACTGTTCATAAACATATGGCCTAGTATATGAACTTGTCTAAGTAGTGACTGGAGAGAAAAAAAAAAGAAAAATGATGTAATTTCCCTTTTTAATTTGTTCCTTGGTTATGCTTATTTATTGAACATTCTTTGAATCAGATGTACCATGGTTCTATAATTGCATCTGGGCACATCTTCCAGAGGCTTCCGCAGCTTGTACGTCCAGAGGGGCCAACCTGGATTTTAAAGGGCTTCAAGTCAATGCCACAATTTGTTGTTAGGGTGTTCCAGTCTTGCTCAACTTCACGTGACCTCATGTGGGGATTTCTTGGCACAGATCCTGGAGTGGTTTGCCATTTCATTCTCCAGCTCATTTTCAGATGAGGAGACTGAGGCAAACAGGGTTGAGTGATTTGCCCAGAGTCATATGGCTAGTAATATCTGAGGTCAAATTTGAAGTGAGGAAGATGAGTCTTTCTGACTCCAGGCCCAACACTCTATCTACTGTGTCACCTAGATGCTAATCCTAAAATAGATTTGGTTGAAACAATTAAGGATATTTAGCTTCCAGAAGAGAAGACTTATGGGGTATTAACCTACTTTCATAACAACCCTAACATTCAATCCCTTCTCTGTGCTAACACATTCATAACACCAGGTCAGATCCTTATATCCTCTTTTTGGATTATTTCCATAGCCTCCTAATTGGTCTCTCTAATTTTCAGTCTTTCATCTCTACAATATTCCAAATTTGTAGTCCTCAAACACATGTCTGAGCATGCTATTACCTCAGTTAAGACTCTTCAGTAATCTCTCTTTGCCTCTAAAATAAAAGACAGAATCCCATATTTAGAATACCCATTCCTCCCTCATTTTTAGAAATTTGAGAGAGGGAACATTGCATATATTGTCAGACATGGTTGATTTTGCTTAATGACTTTCATTTAAAAATAGTTGTTACAATGAATGACACTGGCTGAGGGATGGGTAGATTTAAGAAATTAAGTCAATGTCAAAACAAAAATCAACAGAAAATAAAACACCTGCTATGAAAACAAACAAAAACAAGGTGAGGAAAAGAAAAGAATAAGAGAATCTGTTCTACTATGGTGGAGGAGAAAACAATAAGACAAATGGTCCTATCTAGTAATCTATAACTGATAGGCACAAATATTATTCAGATGATTTATGATCTATATATACAGTCCCCATATACCTGTATTTTCCACTATGTATTATCAAACATCTATGTAAAAGTTACCAAGTTACAGTCCCACATCACCATTTACTATATAGCTATCTACAATCACATCAAGCTGGTAGCAGACAATGCTTCTTATGCATCTACTCAATAATTCCTGGGACATTTGGGCAACTGTCACATTGCTGATTAAAAAGCTGTATCTTGACCAGAGACCATACTTTCTTCCCAGGGAGACTTAATATTCTCCAATTAATTAGAATTACACTCTAGGGCTGATCTTGATTAGCCAGTCAATGAGTGAATGTAGACTCCTATGTAATACTAAATGTAGCTAGCCACAAACTTCCCATCTATCCATAGTAGGAATCTTGGCTTTTAGAAAGAGCATGAAAATGGACAGTTACATAAGTTCAATTATCATCAAAACAACAGCAACAACAACAACAACAATAACAATAAACCCTCTCATCACTATTAATCACTCACATATTTGAATTGTATTGCTCCCATAAACTCTAAGTCTCTTTAGGAAAGGGCTGTTTCGCTTTTGCCTTCCTATCCCTGGTACCCAGAACAGTGCTGTATAATAATAGGTACTTAACAAGTTTGTGTGTGTGTGTGTGTGTGTGTGTATGTGTATGTGTGTGTGTTTCCTTTCATCCACCCATTCATTCTTTCACCTCAAATTTAACATGTCAAAACCAGAATTTATTATTTCCCTCACACAGTAGTGAATATACCATCTCCTTCAAACTTTCCTATTTTTGTTGAGAATCACCATCTTTCCAGTCACATAGATTTAAAACCTCAGCATCATTCTTAACTATTCCTTCTTCTTCACTTTTCCTAAATAATCAGTTGTCAAGTCTTTCTGAATGTGGCCCCACAATATATTTTATCTCTCTCCTTTTCTACAGTGACATGACCCCTCACCTAATTCAATCCCTAATCACCTCTTGCCTGACCGTTGAGACAGATGACCTGCTAACTGGAATCCCAGCTTCCACCTTCTCCTCTTACTTATCCATTCTTCACAAAACTGACAGAATTATTTCTCTTAAACAAAGTTGTTACCCCTATCTCAAGAACTTTCAGTGTGTCCCTATTTCCTCCAAGACAAAACACAAACTTTTCATCTTTGAAACCATTCACAATCTCATTTCAAGCTATGTTTCCAGAACTCACTTTTATGCACTCCACATTCTAGCCAAATAATCCTACTTGCTATTCTTCAAAATTAGAGTTACTTTTCCATCCCTTTTCTTTTGCACAGACTCTTACCTGTGCCTCAATGCACCGTCACTCCATCTCTGCTCCTTAGAATCTGATTTTTTTCAATATTAGATCAGATTCCACTTCCTCCATGAATTCTTTCTCCATCCTTCCAGTCATTATTACTCTCTCCCTCTTCACATAATCATGTGCACATCTACATACACTTCATTTGTGCCATGGCAATGTACATTCCTCAAGAGTACATTCCTATTTGCTGTTTCTCCTTTATATTTCTGGAGCCTTGAATGATTCTTTGCATTTAGGAGGAACTTTATAGATAGCTCTTGGATTAAATAAGTTGAAATTAAAATAAGTTGCCTCGGGAGGCATTCAAATGTGGAGAAAGAAAGAAGAGGAGATTGTTGTGTCTGAGTGACTGAGGAAATAATGGAATCATTAACATAAATGGGCAACTCAAGAAAGGTACAGGCTTTTTGGAGACAGGTGACAAGTTGGATTTGATATATGATGATGTTCATTACCAAGGGCTCTGTAACTTAGCCTGTTAACAAGGTTTTCTTCAAATATTAAGTGGGACTGTGTTTGTTGACTTAGAAAAAGAAAGAACACCCAAAATAATGAAAAAAATAGTATTTTATGGATTTATCTTAACAAGTCCCTCAGTAAACCAGTTCAGTAAATAATTCCTATATACTCCTTGGCACCCAGAATACTTGATGAAATATTAAAGAAGGTTCTTAAATATGACAGTTCAAACTATCAAGAGCCTGAGCTCTTGTCACTACAATTTGAATATATTTCTTCTGCTACTTCATTTTCTTTGGTCTATAGAATAAAAATCCAGGGTCCCATGAGATGGAACACCTAATCAGTCTGGTCATAAAGCCCCCCTCAGCTGCTAAAGGTGAGGAAAAATAGAGAGTTCATTTTGTGGGATATGAGATAAAGACATTGTTCTATCTCTTTCATCACACAGGGCATTGCAGAAAAAATAGTCTCACAGAAGAGCATAACATATCTAGTAAATCTGCAACTGATGAGGCTTCAGGAGATGGAAAAGCTTAAATTATGTCAGCGCTTTGCCTGATGGTAGAGGGTTATTTCTTTGGTACATTCATCTTCAGTGCTTTTCTCTAGCTCATTTTCAGTGACTGGAGTGATCTAAACTTCCATCCTTTAGACCTTTGGTGGTTGCTCCATATTTTGAAAGATTTCATTAAATGAGATTCTCTCTGTCAAAGCTTAACTTGTCCCATTCTAGAATCTGACTATATCCTGTACTATTTTGCTCAGGACGGTATCATTTGTTTGCAATAATACCCTTGATAAAGAGAACCATTTGTATGATCAGTGAAGATTCAAATCAAAAAACGTATCTTGCATTTAAATAATGATTCTATGTAACTACCATTCTTGGCCCAGCAATATTATTTCACTTTAAAGTCATGAAGTCAACGATATTAGGTAGTGAATGTAGCTAAATAGAAGCTTCCATCCTCCTTGTTATTATCCCCTTCCTTTCTCACTCACCACTATAACAGAAAGCTCCATCCCCAACAGAACTGAGATTAAAAGACAGTTGTCTTTCTAGAATTCAAAATCACCAAATATCAGAGACCTCAGAGGCCTCCAAACCCAAAGTATGTTTGAACAACAATTCTGTCTACAACATTTCTCACAAGTAGTCATTCAGATTTCAATTGAAGTCTTCCAATGAAAGGGAATCCACTACTCCTGGTATGGTACATTTCCCTTTGGGGCAGTTCTAATTGGGAGTAAGTTAGCTATTACATTGTGGTGAAATCTCCTTCTCTGAGGTGGCCACATTGTCCCTCACTTTGGATCTTAGGAACATTCAAAAATAAGCTAATATCTTTCTACATGACTGCTTTGCCATTTTCAAAAATACCTCTCATGCTCCTCCCTCCCAACATATTTTCTTCTCTAAGGTAGCCATTACAATTTCTTTGAAATGATACTTATATGACCTGGACTTCAGACACATTCTTATTTTGGTTTCTCCTTGTCAGACACATTCCAAATTACCAGTGTCCTTACTGAAATCTAGTATAGCAGATATGATGTGAATAGGACAAAGTTCAGAGGGGCTGTCACCTCCCTGGTTCTGGACACTATGCCTTGCTAAATGTAGCCTTGGTTCTATTATCTATATTAACTGCCATTTTAGATGGTGGATTCGTATTGAGCTTTCAATGTCCTGAAACACTCAGTTCTGTCTCATGTGAAATACTATAGAGTCACAAAACCTTCATTCCTTATTTTACTACAGTTGGTTTTGAATCTAACTATAGGAATCTACATTTACCCTTATTCAGTTTCACCTTTTTTTGTTTATATTTTTAAAGATTAGGTTCATCATTCATACTTATGGAGATAAACTTGATTCCTTTGTTATTAAACATGTAATCTATAGCTCTAGTTTTGTTCCTTCTGCAAGTTTAATAAGCATACTATGTATTGCCTCTAGGATAAAATAAAATTTTTTTTTGATATTTAAATGCCTTCTCAATTTAGATCTAGCCTATTTTTTTTCAGACTGATGTCACATCATTCCCTCTCACCTAGTCTAAAATACAGGATAATTTGGTTGATCAGATTGCTATGCCCTATAAACAACACCATAATTCCATCTTCAACCTAAAGTTTTGGAATGCTTAGCATCTTTCTAAGACACTTCAGGAACCACCCTCTATCAAAGTATAGTAAAGAAAACTGAGAATGGTAAAGTTAAACATTGTCAGAGCTAACGAGAGGATTTAAAGGAAGGAATTTCTGAAACAAAACACAAAATTATTGTGAAGGCTGATTACAAAACAAACAAAAACTGAGGGAGGTGGTGGTCAGCAAGAGAGACAAGACCCTGTGTATGTGGGTTTAGGTTGAGAAGAGGAAAGACAGGAAGCTTACTGTGAAAAGTTGATCCAAGAAAAATAAAATGAGGCTTCTTATTTTTTTTTATGTTTTATGGTAAGGAAAGAAATACTCCAACAGGTTTTGGAAGAGAGAAAACAAATGAAAAAAGAATAATCACAACCATAAATGGGATCAATCATCCACAAAACAGTGGCAAAAGGATTTAAAAACAAAAATCCACCCATTCTGTAAATATAACACATTTATTTAAAACATAAAGATTCAGAAAGAGACAAAATGAGGCATTGGAATAGATTTTATTATACTTTGGCCTGATTCTCCCCCCCCCCCCAAAAAAATATGTAGAACTAGTCATGGAAAGAAAAATCAGTATGGTTACTAAAGTTAATCAGGGTTAATATACATAGCTATGCTTTGCCTAAAGACTCTATAGAGTGTGAAAAAATGGGAAGAGGTTGAGGGTCCAGTCCTATGATTTAGTTACTATTGAGAATTATACATTACTACCTTCCCTTTGGTGTGCAGATAATCAGCTTTTCTGATGCTGTTTTAAAGAGTTGCCTAGGGGGCAGCTAGGTAGCAGCTGGGTGGTGCAGTGGATAGAACACCAGCCCTGGAGTCAGGAGGATCTGAGTTCAAATCTGACTTCAGACACTTCACATTAGCTGTGTGACCCTAGGCAAGTCACTTAACCCCGATTGCCTTGCCGCCCCAAAAAAATTCCTAAACCAATAAGAGGGTAAAGACTTGGTCTGTTTCATAAGGTATTCCTGATGCTGAGGTCATCTCTGTATCCATTATTTCCCATTGACTCAGTATCAATATTAAATGTACCAAATAGTAGTAGAGGAAAAGGTACTTAAATAGAAGGGAGTCCTAGATAGACCAATATATATGTATATGTATATATGTGTGTATATATATGTATGTAACATTGATGTGCCTTATTCAAATTTAGGGATAACAAACAAAAAGATTATTTAAAATAGCTTAAGAGGATGTAAGGAAAACAAGATATGTTTGAGCTTTGACAATTATTGAAATGGAATTTCAAGGATACTAGTTTTTTCAACTTTATATGGCACCCCAAAAATTATAAATAAATGAAGAAAGACAGAGATAGGCAATATTTTTACAGATCAAAAAGCAAGGGAAATTGCAATCAATAATACAAATATGAACAAAAGATAGAAGTATAATGTAGTCAAACTATAGTGTTTTTTTATATTGAGTTGAACAGCCCATTAAAAAAAAACAAAAAAAAGAAATTCTAACTATAAGGCAACAAACACAAATTGAGGGATGAAGGTAAAGAAGTCTTTGCAAGTAAAATATAACTTTGAATACTTATATTATCAATATAAAAAAGAGAGACAAGACTAATGAGCTGAATATGAACTAATGAAATAAAAAATAAACACATTAATAATTCTCAAACTAGAGCAGAAGTAGAAAATCTGAACATAATTGTACCTCATTATGAATCTATAAGTATAAATAGCTTTAAGATAAAATTGAAAATAAAATTGAGTCGACAAAATAAAAGGAAAGTGTTAGAAAAAAAATCCAGTAAAACAGACAAACCACTAAGTACTTTGATGAAGGACAGAAAAATGCCTAAAATAATGAGTAAGGGGGAATTAATGACAATGGAAAAAGTAGGAAAAAATTAAATAATAAAAATTGTCATAAATTAGTGTTTCAAAATCATGAAAAAATCTGAACAGTAATAAAATGGACTACTATTTAGAAAAGGAAGAGTAATAATCATCTATAATGCACCTAATATGTACCAAGCAGTATGATAAGCCTTTTTTACAAATATTATCTCCAACCAACTTTTTAAAGTTTCACAACAGTTCTGAGAGGCAATATCAAGATTAACAAAACTGTGAAATGTAATTCTAAACAATCAGATCTCAGATCTCAGATTGTTTAGATCTGATTGTTTAGAATTACATTTTACAGTTTTGTTTGGTGAGGCAGTTGGGGTTAAGCGACTTGCCCGGTGTCACACAGCTAGTAAATGTCAAGTGTCTGATCTGATATCAGTTTTGAACTCAGGTGCTCCTGAATCCAGGCCAGTTCTCTAACCACTGCACCACCTAGCTGCCCCCATAGATGAAATTTCTTAAATGGGAATAATGGGAAATTAATCCATATGAATTTTAAAAGAATACAATCAAATGTTAAAAGACCAAGTAACTGCTGTGCAGTATACTTCTTTTATGAAAAAAGAGTAACAGGTGTATTTTTAAACATCTTTCCACTATGAGATACATGTACTACTAATGCACCAACCAGAGAGAGATAGAAGTTTACAAATCAATAATACTCATGAATATTAATACAAATATAATAAATAAAATATTACTACATGTATTGGATCAATGGCATGAAAAATATTTATTTGACTGACAAAACAAAAGTCTAATACATATCACAATATTGTGATAACATTTTGAATTTGCAGATAGGAAGTTGTTGATGTAGTAGATCTCAGGAGAGACATGTTTATGACTGGATCTATATATCTCTGAGCAGGGTGTGCTAGTAAATGTTTAACAATTGACTCTCTGAAAAAGTAGAATGTATATAGGACATACTTTTAAGCTTAATCTGCATTATTATCATTTCCTCTAAAACTTTCTTCAGCCTAGACAATCCACAAAAGAGTAAAATAAGTTCTAAATTTTGGCATTTGCTGATTTTTTGAGGTATAAATGCTTACACTGAAAATTTAACAATTGGTTTTCAAGAGCTGGTTGTTGACTACATCTGTGCCTGGGAATCATATTTGTAAAGATGATAACGCAATCCATGGGAATGAATAAGTTCACCAAGTGAGTGTAATAAAAGAAAATAGAAAGGACCTCAGGACAGAACCTTGGGGTATGCCCTCAATTAAGAGCCCAGGTATATCATATGAAGTATTGATTAATTAGTAACCATGTGACAGACAATGTGCTAAGTACTGAGGGTAAGAAGAAAGGCAAAAACACCCTCACTATCTTCAAGGAGTTCATACTATAATGGGGGAAAATGAACATACAAATATATTGAATGTAAAAGGAATGTAATTTCAAAGGGAAGGAACAAGCAATGTGTGTATCTATGTGTGTGTATGTGTGTGTGCATGTGTGCATGCATGGGCTTGTGTTTCCATGTGTGTGCTGGGAGAAATCTGGAAAAAGCCTCTTGTATAAGTTCTGATTTCAGCTGAGTTTTGAAGGAACCAGGGAAGATAGGAGAAAGGTGGGAGTAGGGGGAACATACTAGGTACATTGTGTCTCTATGCCAAGACCCTGACTTGAAGAGATCGATTATTATGTGTGAGGAACAGCAAGAAGGCCAGTTTCATTGGTAACATAAAGTATATTGCAAGAAGACTGAAAAGGCAGGACAGGGACAAGTTGTGAAGGACTTTCAAATTCAAATGGGATGTCATACTTGATCCTAGAGGAATAGAGTTTAATGAGTAGGAGAGTGACATGGTCAGATCTGTTTTAGGAAAGTTATTTTGGCAGGTGAGTGTAGAATGGCTTAGAATGAGGAAAGCCTTGATACAGAGAGACTTCTAGTAGTCCAGGCATGAGGTGAAGAGGTAACAATAACCACAGCAAATTCAAGAGCCTGTACCTTTAGCAATGGGATAAGTAATCTTCTCCAGCAAAAACATAAACTCATTTAGGACAGGAGCTGTTTAGGTTTTGTCTTTGAATCTTCAGACTTAGTGTGATACCTTATACATGAAATACACTCAATAAATATGTATTGGATTGAATAAAATGGTCATGAGATGAATTGAATAGAAGTGAATGATGATTTCATTGTTAAAAGGAATTCTGTGAGGCCAAGCACATCAACTAAAGTATTGGACTTTCTCATAAAAGCCTCTGTGTTATTATGTTACATATATATGAATGTGCAAAGTTTCGCAGTCCAAAGGGGGTAAAAAGTGTTCATCTATATTGGCCTTGTTCAAACTGTATAAATTTTTTAAAAAATAATGACTTCTTAGGGGAAAATTCATAGATACCATGCTATTCTATTTAGATTCAATGTATGTTTTAGTCTATTCAGAAGATTTGATATCAAGTGCTCAGGAATACCAACATTTTATCTTTGCAAGATTATAGCTAAAATGTTTTTTTTTTCTTTTTCAAATTGAGCTGCTGAGCTTTGGAATCACAGATGTTTCTATGCACGATGGCTAGGGTTCTCTTAAAAAATAATTTAAAAACGATGTTGACGTAGTAAAAAATATCCCAGTTTCCAAAGCAAAGGTCTCAAAGCACAGAATGCGGTTAGGTCAAAGGTCAGTGAACAATATGGATTGGATTATATGTTTTCTTAACTTGCTGCAGGCTTTAAATGACTTTCTAAATAATTCACTGCTACAATTCATATATAAGGAACAGGCCCAAGACTTGTTATTTTTGTTTTGTTTTGTTTTGTTTTTTGTTTTTTGTTTTCCCTCCTTGTGAGCACAAATCAGTTAGTAATGTCTTTACTAAGGAATGTGAATTTTTTTTTAGCTTTAATAAACAAATGTACTTAAAACATAATGCTCCAACAATATTTTCACTGAGTACTATTAAGAATTTTAAATAACTAATTACTACTGGTATGCAAATTTAGTGAAACCCAATTAAATAGATATCAGATCTATGGATCAGCCAGCTAAACAAATGCTTTCTATCAGTCATAGACACCCTAGGTTTGAAGGGAAAGCTGTTTAAACAAATAGATGATAAAAGATTAAGTGTATCCAATAAGAAATCCCCATAAGTATTGAGTGCTGGAATCCAGTGATTATATTTGCCTTACAAATGTGGTAATACTTTGTTTCAATTCTTCAAAGGATTAAAATAATATTATCCCAAATAAATATTCTCCCAATTGATAAGCTGAAGCAACAGCAGGAGATTTTGTTTCAAGGGAGTGGAATAACATAATGCACTAGGGAAAGTACTATTGGAAACCATAGGATCTGGGCTCAAAACCCAGTTTTGCTGTTTACTCCCTAGGACACTTTGGGCTGCTTAAAACTCTCAGGGCTTCAATTTTCTCCTTTTTAAATGAAGGCGATTGGACTTTGAGATGTTATCCTATGAGGTTCAGGAAAAAAGTTGCTTAGGGTTGGCAAAGTTGCTATATTCATGCATATGGATATCTGACACATGGAAGAGATTTTTGATTCATTCTGCCAGCTCCCAAAAGGCAGATCCAGGAACAAAGTGTGCAAATTGTGGAGGGGCAGATTTCAGTTTGATTTAAGGAGAAACTTCTTAACAACAGAGCTATCCAAAACTAGAATGGGTTGCTTTGAGAAGAGCCATGTGACTGACACTGAAAGTCTGCACAAAGAAGCCTGTATGTTCATACACATTGGGTAGGTTGGAGAACCAACTCTTTTGAATGTATGGTTCAGACTAGATAGCCTATGAGATCTTTTCCAACTCTGAGTTCCTATGAATTTATAATTCCTTTATACCATTATTATTAGCCCATTGAATAACTAGATTATACCCTATATTAAGGGAAGCAGTATGGGCTAGTCACAGGGGGGATGATGGTTTCAGAGTCATAGGACCTGGGTCTAAAATCACACTCTCTCTGCTTCATTGTTCCCTTGGGCAAGTCACCTAGTCGTTATCGGCTTCAGTTCCATCATCTTTAACATAACACCACTGAACTAAGTGATCTCTAAGATTCTAAGGTTGCAGCTCTAAATCTATATTCTTAATGTAGGCAATCTTAAAGATTTCTACTTTATATCATAACAAAGCTAAGATCTATACAACTTGTATCTGTGTATGACCAATAAAACTGTTTTATGCTGCAAAGTACAAATTAATAAATATGGAAAATAAAAAGATAATAATAATAACAACAAAGGGACGACATCCGAGAAAGTGATTACAAAATCTCAGCTACCAAAGATATTTAACTAGCCAGATTTCATTGATCTGCTGTAAGGCTTTGTCAACTAAAGCTTCTCCCTCTCACCCCCCTTAAATTGATTCTCCATTTTGTCTTCTTTCCTCAAAGGCACACAGCAGGAGCCACTGTCTACAGACAGAAAACAGGATCTTGCTGTAGGCATGGGATAAAACAAAAAGACACTGATTAAAGGGGGGAAAAAGCAGACCACTGTGACCATTTGATCTTAAAGTTATTGATCTTGTCAATCAGTTACTGACACAGAGTGGCCATTTAAATCGGTAATAACTGTTCGTGTTTCCACCATAAACCTGAGCATTTTGAAAGTTCAAGAAATCCATAGGATAATGTGATTTGGTATTAATTTCACAGGGAGGACCTGAAGTAGATAAGTCAGTAAATGTTCTACTTTATGGGAGCAGGACCTCCAGAGAATCCTTTGAGATTTTAAAACCATTCAGCCAGGATCCTGACTCTTCCTTGGCATCAGACCCCAAGATAGAAGGTACTAGTGAGTAATTGTCCTTATATGTACCTTTTCTAAAGGGAAAAATGGGAGATAGTGTCAGGAGATAGGCAGAGTTAGGTGCTTGACAGGGTAATTGATAGAACTAAGTTCCTCAAGGACAGGGAATTCTATTTCTTTATGGATCCCTAGTACCTGGCCAATACTAATTGATTGATTGGTTGATTGAATGGTTTATTTAAAAAAATAACTGGCTTATGTAAAAATAATCACTACCTTGTAAAAAAAATAACACTAGTGTAATAGCAGGGAAAGGGCTAAGTAAACTGGTCCTCAAAAAGATCCTGCCCTCAGTCACTTGAAGTTTTAATATGCAAATTCTCAGCATAGATGTCTGATACATAGGGATTGCCAATAGTCTTTGTTCTACTACTCCCATTACCTGAGATCCAAATAATGGATAGAATTTTTGTATTATAAAAAAATTATTTTGTATCTAAAACAAACTTTTTTCTCAAATAATTAACTGTCATTAATAATACCATAGTAATAGCTAGTATTTATGTAGTGATTTAAAATTTGCAAAGTGTTTTACATATATTATGTCATTTGATCCTCTCAAGAGTCCTGGGAGGTAGGTGCTATTATCCCCTCCATTTATAGATAAGGAAATTGAAGCAGAGAAAAATTAAATGACTTATCAAGGGTCACACGCTAGTAGGTATTTGAGACAGAATCAGAACTCCAATGTTCTTGTTTCCAGGTCAGCATTATTTCTACTGCTTAACCTTGCTATCAGAAAGAGCATGATGGAAAGTGTGGTCTAGTGCAATGGTATCAAAGAGAAATGGGGGCTATCAAAACATACATAAGCATTCTTAGGGGCTGCATATTGACTTAGAAAAATAAACATACATATATATATATATATATACATATCTACACATATACATACACACATATAATCATAGATTCATTGTGTTAAATGTTTCCTAATTACATTTTAATCTGGTTGTGTCGTATTTTGGAACAATGTGGGCCATATGTGTCCTATGGTTCGTGTGTTTCACCCCTTATGTATCGTGGATAGATAACTGGTTTTAGTTCAAATACTGTCTCTGACACCATGGATAAATTATAACACTGGTAAATCACTTCTCAGTGTCCCAGATAACTGTCGAAAAATACAAGTTACAGAGTGGATACTACTGCATTGGCAGGAATTCCTACAATGAAGATGTCACAGGGCTAGCCTTATCTCATTAAAAATGCAGAGTGGCTACAAGAGAAGAAGACAGATTTAGCGTCAGATGATGTGGATTTAGACTTCATCTCTACCACTTACTGTGTGAAGCTGGTCTAGTAATTTCATCTTACTGACCTTCAGTTTCTTTCTCTTTAAAATGAGTTTAGATTGTATCGTATTTAGGATGTTTCAAAACGTGTAAGGGCCTCAGGAATTACCTAATCAGACCCATCCTTTAAAACAAATCTTTTCTCTCATATATGCAACTGTAGGTTATCTAGCTTGAAAACCTACCAGAAGGGAGAACTTTCTCCATCCTTAAATAGCCTAATCAGTTCTTGGACACCTGGAATTGTTAAGGAGTTTCATTTGTGTTATTATTTGTTGCTTCTTTTTTCCCCTAATCTCAAGTGTAAATCTTCCAGTATCATTCAGTGCTTCTACCTCTGTCTTCTAGGAATAAGCAGAACAAATTTAATCATGCTTCCACATGACCCGCTGCTCTCTTCCAAATCTAAAAATGTGATTCTCTATTGTAATTCACTTGCCATAGGCTGTTTATTCTCCATTTTTGAGGGATTTATCTTTCCTCCCATTAGAGATCTTTGCATTCCTTATTCTCATAAGAGGTGGAATGGAGTAGTATTAATAAACGCATAGCCTTGGGGTCAGAAAAACCTGGGTTAGACACTTAAATCAAATAACAAGCATTTATTAAGTACCAACTATTTGCCAGACCTTGCAGATACAATGTCAAAAATGAAGCCATCTATGGCCTTAAAAATTTGAGGTACAAAAGTAAATCTTTAATATCTAAGTTACAAGCTAGCTGATGTTCTTCATCCAGAGAAATAATTTCCACACTGGGAATTCTCTATATCTATGAACTGAAAGGTCCAAATATCTCTCCCCACTCCACCCCTCCAACCCCCTCAATTTTTTTTTTTTTTTGCTATTGTTAGCACCTTGGAACTGACAAATTTAAAACCAAATAAATCTGTTTCAGGGTAAGTAGGGAAACACATGTGTATCCCACACAGGTAGAACAAGAAATGTCTTTCAAGAAGCCTTGATTCAGTGCTCCCACATATTGCTATTATGACAGAAATACGCAACCTCTAGAACTCCTCACCTTTCATAATAAATGGGTATTTACGAGTACTATTAGTCCTGGATTCTGGGAAGTTTCACAGACAACTAAGGGCATATTTAGTCCATGTGTTTCTCCCATTTTCTTGTGTTTCCCAGCACTGTGGCCAATGTAAAAATCAGTCATTCTTTTATTTCAGTGGAAATGATGTGTTTTAAGTTTAGAACTAATACACATTCATGTTCATTCAGGCCCTTGTTTCATTTTCCCCTAGTCCAGCTCTGATCTTCGGGATTACCATTACTATTATTGTGATTCAGAAGGTAAGTTGTGTAAGGGACTGAGTAAACTTGGAATGGCAGGTCTCTAAACTTGAAAAATTTTTAAAATGTCTACTATATTATCTGTTTTCTTGAAATTGTAAAGCAGCCTTTTATGATTAATTTACATTTATAGACTTTCCTTTTCCTCCTGATAAATGTCACTCATCCTGTGAGGTAAGTATTATTCACCACTATACAGGGAAAGAAAGGAGAAACACAAAATTCACACTCACTCTAGCTTCTTACCTGCGTGAGCAACTTAGTTTAGAGTAGACAAAGCTGGGGACAGTGAGGCATGGTAACTGACTTCAGGCATTTCATATGGAAGGAAATTTATACCTGATTGATGCCAGAGCACAGAAGCAGGAGTAATGGGCAGACATTGCGAAGAAGAAAATTCAGGTAGGCTTTGAAAAAATAACAACTTTCTAACAAATAGATCTATATTAAAGTAGTAGAATGGGTGGCTTCTCAGTCAATAAACATTTGTTGAGCACCTAATATGTGCATGGTCCTCTGCTAAATACTGAGGGTATAAAAAAATGCAAAAGATGGTTCTTGTACTAATGGGGATCACAGTCTAACAGGGGAGACAGAATGCACATTAATTTGTACAAACAAGCCATAGATGGGATAAACTGGAGATAATCAAGAGAAGTAAGGAATTAGTATTAAGGTAGAATCAGGAAAGTTTCCTATAGAAGAAAGGATTTTAGTTGTAACTTGAAGGAAGTCAAGAAAGCCAGAAGGCAGAAACAAGGAGATAGAGTATTCCAGGCAAAGGGAACTGTCAGTGAAAGTACCTGGAATATGGGGATGGAGTGTCTTATTTTAGAAACAATAACGAAGCCAATGTCATTGAATTAGAGCAGTGGCAGGGGTGTGGAGAGTAGAGTTAGTTGGATGTAAAGTATAAGAAGACTGGGGAGGTAGGAGGAGAGCAGGTTATGAAGGACTTTGAAAATGAAACAGAATTTTATATTTGATTCTGGAGTTGGTAGTAAGCTACTGAAATACAGGGAGAGGGACATTATCAAGCTTGTGAATTAGGATGATATTGGAAACTGAGTAGATTAGAGTGAAGAGATTTAGATCATGGAGGTGATACCAACCATCAAGCTATAACAATAGTCCAAGTGTGAGATAATTAGAGCCTGTTCTAAGGTGGTGGCAATATTCAAGCAAAGGGGATATTTACAAGAGATTTTACTAAGGGAGAAACAAGAAGACTTGCCAACAGATTGGAATTTGGGAAGTAAAAGAGTGTGTAGCAGAGGATGACATCTAGATCATGACCCTGGAAGATCGGGAGGATGGTGATGTTCTCAACAGTAAGAGGGAAATTTGCAAGTGGGGAGATTTTTGTGACAAAAGATAATGAAATCAATCTTGGAAATGTTTTATCTAAGATGTCTACATTACATGGCATCTAGGTTGTACAGTGGATAGAGCTCTGGGCTTCAAATCAGGAAGACTAATTTTCATGAGTTCAAATCTGGCCTCAGACACTTACTGGCTGTCAAACCCTGAGCAAGTCACCTAACCCTGTTTGCCTCATTTCCTCATCTCTAAAATGAGCTGTCAAAGGAAATGGTAAACTCTAATATCCTTGCCAAGAAAACCCCAAATGGAGCCATAAAGAGTCAGACACCACTGAAACAACTGAACAGCTACATGACATCCAACTTGAGATGTCTAATTAGAGGTTGGAGATTCGAGTCTGGTGTTTAGGAGAGAAGTTCGGGATGTACAAGTAAATCATCTTCAATCAAAGGCTAGATGACTATCTATTGGGTGTACTGCAGTTATTGCCTCTGGGGTCATCTTTAAATGTGAAATGAGATACTTTGGCTATTTTGATTCAGATCAAAGAAGGAATGTATTTTCCACGACACATTTTGGGTTCATGTGTTAACAACAGATGTAACTTCCCACATGGAAAACATTCTGTTCTCAGTTACCTCAAATCACATCTGGGGTCCATCCCCAGTGATGCTGTGATTGAGCTTTGAGAGTCTTAGAAAATGACACTGTGACAACTTACTTGTTCTTGGACTTGAATTTCTGTAGAATTTCTTCTGGAGTTCTTCCTTCCTGATAAGGACAATCCATACAGCTAAGCAAGAAACATTATAACCTCTGGAATGTGAAGCAAAGATTCAATGGCACACATTATTCTTGGAGTGAAATATGACCCTGGGGAGATCATTTAGACTTTGAGTCTAAGTAACCTCTTTTTTTTTTAAAAAAAGGGAAATAGATATTTATGTTACATAGCTCACAAGCTTTTAATAATGTAGCAGAAATGAATCATGAGACCAGTTATCCTTGAGCTGATGACTTGGAATGTGTGTGTGTGTGTGTGTATGTGTATGTGTGTATGTGTGTGTGTGGGTACAGGGAGGACAGGTGGGGTGTGGGGTTTGCTAGAAGCAGTCCAGAGAATTTACAGATTTTTAAATTTGAAAAACACAGGTGAACTGTGTCCTTGGGCAAAATATTTTACCTCTTTAGCCCTCATTTTTCTTATCTGTAAAATGGAGGGTCTGGATTAGATTCCATAGGGGTGAGGAACCTGTGGCCTAGGGGCCACAGGTTCCCCACCCCTGAGAAGGTCTTTACTGTTTGTTTCAGCCCCTGTAAGTTTGAAAAATGCAACTTTGGCCAGAATGCAGATAGGTTGGGTAAAATAAATAAGTGTTAATCAATGAAAAGAGTCACGATCACAACTCTCACAAAATGTGCAAATAAGTCCATGGTAGGAAAATATGATGGTTAATAATATCATATACATGCTATACATTTTGGATGAAGCCAGAACAAAAGGTTTTGGAAAGGAATCATTGGTAATGACCATTGGACTGGATTGAGGAAGCTGCTTTGGGGAAGCTAGTTGGCACAGTGGATAGAGCATTGGGCTCAGAGGCGGGAAGGACCAAATTCAAAGTCTCAGCCATTTATTAACTATATGACTCTGGGCAAGTCACTAAACCTCTGTTTACCTTGGCTTTCTTACTTGTAAAGTGGGGATAATAAGAGCACCAACCTCTCAGGGCTGTTGTAAGGATCAAATGCAATAATAGTTGGAAAGTGCTTAGCACTTTTCCTGACACATAGTAATCGTTATTTAAATGTTGTTGTTGAGTCATTTTTCAGTCATATCTGACTCTTTGTGACCCCATTTGGAGATTTTTTTTTTTTTAGCCAAAGACAAGGTTTATTAGAACATTGTTTGGGGATGGGTGAGATTTAAAGAATTCACCATATTGGCCAGACTCTTAAGGAATCTAAACATTTGTATCACTAATGCAAGTGGGGCCAGATTTTAAGAAACTGAGCAGCGGCTAGATTTTAAGAATCTGAGCAGCTTAATGGAGGCCAGCTGGACCTTATAGACAGAAAGACTGTGGGAGAGATCTAGGGGTGGCCAAGTAGTTTGCGGCAACTGGAGGAGGGGTCTAAAGGGGATCTGGATGGGAGTGGCCAGTAGGCTGGAGTAAACAGACCTCCAGGGACATTTGGCCAAGGAAGAAAGGAATCTAGATAGGATTATGGGTGGAAAGTGACCAGGGACAATTAGGAGGTAACAGAACTGAACTGGGAGATTTGGTGTAGCCACCATAAAAGACCAGTTGAGTCGAATACAGCCTCAGGCAAATGCCAATGATTTGGGAAAGTCCAGGGATTTTCCTTTTTGGGGTCCAGATCCCAAAGACATGGTTTTTTTCCTTTTAGGGGTTCAGATCTCATCCCCATCATTCCCCCCTCAAACAAATGGGACTCACATTCTCTGGGGATAAGGGACAAAGGTCTTGGCTTCTGAAACTGCTTCTTGCTGGCAAGGGGCATAGAGTTATCCCTGCTTCGAGGGGGTCCCAAAGAAGAGATTTGTTGGAAGTGAGCACAGGCTGCATCCAGGAGGGATGGGGGGGCATTGGGTGGCACCCACTGTTTGCTACCAACTGTAGGTGAATGCCCTGTAGTCTGGAAGATACAAATCTGACAGAGAAGACTGCAGGGCCCAGATATTAGGGAAAAGTAAAAGTTTAAGAGCCCCATTAAAATCATTTACATTTGACCTGAAGGATTATTTAATCTTGTTGCTTTCTTAAAATTTTAAGTAACTCTTTTGCAGGTAGAAATTTTCCACCCCTGGGTTCAATAGTTACACAAATGAATTTGCCAGAGAAGTACTTTCACTTCAATTATCACTGAAATTTTCCTCCTCAAATGAAACTGAAGATGTTTCTGATTTAATTTCAGTTGTATGGGGGTATTGAATGACAACACACTCAGGTTAAAACAACAAGATCTCACAAACTTGCATTGATCTTTTACTGCCCACTTGCTCTGATTATAGAAATTTGCTATGAAAGAATAAATCAGGGACACGATTTAGGGCCCAAATATGACAGAATAAAACATCCTTAACTCTGTTTGAATTCAGATAATTGACATTTTTCCAACCATGCAGTATTAAATCCCACCTCATAATAGTTAGGTGGGTAAAATTCCTTTTCAAAAGAACAAAATGGGGAAACCAAACCAGGAGATTCCCATCTTAGACTGAGGCTAAAATTGTCCCCTCAGCTTTTCCTGATGCTCACTTCCCATTAGTATCACATTCCCTCCGAGTAGCTTGTGGCATTTCCCTCAGAGATGGTGGATTATTGATTATTGATGGATTATGACACATCACACAACTCAAAATAAAATCATTTACGGTTCCATAAGCTTTTACCTCCAACAGCAAGTCTCACTAATCACAGCTTAGGAAAATCTTTTCTAGGATTTACATCACAAATTTAAATTCATCTTGTTGTAAAAAGCCAATCGTTAGACATTATTTCTATATACTTGCAAATTCTCAGCAAGCCATAACACAAACAAACTTTTTGGCAAATTTACACATTAAACAATAAGCCAATGACCAACCAAAGCCAAATTGTTTTAGCGGTAACCAAATTATGAAAAGTTGCTTGACATAACTGATACAAAAATTTCGCCAATTGGAAACTTGAAATGAACCCGTTACCAATTAGGTGACATCAGTTTTGTTAAATGCATTTTCAAATTACTTTACACAGAGAATCAACATCTCATCATTAACAGTTAAAACTACAAATTCAAAAGGGTGTGCTTACCCAAGTTCAGAGGCTAGCTTCTTTACCTTGACCCTCCTCCCTTCCCTCTCTCCCCACGGCTGCTGGGGGTTGAGGTGGGAGTGGGGGGTTGAGCAGGATGTGTTGCACCTGGGTGATACTTCAGTAAAAAGGTTGCCCCAGGGTCCAAGACCCTTGCCAGTGGGGCCCATTCTGCCTTTCCCCCTTCCTTCCTTTTGCCAGGTAGGGGAAGGTGAATTTGAAGGCGAGGAGGGAAGGTTGAAATTCTCTTCTCCTATGAGAGGGGTTAACAAAGATACCCTCTTGACTCAAAGGAAGGGAATGGGAGAAGGCAGTGACTAGGGTTGTAAGGAGGTATTTCAAAACTCCCTAATGATCTATTGCAAAACCTCCAGAATCTGCTAAGATGTTTTTTAGCTGTTCTAACTTTTCCCTGTAGTCTCCATGAAGGAGAATTCAGGGGTGTAGAGGGAAGGGAGTAAGTAAGCCTCAGGGAACCAAAAACCACCTGATGTTTTCCCAATTCCTTAGCACTCAGGCAATTGACAGAATTGGGCATATACTTCTGAATAGGTCATCCATCCTTGTCCTCTATGCTGTGGAAAGTGTACCCAGGTCCATAGCCTCTAACAGAACCAGTGGACTGAGAGCCTCAGGCCGAGTGAAAGACAGCTTCATAACTGTCTGCCTGAAAAGCACCTCTGAGCCTTCCTAGGTGCTTGGAGAGTGACCCCAACTGCAGGGCAGGAAAGAGTAGGGAGGCTTACATACCTTCCAGTCTTGGCTGGAGAAGAGCTTGATGTTAGGCAGTTTTTCCATATGGGCCACCAAAATGTTGAGGTTTAGAGGTTTAGGGGTGCTGGAACTCCAAAATCACAACATGCACGTCCTGCCCAAATGCATTTGACCCAAGCCTTCTTTCAGCAAAAGACAAGGTTTATTAGAATATTGATTGGGCCAAGATGGCGGAGTAAAAAGGTAGTTGCTCTCACCCTCCCCTATCAACCTCAGAAAATCCAGAAAATATCACCCCAGAAAAAACCCTGGAACTGCTGAACCAGAAGAAAGATGGGGAGCAGCAGGGGAGTAGCTAGAGAGATTAATAGGAAAGGCCTCTCTTACCCTGGGGAAAGGGGAGCAGTAAGGAACCAGGAGTTACCCAGCCAGCTAGTGGAAAGACCCACTTTAGCACACCAGGAGGAGATTCTGGTTCCTCAGCATTCTACAACAAATGGGTCTAATAAGGGAAGTAGCACTACAAAGGGCCCCAGGCAGATAAGCACCCTGCAACATTCCTTTGAAAGGAGCTGAAGAAAGCAACCTAGAGTTGCCTGAAAGTTCCAGCCTTGTTGATTCCAGCCCAACACCAGGTAAGCTGCCAGAACCCTACAGTCTCCAATTGCCAACATAAGAGGCCCCAGTACACAAAGCCAGTGACCAAGACCTAGGCTACCAACACAAGAAGCTTGGGTCAGTGCCCTCTGCTCCCCAGCAGGAGAGCATAATTTCTTTAAAGGCCAGGGAAAAAAGAAACACCATGATTAAAAAGAAATGTACGATAGATTCATGTAATGAGAAGAGTGAAGATCAAGATAGAAATTCTGAAAAGGACAACATTGTCATCAAACCCACATCTGCAACATCAAAAGGGAATATGAACTGGTCTGAAGCCCAAAAAGCCTTCTTAGAAGAGCTCAAGAAGGATTTTAAAAATCAAATGAGAGAGGTAGACGAGTCCTTAAAAAGTACAATTGGTCAATTGGAAAGAAAGTACACTGAAGAAAACAAGTCCTTAAAAACCACAATTGGCCAGTTGGAGAAGAGAGTACAAAATCTAACAGAAGAAAACAATACATTGAAAATTAGAATTGAACAAATGGAAACTAATGAATCAGTCAAACAGAAACCAAAAGAAAAATGAAAAAAAAAATAGATGAAAACGTAAAATACCTCATGGATAAAACAACTGACCTTGAAAATCAATCCAGGACAGACAATTTAAAAATTATTAGCCTACCTGAAAATCATGATGAAAAAAAGAGCCTGGACAATATCCTTCAGGAAATCATAAAGGAAAACTGCCCTGAAGTCCTAGAACCAGAAGGTAAAATACTATAGAAAGAATCCACCTTTCCATACCTGAAAGAGATCCCAAATTGAAAATGCCAAGGAATATAATAGCTAAATTCCAAAATTGCCAGATTAGAGAGAAAATACTGCAAGTAGCCAGAAAGAAACAATTTAAATATCATGTAACCACAGTCAGGGTTACACAAGACCTTGCAGCCTCTACATTAAAAGTTCATAGGGCATGGAACATGATATTCCATAAGGCAAAGGAGCTTGGAATGCAGCCAAGGATTAACTACCCAGCAAAAATGAGCTTGATTTTTCAGGGAAGGAGATGGATATTCAATGAAATAGGGCACTTCCAAACCTTCCTGATAAAAAGACCAGAGTTCAACAAAAAATTTGATCTTCAAGTACAAGATTCAAGACAGACATAAAGAGGTAAATTTGACAGAAAGATACAATATGTTGGTAATAAGGGCAAAATGTTTTCATCCCTACAAGGGAAGATGACACTTGCAACTCTTGAGAACTGTATTGTTATTATACCATGTTAAAGGAGTATACATAAAGGGGGTGGATATAAGTTGACTTTGATGTAATGATAAAAAAAAATCTAATCAAGTGGGTTAAATGGATCCAAGTAAGTGAATTAGTCTGAGCTAAGAAAATGTACTAAGAAAGGAGGAGGCAGACAAGGGTAAATTACGTTACAGGAAAAGACACAAAAACCTCTTAGAGCAGAGGTGAAGAAGGGAGGGGGATGAGCATTGTTTGAACCTTACTCTCATCAGACTTGGCTCAAGAAGGGAATAACATAATCAGTTAGGTACAGAAATCTAACTTGCACTATAGGCAGTAGGAGGGAAAAGGGGAAAGAAAAGTGAGGGCAGATAGAAGGGAGGGAAGAAGCAGTAAGCGTAAAAGGGATGAAAAGGGAAAGGGCTAGGAGAAGGGAGGTGGGACTGAAGGAGGCAGTGGTCAAAAGCAAAACACTAGTGAGGGGGAGGAAGGAGAAAGGAGAAAGAAAAGCATTAACAGGGGGAAAAAGGATGGAGAAAAAGACAGAGATAGTAATCATAACTGTGAATGTGAATGGGATGAACTCTCCCATAAAATGGAAGCGTATAGCAGAATGGATTAAAAACCGTAATCCTACAATATGTTGTTCACAGGAAACACATTTGAAAAAAGAATGACGCATACAGGATAAAGGTAAAAGGCTGGATCAATATATATTATGCTTCAGCTGAAGTAAAGAAAAGCAGGGGTAGCAATCCTGATCTCAGACAAAGCAAAAGCATAAAGAGATCTTATGAAAAGAGATAAGGATGGAAACTACATCCTGCTAAAAGGCACCATAGCCAATGAAGTAATATCATTACTAAACATATATGCACCAAATTGTATAGCATCCAAATTCTTAGAGAAGTTCAGGGAGTTACAGGAAGAAATAGACAGCGAAACTATACTAGTGGGGGACCTCAACCTCCCCGTCTCTAAACTAGATAAATCTAACCACAAAACAAACAAGAAAGAAGTTAAGGAGGTGAATAGAATATCAGAAAAGTTAGGTATGATAGACCTCTGGAGAAAACTGAACGGGGATAGAAAGAAATATATTTTTTTTCTTGGAAATACATGGCACATAAACAAAAATTGACCATGTACTAGGGAATAAAAACCTCACAATTCAATGCAGGAAGGCAGAAATATTAAATGCATCCTTTTCAGATCATGAGGCAGTAAAAATTATATGTAATAAAGGGCCATGGAAAAATAGACTAAAAATAATTGGAAATGAAATAATCTAATCCTAAAAAATGATTTGGTTGAACAACAAATCATAGAAACAATCAATAATTTTATTTAAGAGAATGACAATAATGAGACAACATACCAAAACTTATGGGATGCAGCAAAAGCAGTTCTTAAGGGAAGTTTTATATCTCTAAATGCTTACATAAATAAAATAGAAAAAGAAGAGATCAATGAATTGGGCATACAACTAATTAAACTAGAAAAATAACAAATTAAAAATCCTCAACTAAACAACAAATTAGAAATATTGAAAACCAAAGGAAAAATTAATAAAATTGAAATTAAGAAAACTATTGAACTAATAAATAAAACTAAGAACTTATTTTATGAAAAAACCAATAAAATAGATAAACCTTTGGATAATCTAATTAAAAAAAGAAAGAAGAAAACCAAATTACTAGTATCAAAAATGAAAAGGGTGAAGCCACCACTAAAGAAGAGGAAATTAAAACAACAATTAGGAATTATTTTGCCCACCTATATGCCAACAAATTTGACAATCGTAGTGAAATGGATACAAATTTACAAAAATATAAATTGCCCAGATTAACAGAAGAGGAAGTAAAATACTTAAATAACCCCATCTCAGAAAAAGAAATTGAACAAGTCATTGATGAACTCCCTAGGCAAAAATCTCCAGGACCAGATGGATTTACATGTGAATTCTATCAAAACATTTAAAGAACAATTAATTCCAATATTATATATTCTATTTGGTAAAATAGGTGAAGAAGGAGTCTTAACAAATTCTTTTTATGATACAAATATGGTGCTGATACCTAAACCAGGAGGAGTCAAAATAGAGAAAGAAAATTATAGACCAATTTTTCTCATGAATATAGATGCAAACATTTTAAACAAAACATTTTAAACATTTATCTAGCAAATAGACTACAGCAACTTATCACAAGAATAATACACTATGACCAGATAGGATTTATACCAGGAATGCAGGGCTGGTTCACTATAAGGAAAACTATCAGCATAATTCATCATATCAACACCAAAACTAACAGAAACCACATGATCATCTCAATAGATGCAGAAAAAGCTTTTGACAAAATACAACACCAATTCCTATTAAAAACACTAGACAACATAGGTATAAATGGAGTCCTCCTTAAAATAATAAATACCATCTACCTGAAACCTTCAAGAAGCATAATATGTAATGGGGACAAGCTAGAAGCATTTCCAATAAGATTGGGGGTGAAACAAGGGTGTCCATTATCACCACTGTTATTCAACATTGTACTGGAAACATTAGCTTTAGCAATAAGAGAAGAAAAAGACATTGAAGGTATTAGAATAGGCAAAGAAGAAACAAAGCTATCACTCTTTGCAGATGACATGATGTTATATTTAGAGAATCCTAGAGAATCAAGTAAAAAACTACTTGAAATAATAAACAACTTTAGCAAAGTTACAGGCCATAAAATAAACCCACATAAATCATCGGCATTTCTATATATTACCAACAAAACCTAAGAGCAAGAGATAGAAAGTGAAATTCCATTTAAACTTACTGTAGACATTATAAAATATTTAGGAGTCTACTTCCTGAAACAAACCCAGAAACTCTATGAACACAATTACAAAACAATTTTCATGCAAATAAAATCAGATCTAAATAACCGGAAAAACATCAGTTGCTCATGGGTAGACCAAGCTAATATAATAATAATAAAAATGACAATTCTACCTAAGCTAATTTACTTATTCAGTGACATACCAATCAAACTACCAAAAAACTATTTTATAGATTTAGAAAAAATAATAACAAGATTCATTTAGAAGAACAAAAGGCCCAGAATATCAAGAAAACTAATGAAAAGAAATGCAGGGGAAGGTGGCCTAGCCATTCCAGATCTTAAATTGTATTATAAAGCAGCAATCATCAAAACTGCTTGGTTCTGGTTAAGAAATAGAGTGGTGGATTAGTGGAATAGGAATATGCTAGACACAGTAGTTAATGACTATAGTAATCTATAATTTGATAAACCCAAAGACCCCAGCTTCTGGGATAAAAACCCACTCTTTGAAAAAAAAAAAAAAACGGCTGGGAAAACTGGAAAAGAATATGGCAGAAACTAGGCATAGACCAAAATCTCATACCATACACCAAAATAAAGTCAAAATGGGTTCATGATTTAGATATAAAGGCTGATACTATAAGCAAACTGGGAGAGCAAGGACTAGTTTACCTGCCAGATCTATGGATAACAGAAGAATTCATGACCAAACAGGAGATAGAGAACATTACAAAAAGCAAAATGTATAATTTTGATTACATTAAATTGAAAAGTTTTTACACAAACAAAGCCAATGCAACTAAGATTAGAAGGAAGGTAGAAAACTGGGAAATAATTTTTACAACTAGTCTCTCAGATAAGGGCCTCATTTCTAAAATATATAGAGAACTCAGTCAAATTTATAAGAATACAAGCTATTCCCCAATTGATAAATGGTCAAAGGATATGAACAGACAATTCTCAGATGAAGAAATTAAAGCCATCTATAGTCATATGAAAAAATGCTCTAAATCACTATTGATTAGAGAAATGTAAATCAAAACAACTCTGAGGTACCACATCACACCTATCAGAATGGCCAACATGACAAAACAGGAAAATGATAAATGTTGGAGAAGATGTGGGAAAATTGGAACACTAATGCATTGTTGGTGGAGTTGTGAAATGATCCAACCATTCTGGAGAGCAATTTGGAGCTATGCTCAAAGGGCTACAAAAATGTGCATACCCTTTGACCCAGCAATAGCACTTTTAGGGTTATATCCCAAAGAGATCACAAAAACGGGAAAAGGACCTGCATGTACAAAAATATTCATAGCAGCTCTTTTACTGGTGGCAAAGAATTGGAAATTGAGAGGATGCCCATCAATTGGGGAATGACTGATAAAGTTGTGGTACATGAATGTGATGAAATACTATTGTGCTATAAGAAATTATGAACATGCTGACTTCAGAAAAACCTGGAAAGACTTGCGTGTTCTGATGCTGAGTGAAGTGAGCAGAACCAAGAGAACATTGTACACAATAACAATAACATTGTGTGATGTCTAATATTGATAAACTTAACCCTTCCTGGCAATACAAGGATCTAAGACATCTCCAGAGGCCTTGTGATGGAAAATGCTATCCCCATCCAAAGAAAGAATTACGGAAGTTGAATTGCTATTTTTTTTCTCTTCTGTTGAGTTTTGTTTCCTCTTTCTTATAGTTCCTCCTATTGGTTTTAACTTTCACTTACAACATCACTAATGTGAAAATATGTTTAATATGAATGTAAGTGTATAGCCTATATCAGATTGTGCACTGTCTTGGGGAGGGTGGTGAGGAGGAAGGAGGAGAAACATTTTAAACTCAAAAGCATATGGAAGTGATTAGTGATAAATGAAAATAAATTAATAAGAAAAATAAAAGAAAAAAAAGAACATTAATTGAGGGTGGGTGAGATTTAAAGAATCTGCCATATTGGCCAGACTCTTAAGGAATCTAAACATTAGTATCACTATTGCAAGCAGGCAAGATTTTAAGAATCTGAGCAGTGGCTAGATTTTAAGAATCTTAGCATTTGGCTAGATTTTTTTTTTCAGCCAAAGACAAGGTTTATTAGAACATTCATCTTATTGGCCAGAATCTTAAGGAGTCTGAACATTAGTGAGCTATTGACTAGATTGTAAGAATCTGAGCCCATTTGGAGATTTCTTAGCAAATATACTGGAGTGCTTTTCACAGATGAGGAAACTGAGGCACACAGGGTTAAGTGACTTGCCCAGGGTTACACAACTAATAAGTGTCTGAGGCCAGATTTAAACTCAGGAAGATAAGTCTTCCCAACTCTAAGTCCACCACTCTACCTATTACATTACCTAGCTGCCCCAATTCTTGATTTATAGAAATCATTCTTGACTTTTCAACTGAACTAGAAATTTCTCTGAAAGCTCATGTCCTAATAAGTTTTCATTAAATAATTCTCTCTCTAGCAAATTGATGGGAAGTAATGTCCATTTTATTTTTTTATTTTATTGTTTTCTTAATTACATATAAACAAAAATAATTAACATTTTTTTACATATTGAGTTCCAAGTTCTCTCAACCCTTTCCCCTTCTCCCAACATCTTGAGAAGACAAACAATTCAATATACATTATACATGTGCAGTCATGCAAAATATCTCCATATTAGCCATGTTGCAAAACAAAATAAGGAAAAAATAAATAAATAAATAAAAACAAGAAAAATAAAGTAAAAAAAAATATGCTTCAATTTGCATTCAGTCATATCTGCTTTACTGAGTGAGATTCAGTCAGCCCAATGCTTTACCAGCTGCTTTCTTAAAAAAATATATATATTGAAAATTGAAGCCTAGAAGAGAGTCAATTAAGCTCCGATATACTTGCCTTAAGCAATATGGATAATAGATCACAGAGGATACAGGAAAAATCTTCATAAAAATCCATAATGAACCAACAGAACGGAAGAGAAGGAATTGATCATTGGGGTTTATAAAAATGGTAAAGTTAAGTTCTTGGATGAACGAAAATATCCATGTTCCATTCATTCATTCAATAAATGTATATTGAACACCTAAATTGTTCAAGACACTGTGGTGGGCTCTCTAGTTATCCAATAATGAATAAGACAGGATAAGACAATTTTCACAGTTCAGCTTCATTTTAATTCAAAAATAATCATAGCATAAAACAGAATGAGATAAGCAACAAAAAATATATATACATATAATACATAATATATGCATATATAAATATTATATACACACATATACATACATAAATGTATACATATACATATATACATATATGTGAATATGTGTGTATATGATTACACAGATATATATATGATTACACATAAAACTGTAAATCTACTATGTACAACTTGATATTCCTTTCACATATACAATAAAATTAGCATGTAAATTTCTTTTTTTTCTCTTCCCCCTCCTGCCCTAGAGATGGCTACCATTAGACAAAAATAAGTATATGTGTATGTGTGTATACATGTATGTATGTATACATGTATGTATAGAAATATGTGTGTATATTCTATACATATTTCTATTTATTAATTTTTTTCTCAGGATGCAGATAGTGTCTTTCTTCATATGCAGTTATAATTAATTTGGATATTTACAATAGTCAAAATAACTTATTCGCTCAAATTCATTCTTAAAACAATATTTATGTTACTCTCTACAATGTTCTCTTCATTTGGCTCATTTCTCCCTTATTTCATGCAAGTCCTTCTATATTTTTTTTTCTAAAATCATTGAGCTCATCATTTCTTATAGCATAGTAGTACTCCATCATGAGCATGTACCACAACTTGTTCAGCCATATCCCAGTTGATGAACATCTCTTCAATCCCCATTTCTTTGCTACCACAAAGAGAACTGCTATAATCATTTTAGAACATACAAAAAATAAAGTAAGTCATGGTATTACTGGGTCAAAGGGTATAAGTAGGTTACTAACTGGGCATAATTTCAGATTTCTCTTCAAAATATTTGGATCAGTTCATGATTCCAAAAATAGTGAATTAGTGTACCAGTTTTTTCATATCCCCTCCAATATTTACCTCTTTCCCTTTCTATCATTTTAGTCAATCTGGTAGGTGAAAAATGATGTCTCAAGATTCTTTTAATTTGCATTTCTATAATCAATAATGATTTAGAGTATTTTTATATGACTATTAATTGTTTTGATTTCTTCATCGGAAAATCGCCTGTCCTTTGACCATTTATCAATAGGAGAATGACTCATTTTTTACAGATTTGACAAAGTTCTTTATATATTTGAGATATGAGACTTGTATCTCATTAATGTCTATAAAATTTTGCCACAATTTTTTGCTTTTCTTCTTACCTTGGCTACATTTGTTTTACTTATACAAAACCTTTTTAATTTAATGTAATCAAAATGATCTATTTGCCATTTTTAGCCCTTCCCAGTCTGGCTCCATTTGGACTGTCTGGAGCTTCTTCGTTCCAGGTAAACTAGCTTAGTTGTTCCCTATGAATGGAATTTCTTCTGCCACCATTCCTTTGCCCACATTGTTCCCTATGCCTTTAATGCACCTTCACTGAATCTTAGACTCTTAAAGTCCCTAGAATCACTCAACACTCAACTGAGGAACCTCCTCCTAAACAATTTACACAGATAAATAAATTCAATATGATTCGAGGAAAGAGAAACATTCACAACTATGAGGTGGCCATTGAGTAAAAAATTTATTAAACAAGACTGACATTATCAACTATCATCCATTGCATTCCAACTGGTCCCATGACATAGCATTAAGTACACCTGGAAATTGTTATGAAATTAAAATTGATGCAAATTAATATATGACCTATACCTCCCTGTCACACATATACACATTTTCATTGCACTCTGACTTTTCAATGTTATTTCCCATTACTTTCACTGCATTTGGAGTCCAATGTAGGCCCTGCTACATTTTACATTTTAGGACTTCACTACTCATATCATCTCTGTGGACCTCAGTCTATTCATCTGTGAAATGGAGGTGTCAGATCAGATGGTTTCTAAGGTCTCTTCAACTATAAAGCTTTTGTTCCATTCAATATGCTCTACCCCAGAGGTGTACATGTACTGCAGGCCACATGAGGCCTATAACACTCCGAGTGCCTTGGGAAACAGATAAAACTTTAATTGGGAAATATTTAAGAAAAAATAAAAATACAACAAAACATAGATAATATTAATATGTGATTTTCAAGTCAATATGTGACCACAGGGATCCTTATGTATGGTTTAGTGGCCTCCATTTCTATTTGAGTTTGATTCCACTGATATTCATTGCAGTCAAAATTTTTAACTTTCTACCCCCATCCTCATTCACATTTGTGTCTGGTAAATTCTTGATGATCCATTAAAATTGAGTTCAATTGCAACTTTCTCTAAGAAAGCTACCCTGAGTCTTCTGGTTGAGCAGTCCCCTTTTCCCTTCAAACCTATATTTGTTTTGGGTATCTCTAGAACATTATGTACTATTGAACATAAAGTAATCAATCAAGCAATGGACAGGCATTTGTCAAGGGTCTATATTATATTAAGCACTGAGCTAAGGATCTGGGGTTGTCCATCAAAATAGTCTCTTTCCTCAAGAAGCTTGCAATCTATTCAGGGCAGAAAAAAACATTTATATATAGGCATATAATACAAAATTAATACAAGATGGTTTTGGAGGAAGACATGAGCCTCATACTTACCTCAGGGTGTCTTATCCCATTAATAAACTCTGAACTTTAAGAGGGAGCTGAGTCTTGAACTAGAACTTTGTTTCTCCCTCAGCAGTATGCTGTAATGGTTGGAGAGCCATGTGGCCAAGAAGAATTGAATTCATATGTCTTGTTATACATGTTGGTTGTATGACCCTTGCCATGAAATTTTCCTTTTAGATCGAAGACCTTGAGTTGCAGAAAGGTATTGGCCTGTATTATTAGAGGGAATTTATTTATCTTGGAGTTCCTTGTGTAAGTGGGCATCTAAGAAGCACAACGGAGAAAATAATTGGTCTGGAGTCAGGAAGGCTTGAGGATCAAATCCAGCCACAGGCACTTACTAGCTGTATAACCCTGGCCAAGTCACTTAACCTCTATCTGCCTCAATTTCCTCAAATGCAAAATGGAGCTAATAATACTACCTACCTACCCACGTGTTGTAAGGATCAAATGAAATAATGTTTGTAAAGCTCTTAGTACAGTACCTGGCACATAATTAACACTTAATGAATGCCAAATTTGTTCTTTCTTTCCTTCTTTTCTTCCCTATATCAATGACATCTCAGGTGTGGTCCTGTCTTTGTCCTATCACCCCAGTAACCAACAGTATTCTATACACAGTAGTTTCTTAATAACTCCTTTTTGTTGGAATTAATGAACAATAGTGAGTACATGTTTCCTGATTTTGAGAATATATGTCTCTGTAAGACATTATCTTTTGAGTCTTCTGAGGAATTAAAAGTACATGTAAAAATTACCAAGATAAAAAATTATTTTTAGTAATTAAATGTATATAGGTTTATACAAATCAAACAGCCATGATTAGATCAAATACCAATTTCAAAATATCGTAGAACATAACTGAAGCTCTCAGACATTCACACAAAGTAAGAAATCATGAAAGATTCTCAATCTTGCTGAGTCTCCATGACACTTTTAATAGCTTAGCAGTCACTCGTAGGTCCTAGTAGCTCGAAGGCCACATAATCTATATCTCCAGGTACCAGGGTCACTTTGGGATCTAACCCCAGGCCCAGTGGACTCCAGACCATGTGGATTTGCTTTCTCCCCTAGACCAGAACCAGTAGGGCATTTACATTTGATTACACTCAGGAGGAATAAACCCATTGATGGATATGTGAATTAGCCAATTTAAAGAAGCCAAGTGCCAGGTAAATAACTTGATAGACGTGGGGGAGGTAAGTTGGGAGGGTGGCAGAGGTCAGTAGATAATTACAAATGCCTTTCCATTTGGGCATACTCTGGAAGTGACTAGCAAAGTACTTCAGAGAATCAGGAAGCAAGAAGAGGAAATTTGTAAAGTTACTATAGAATCAGTGGCTTATCCGACAGATGGACCATTGTTTTGGGTTGTCAGAGTCCTGAGCTGTCATGTTGACCCTGTGGCCATAGTAAACAATGAACCTTGGGGGGGTGAGGGGAGAATGTGACCTTAGAAAGCCACCTCATGATTTCATGTTTTAATTTTTTAGAGGTTAGAAAATATTTAACTAGTTATAAGAACATGGTCAAAGGATAACATAAAATAAAAAAACTAAATACTGATCCCTCCCACCCCTTCCCCAAAATTTAAGAAACAAACCATTCTAAAATCTAAAACATGGCACAAAGATTTGTTTGTTGTCTGTTCTCCCTTCCATGGGTATTTTTTTTAAGTACAACAAAAATCACCTTCACTTCTGTATGGTGTCTCCTGGTGACCACAGTGGCTAAAGTGTCGAGTTTTTCCTTTGTTTTTAGGACTCCCTGAGGCTTGACAATGGTATTAAAGGCTCTTCCAGAAAGGGCCTGGGCTGAAGCTATAAACTGCTGGGTGCATCTTCCCTCTGGAAAGTGTTTTTCTAGTGTAGGATCTTAGGGAAGAAATGTCACTAAGCATCTGGACATACAGATACGTTTGTTTACTTGGAGCAGTGTTTTTGTATCTAACCCACACAAAAGAAAAATAAATGAAATGTCATGGGTTTTATTATTGATAAACTCAAAGGTTAAATGATTTGCTCACCTGTGCCAACAGTATGGGATGGATATGATTTTTTTACAAAGACAATAATGCCCAGGGTACATCTGATATGAGAGGGGGAGGGAGGGGAGAGATGTTGTATGGACAGTTCACAAAATCAAGTCCCCTTTCTGATTCTAGTAGAATACACACACACAAACACAGACTATAGACATACATTCATACATGTATATACACATAAACACATTTGTGTGTATACATACATTTTTGTGTATATGCATGTGTTTTTATGTGCATGTATGTATGTATGTATAGAAATCTATATCTATCTTTCTCTCTCTCTACACACACACACACATACACACACACGTATATATATCTCACACCTTGGAAAAAGTCATCTGCAACTTGTGTCTCAAGATTCATAATAGTTAGAACTGCTAAGTTAACATCAAGGAAACATGTGCTACTTTGAAAGTGTTCTATCATGGAGGATCTGGACTAGGAATAAGAAGACCTGGGTTCACATTCCAGCTACAATATGTAGTATATATTGAATCTTCATTACCTTGGTGACTATGGATAAGTCACTCAATAAACTTGTTTCAATTTCCTCATTTAAATAATGAGAAGAATTGGAATCACATATTCTTCAAGTTAAAAGAAACATCAACGGCCATATTAAGAAGTAATACATAGTGCCCCGAGGCTTGCCAAGAACTTTATATCTATTATCGATCACTTTTATGTCTATTATCTATCACATCTGAGTTTCATAAAAATCCAGGGAGGTAGGTGTTTATTATTATAGTCATTTTACAGTGAGGAAAATGGGTTTAAGGGAGAGGTTAAGCACTTGACTGGGTTAACACCGCTAGTATCTGAAGCAGAATGTGAACTCAGTATGTCCTGACTCACGGTTCAGCCATCTATCCACTAGGCTAGTTAGCTGCTCCAAGTTAAACAACAATAACAAAACAACCAAACAAAAAAAAAACTTAAAAAGTAATTCTCATTACTGAATATCTAACAAGAGATAATTAAGCACCTGCTTGGAGATTTCCAATAAGGGAGAATCCACTGTCTCCTGAAACGGCACATTACTTACAGAGTGGACCATTTGTTAGGAAGTCTAGATATCAAGCTTAAATTGCTCTCTTAAAATGTAATAATCACTAGTATTTATAAAACACTTTATGGCCTACCAAACACTTCATAAATATTATTTTATTTGATCCCTACAAGAACCCTTGGAGGTAGGGCTTATTTTTATCATCTTCACTCTTTAGAGAGAAAAATCACAGGTAACTTGGCCAGGATCACACAACTAAGTTTCTGAGGCAGAATTTGAACTCAGATCTTCTTGATTCTAAGTTCAGAGTTCTATCCACTTAGGCCACATAACGCTTTCTTTTTCTGCAAACAGAAGAAATCTAACTCTTCTTCAACTTGGTTTGCATAACTCATCTCATGGGTTTGTGCTATATTTTGTCAAGGAAAAATTTTAAATTATAAAGTGCTATGTAAATGTGAAGTTAGATGGCTCAGTGGACAGAGGGCTGCATCTGCAGTCAAGGAAGATCTGAATTCAAATACTGATTCAGATATTCACTAGCTGTGTGACCCTTGGCAAGTCACTTAACCATTATTTGTCTCAATCAACTGGAGAAGGAAATGGCAAACCATTCTACAACCCTTTCCAAGAAAACCCCAAGGACAGTATTGGTTTGCTATAGTCACAAAGAATTGGACCTGATTGAACAACAAGAAGATAAACACGAGCTATTATTTTATATACAGGGTCCAATGGGTAGAGCACTGGATCTGGAATCAGTAAGAACTGGGTAGAAATCTAACTTAAGATGCTTACAACCTGCATGACCCTGGGCCAGTTACTTAACCTCTGTCTGCCTCAGTTTCCTCAGCTATTGAGTGGGGGTGATAATAGCACCTACCTCCCAGGGTTGTTGTAAGGATTAAATGAGATAATATTTATAAAGCAATTAGCACAATGCTTAGCATATAGTAGGCAGTTAATAATTTTTTTTGTTCCTCCCTCTCTCCCATTTTCCTTCCTTTTTTTTCTTCCTTCCTCCTTCCCTCCATTCATCCCTCTCTTTTTCCTTTTTTTACTTTCTTTCTTTCTGTTTTTTTTTTCTAGGGTAAGGAAATGATTCTGTTAATTATATTTGATAGATTCATAGAATTTCAAATCTTAGAAGGATCTTAGAAAATTGTGGCCAGATTTCTTCCTTGTACAAATAAGGAAATTAAGTTTCAGAGAGGTTAATTTCCTTGCCTAGCATCACAAAGTTCTTCAGTGGCCAAGTTGGGATTAGAATTTTACCTCTCAGACTCTTAATCAAATAATCATTGGAACTACACCACTCTGCCTTTCCCATGATCTTTTAATCATTTAAATTATTTATGGGGTGTTAACTTTTCATTTTAAAATGACAATGTCTAAACAAATTACAGCTATACTATATGTGTGTATATTGGACAAAATATACTTGGCCCAAGTTGGTGGCTTGGCAAAGTAAATAGCATTTCACAACTTTTTATACCTATCATTTATACCTCTTATACACCTTGCAAAATGGCTGTAAACTGCAAAATTGTCAGCAGTGAAAAGCTATAAAACTATATGGATAGGTCCCTACTAAAACAATATTTTTGTTGTCTCTTAAATGAATGGGCCTGCATCATGAATGCACTGTAGCATTTTCTATTTGGAGAATGGAAGCAAGGAAATAAGCTTTTTCATGAGCTTTAACTTTGTACTGTTAGAAAAACAAAGTATGAAAAAGAAAGTGAGTCCATAGAATATATTGCTACTTGTATGAGAAGAAAATTCTACTGCATAGACAGGTATAAGCCTGAAGTTATTTCTCTGGGATTGGTGAGTGTTCATGCATATCCATTCATGTTCTCACATTTAGGCCATTGTGTACAATGCCATATGAGATAGTTAAGTGAGTGTAGGGGGCACCCTCTGTGATGGAAACAAAATCAAGTCAACTTATTCATGACTTCACAAGCATGGACTTTTAATTAAGGAGGCTAAGTATTCAAGGATAATGTTACATCTGTAGATTATGATATGTCACTGAAAAGACATCTTATGTGCCTTTCCATTATGATAGATAGTAGATATACAGAAATATAAAGAGATGTATACACAAATGTAAAGCAGATTATAAATGCCATAGATATAGGTGATTGTGATATAGATATGTTTATATGAGAATATGGAAGGGTATAAAGATTACTATGGATTTGTATATTGATATAGACAAAATTATAGATATACAGAGAATGGGTAGATGAGAGAGAAAAAGAGAGAAAGAAAGACAGAAAGAAAGGAAATAAAGGAAGAGGAAGGAAGGAGGGAAGGAAGGAAAGGAGGAAGGGAGAGAGGGAGGCAGAAAAAGTAGAATGAAGGAAGAAAGGAAGGGAGGGAGGAACAAAGAGAAAGGAAGAAGGAAGGAAAAAAGACAGACAAAGAAAAAAACACAAAAAAGAAAGAGAAAAGAGAAAAAGAAAGAAAGAATGAAAAGAAGAAAGGAAGGAAGGAAGGGACAAAGGAAGGAAGAATTAGGCAGTTATTTAAATTAGACAATGAGCCAGGTACAAGGTTTAGCTGGAGGAAAAGAATGGGTTGAATTGCTTCTGGAAAGTCACAAAATTCTCTTAATAATTACAAGCTATTCCCTAAAACTAAGGCTATTCTTTGTAAAGTTAAAATATTGTTCCATGAATATCATATGACTGCACAAAGGAAGAAAATACACATTCAGAAAGTGACTAATATTTGACAAACACTATACTAAGTGTTTTACAAATATTGTCTCATTCATTCCTCACAACAAGCCTGGGAGTTAGTTGCTATTATTATTCTTATTTTAAAGATGATGATCCTGTGACAAAGAGAGGCTAAGTGACTCCAGGGTCACACAGCTAGCAAATATCAGAGGCTAGATTTGAACTCAGGTCTTCTTTACTCCAAATCCAGAGTTTCATCTACTCCACCTGCCTGCCTCTTGGCATTTACTTGTCATGAAATACTATATTTTTCAATGAATTGAAATTTAGAATTCTCCCAATATTAATCAAGAGGGGATGGTAGATATGGGCAGATTTAGACATCCTAACAAATAGGAAATTATAGAGGACAAGAGAATAAAGAGTGTCAGCAAGGAAATTTTTTAAGTTAGAAGAGGTGACAATAACCCATAAAATTGCCTCTGATTTATGTGGTACTTTAAGATTTGCAAACATTTGACATGTTGTATCTAATTTATTTTTACAAAAATCTTATGTCATAAGTACTATAATTATTTCCTTTTTATAGATGTGGAAAACTGAGGCTGAGAGAGTTGAAGTTGTTTGTGCAGGTTCACATAGATGTGATGTGTCTGAGGTAAAATTTAAACTCACTTCTTCCTGACTTCATCAGAATATCAGTAAACAAATGCTCTGATCAAAAGAAAACTATACTCTGTGACCCAGAATTACCACTATTAGATCTATTCCCAAAGATAACTAAGGAAAAAGGAAAACAATTTATATGTTCTAAAATATTTATAGCAGCTCTCTTTGTAGTAGCAAATAACTGGAAATTGTGGGAATGTCCATCAATTAGGGAATGACTAAACAAATTGCGATATATAATTGTGATGGAATACTACTATTCTGTAAGAAATGATGAACTCAATAATCTTAGAAAAACTTGATAGAGTTGCACAAAATAATGAAGAATGAAATGAGTAGATCCAACAGAATGTTGCATACAATATCAACAATGTTGTTTTAAAAACAACTTTGAGTGATTCATTTTGACTATTATAAATACTCAAATTATCTACAAAGGACATGTGAAAGAAGACAGTATCTGCATCCAGAGAAAGAAATGATGAAGTGTTTTTAGAATGATTGTATATGTGTTGTGTGTGTGTGTGTGTGTGTGTGTGTACATATTTGTGTCTAATGCTATCCATCTCTAGAGCAGGGGGAGTGGAAGAAGTTAAAAAAAAACCATGATAACTTTATTATATAGTTAAAAGGAATAGCAAATTGTACATAATAGATTTGCAGTTTTATGTTCAATCATCTTTTTTATTATACTGTTATGGAAATGCTTATTTTATTCCATAAATTTAAAATAAAATTAATTAAATTAATTAATATAAATAATAAATTAATTTAAAAAAATAAACTATGTTGGTCATGTGGCAAGAGCTAGAGATACAAGAACTTTCCTCAACTTTATTTTTATACTGTAGTCAGCAGGAGAAAGTAAGGAAGACCCTCCAGAACCTTGGGAGAACGTAGATAAGAATGATATATTATGAATGTATGGCAATTGGCATTTTTGAAACAAAACCCACAATGACAAAATGAAGGAATTGGGTTATGTGGATACTTACTTCACAACAGGCAACACATTATGTTCAGATGGTTCAGGGAGAAAAAGTAAAGAAGATTAACCAAATGTGGAAGTGATGGTTTCCCCCTCACTGTAGGTCTCCAAGTGGTTTAAATATCACCTTTCATCAGAAAATCATGAAGGATTTTTTAAAGACTCATTCTAAAATTTTCTGAATTTAGATTCTCATTGCTTGTGTGTGAGTGTGTGTGTGTGTATTTCAAGTCCTCAATGGTTGTACTATAGAAGAGAAAATAGATATATTTTGCTTGGCTTGAGAGGATAGAACTAAGGAACATATGAGTAAGTTGCAGAGAGGAAGGTGTTGGCTCTAAATAAAGAAAAAAAAAACTAACAAATTAGAGCTTTCCCAGAGTGGAAAAGGCTGCAGAATTAGAAAATTTGAGAGCTGGTGGGGAATTCATCAGCCATTTTGTCCAACCCACACATTAAAGGAATCCTTGTTATAACATATCTGACAAACAGTCTTCTAGCTTCGGCTGGAAGAACTCCAAGGAGAGAGGAACCCATCGGTTTTCAAGAAAGCTCATTCCACTTTACACAGCTGTAACCGTTAGCGAGTTTGTTTGTTAATTAATTCATTTTTATCTAAGTACTTCTGATAGATCATCATTTTGAGAAAATGTTAACTCTTTGAAGGAAGAAAATAGGTTGCTTTTAACTTTACATTCCTAGGATCTAACAGCAGGCTTAATAAATTTTTGTCAAGGTTAATCAATTCCTGACATGAAGCCGAAATTTGCTTCTTTGAAATTTCTATCCATTGTTCCTGGTCCTGACTCTAGGGTTGAAAAAGAATTAGACTTATACCTCTTCAACATGACAGCCCTTCAAATACTTACAGAATGCTATCTTACCCACTCTGATGCTCACTCTGCCGAGACTTCTCTTTCTAGGCTACCACATGCCTAATTCTTTCTACCAATCCTAATATGACTTCAACTCAAGGCCTGCCTTTAGGAGGTAATGTGTTGCTCATTGATGGTGATCTCCAAAGGAAGGCTAAATAATTACAACAATAATAACTCACATTTATATAGCACTTTGAAGGTTTATATAGCACTTTATATAGATTTGCTAAATGATTTACAGATATTATCTTCTTTTGTCCACCAACCCTGGGAGATAGGGGCTTAATAATCCCTGTTTTGCAGATAAAGTAACTGAGGCACCCAGAGTTCAAGTAACTTGGCTAGGGTCATGCAACTAGTAAGCATCTGAGGACCATTTCAAACTGAGGTCTTCTTGAGTTCAGGTTCAGAACTCTATCCAACACACCACCATGAAGATGTCTAATTATTTACAAAACACTGCCATCACAACAAGCCTGTGATGCAGGCATTGTTTTCTCCAGTGTACATATGAAACAACTGAAGTTTTGAGAAACTAAGTGATATTCCTATGATAAGACAGGAAATATCTTCTGAGGTGATCAAACCTCTATCCTTTAACCTCGAGGCCAGCATTCTATGCACTATGTCACACTGCCTTTGGGACAGAGGACTGAAATAGAGGATTTCTAAGGTCTCATCTAACTCTGATACTTTTTTTTATTTAATTCTAAGTGTATTTCCTTCTAAACAAAATGTCTGTGCCTTACTGTAGGCTTATGATGGGATCTTAGGAAAGATACAAGTTTTCTGTTCTTCTAAAACTAAGAGATCACATTTCTCAATCATAATCTGGGGAAAAGAAGAGTTTTTTTTTTTTTTAAGGAGTTAGCTCAACTATGTAACAAATGAAAAGTCTTTTTGACAGGTTGACATTGAATGTTTTTACCCCACTTATCAGATCTAAGTAACAATTGCTGTTATGAGCATCCTTTTTATTTGTTTATGTTACTTTGTATTATTATCATTATCATTATTACTAGGAATGAATCAATTGTTTTCCTACCAAAATACTTTAAATAAATTAGCATTCCCAGAAAATATATATTCGTTGAAGGCAATTTGTATTGCCAGCATCTCTAGTACAAGGGTGTGGTGAGCCCTTTTCAGGGTTGCTCAACCACCTTTCTACCTGTCTACATGCCACCCAACTCTCAACTGTGGCTCTAAGAAGCTATACCTTGAGAAGCAGCCACACTCCAGTAAAACCATTTTTGCAGATCTGCTAGACCAGTTTCAGGGTGAACCACAGGACTCAAATCTATTGTGAGTTAGGGGGATGTCTACCCCAAGCATGTGAAGACTTTCCTGGCAGAATGGGCAGATGGGAACAATTTGTTCCAAAGGCTGTAAAGACAGTTGAAGCAGGTGCTGTGGAGCACTTAGAGCTTCAACAGGAGTCAAAGATGCAAGGTCATCCACTTCATCATGGGGCATTGCCAGTTGTTTTGATTTATGTCTTGCTACTGGACTTCAATGACTGGAAGGAGAATGAGGCTGCCTCACTTAAATTCAATTTGTGTGCAAGACATCACCCTCATGATATCATTGGTCATTTTCCAAAAAAAAAAAAAAATGAAAGACAAACAACAACCAGGATCTAGCACAATGTTTAATAAATATCTTTTAAAATTAATTAATTAATTAAATGTTCAACTTGAAATAGTCTAAAATCCAAAGGAAATATGTATGTATTTCTGGTATGTTTTCCACATAGCCATAGCTTGTTTTTTTGCACTGGATGATTGGAACATAGACTTCTTAGGGAGGAGAAAAATATTGTTAGAAAGTACATGGATACAAATGAAAATGCAGATCTCTTGCTACCAAACATCAACTTTTCTATGGAGTCGTAATGCATTTTTGTTTTATTTTTGCACAGGTAGAATCTCTGTGTTTATACTTTGACTGAAGACCCTCTCGGACCTGCTCAAAGTAATGGTCATATCTTGTCTTTAAAATAAGATCAACTGCAACCCAGCCCCTTAACCTTAGGTCATGCTATCCACCCACATGTGCAGCCAGACCAGGCTATCTTCATATCCTCTTTGGATCTCTAACAGATGCTGGCTGCCCTCTAGTGACAAGACATCCTGATTGTTGCCAGTGAAAAAGGATGCTCTGTTTGTGTCTTTATCCGTTGATAAGAACCAGCCAACTTAGCAATGGACACTGGGCAGAGATACTTCATTGTGCTTTTGATTTTATAATCTAAAAGTTAGCTATGTAGATCCACTTCTCAATCACTGCAATTTTCCACCTTGCCTTTCTATAACAACCATATTTCTGTGAACTATTCATACCATTTGATCAGGCAAAAATAAATGTTCTTTTAATAAATACAAACAGAGGTTGTGACCTTTAATGTAGAAAAGCTAATTAGCCCAAGACACAGCTAAATACTCCCTTTTTTTCCTTCTGCCCTGACAAGCAGAACATTCTGTGCTCATCTAAATAATATGAGTATACTGCCAGAACTAGGAAGATTGTTCTCTTTTAATTACTCCAGTGTCTGAAACTACATTAGGATGACCACCTGGGCTGGTCCTGTTGGGCCACATTTTAAAGTTAGTAAGTAAAGCAGGAACATTCCTTTCAACAGGAGTGATTTTCAGGAACTGAGGTCGAGCTGGCTCCAGGAAGATTGCTTTCTTGGTTCACCTCATCCTTAATGTGCAAAAGCATGATGTTGAGTTTGATTATTTCAAAGTAATGAAAAAGAAAGTGTCCTTCGCCCCATGGTCAAGAGAGCTGAATAAAAATATGGCTCCCTGGCAGCTCTATCAGAAGAAAATTATCACTTTGGAAATTGATGGAAGAGTTAAGCCTTTTTTTATTTCCCACTTGGTTAAAGTTTCATTTGTTTGCTTGCTGTTGTCTCTTCTTCCAAAGCAAGAGCATTGTCCACCATGAAAAGGAATTGTCATCCCTAGTAGAAACAGTTTTCCATGTAAGTGTGAGAATAAAAAAAAAAAACACAAAAAGGAAAATTCCTTCAGTCTAAACTGAAGAATATGCCACCCTTTGTTAAAGTACTCTGTAGCATCTGACCTTAGATTATATTTATACATAAATAAATGTCCCGGATTTTCAAATAGTCTGACCTTGGAACTTATAAGCCCTGGGCTCAAGATCTTCCTCTGATATTTTGTATCTCTATGACCCTTAGGCAAGTCACCTAACCTTCCATTGCTCCAGGGAAATATCTAAGGCTGTAATTTATAGAGGAGTAGCCAATCCTAATGGGAGAGATTTGTACTGACAGAATGAGTTTACATTTCTCTATGGTATATAGCATTTATCTATTGTCAATCATTTTCATATTAATCTTCTAATCCTTGCCATGACTCTTAAGATTTTTAGTTTTTAAGTAACAATGTGAAGAATGTAATTTGAGTTACTTTCAAAATTTTGTATCTTTAAATACCTAACACGATTTTATTATGGATAACATACAGTTCTCCCTTAACTCATTAAGGGCAGCTAAATAGTACAGTGAATAGAGTGCCAGTCCTAAAGTCAGGAAGACTCATCTTCCTGAGTTCAAACATGGCCTCAGACACTTATTAGCTTTGTGACCCTAAGCAAGTCACTTAACTCTGCTTGCCTCGGTTTCCTCAACTGTAAAATTAGCTGGAGAAGGAAATGTCAAACCACTTCAGTATCTTTGCCAAGAAAACCCCCAAAATGGTCACAAAGAGTCAAATATGACTGAACAAGATCAATGGACTCATTAAATCACAAATCATTCCCACCTCAAGAAAAAGAAAGGACAATTAATGTTATTAACTGTCATAATACCCCCACGCCTTCCACTATTGGCACATCATTGGTCTGGATCTGTTGAATATCTAGAAGTTGACTATTAACATAGTCCATTATTATTATGGAAATATCTTCACAGATGAAAATTAGTAAATTAAAATTATGGGATTACAGATTTAAATTCTAAAGGGACTTTTGTTGTTGTCTATTCCAATTATTTCATTTTAAAGGGTAGAAAACTGAAAGAAAGAGAGGTTTAGACACTCTTTTAGAGTCACACAGTTAATAAGTGAGAGAGCCAGTTTTTAAAGCCATGGGCTCTGGCTCCAAACCAATAAACTTTCTACTGGGGCATGATAACTGGTTACACTGAGAATTATATGGTTTGTTCATTGCCTCAACTAAAATATATAAGAGGAAGGGAAAAATCTCTTGACTTCAGGGCCAATCATTTATCTGCTATACCTCATGGCTTCCCAGTGTGGAGGAAATGTGTAGCAGACTATCTGTCTCCAAAAGCATCTGGGAGAGGGATGGGAAATCAGCATTAATTGAGATCCTGTCTTCAGGGACTCATTCCATGAATTTCTGGGCAGTGTGCTCCAGTGATGTTTCTTCTCGTCATTGGAAGGATAAAAACTGGTGTGAGCTGTAAGCTAGATATAACTCCTACATTGTTAGCAGTCATTAAACATATATTGAGCACCTACTGTGTGCTAGGCATTGTGCTAACTGCTTGGGAAACTAAGAAAAGTAAAAGACAGTCCTTGCTGTCAAGGAACTCACAGTCTAGTGGGGAAGTAGCATTCAAACATTTTTGTATGAACAAGCTATATACAGGATTAATCATATTCCATATTGTTTTGACTTTGAGTTTGGGAAGAAAGAGGAAAGAAACATGTATTTATTAAGTGCCTACTGTGTTAGGCACTATACTAAATACTTAATAAATAGTATCTCATGTGATTCTCAAAACAACCCTGGGATATAGGTACTATAATTATTCTAATTTTGCAGTAGAGGAAACTGAGAGAGACAGAGGTTTATTGACTTGCTCAGGGTCACACATCTAGTCAGTATCTGAGATCTAATTTGAATTCATGGCTTCCTGATTGTGGGCTCAGTATTCTATCCACTTTGCCCCTACATCCAGGCAATGAAGAATATGCCTCCTTTATTCTATGCACATTGCCAGATATGACCTTAGATTGCATTCATCTATCAATAAAGTCTGTGGCTGCTCAGTTTATGACTTGAATGGATTCGAGGGAGGAGAGAGAATGGAAATTAGACCAGGAGAGTAGAGATTGACTAGCCACCTTTGAGGCAGTTCCACTCTTTTGGCCACTACCTCCACCTGCTGGGAGCCTGATGAGGGACATGGATGAAAATGATTGGAGTTGAATGAACTATTTCTGTCTAAGAAACTGAGAATCCTGGTAACATGCTTTAACTCCCCTAACTCTGACTTTATCCTGAAGTTTCTCTGTTCTTGAATCTATTCATAACTTTTAATTTGCTAGAAATTTAAAGTCAGCTCACTCTAGATTTTTTTATGGATTAATCTTAACTGCTTTCATTCATATTCACCTTTATTTGTGAACACTATGAATGGTTTGTTGATAAATAGATATTAAAAAAGTCAGGGGTTTAAATCTTGGTCCAAAGCTCATGGCTTCTTCCTGGCAAGGAGCTGGATTCAAATAAAAAAGGATTCTAGTTTTTATTTAAAAGCATCTAATAGCAGATGAAGATTAAACCATGTGAATCTGTATCATTAAGCCCAGGCAATGCCTGAACCAAGAGAAAATAGATTTCAGAAATAGGGGGGAAAGTTCTGTCAGTGAGGGAGTGCGCTCCTTCAGGAGCAAAGAACCTCAAGATATTTTAATACATAGCCACCCACGAAACCTACCTCCCCATGCTCAAACCCCATTCCATTAAATTCTACCAGACAATTTAACAGATTCAGTCCAGGCCTGAGTCAGTGGGGGAGCGGAGGTGTTGACCAAGGGAAAGGGAACACTTAAGAAAGAGTAGATTTTCCCCCAATCCCAAGGTAGGGAGCAGCTAAGAGGCAGTGTCTGGTTTATAGGTGATACCACCTACCAGTGACTTCATTTGTAGCAAAACTGTCTATAGCTGGATAGGAGGAAAGGGATGATTTCATGGACATTTGGAGGTCCCAGTATGGAAACTTCCTCTACCACTACAGATAGTCACCTATATCTTTAGTCTTACAGAGGTGCAAAAGATGCTGAGAGGTTGTCACTTGCCCAAGGTCACACACCTAGTACACATCAGAGACAGAACTTGAAACTAGATCTTCCTGGCACTAAAGTCAACCCTCCATCCACTTTTCCATAGTCCTTCTAAGTGTAAAAAAATAGCTGCAAAGAGATTTATTACATCACCATCACCGCCACCGTCATCATCATCATCATCATCATCATCATCATCATCATCATCATCATAACAGCTAATATTTAGATGGCACTTACTATATGCCAGGTGCCATACTAAGCACTTTATAATTATTATCTCTTTTGATCCTAATTGCCCCAGGAGGGAAGTGCTATTATTATTCCCATTTTGCAGATGAGGAAAATGAAGAAAACAGAGGTTAAACGACTTACCCTGGGTCACAGAGTTTGTAAATGTCTGAGGTTGGATTGAATGCATCTTTTCTTCTTGACTCCAGGCCTGATACTCCATCTATCATGCCATCTAATTGTCCCAATGTAGTTAGTCGCTCCAGTGACCCAATAGATATACAATTCACAGATTAGAACAAATTCAGTGACCAACTTTGTCATTCAGCAAGAGTTTTCCCAGGTCAATGTGTAGAACAGATTGCTTCTTGCTTTATTCTTCCTCTCATTCTCAGTATTCTTGTTTTGGAGAAATGAACCATTTTCCCCCCTCCCATCTGAGATAATACCCATCACTACCTTCTCAGACAATCCTGGTGATATGTTCTGTGCTTTGTAAATGTAGGTAAAATGGCAAAAAAAAATAAGTAATGAAACCAAGACCTCATAGAATTAGAAGAGACCTTAGTGGTTAATCCAACCATTGTTGTGACTCCCACCAAGCTTTGAGCAATTCAACCAGTAATCTTCATTCATCCAGTATTACACAGTCTGCATCTCATCACTTTGTCCATAGCACTTTTCTGAGATACTTTATCACATGCTTTCTTGAAAGCATTCAGATGTACTCTGATCTATCATTCTGGTAATTTCTTCCAAAAGCGAAAAAAAGTTAGTCTGATTTGATGTGTTCTTAAAACAATCTCATGCTGTCACTTAGTGATTACTGCTTCCCTTTCTAAGTACTCTTAAATGATCTTTTTAATTGTCCGATATTGTTAGGAGTGAACATTAAGCTTCCCAGTCTTTAGCTTACAGAATTATTCCCACTTTTGTAAGATGAAATAATTTTGCTCAACCTTTACGCCCTTATTTTTCCCCTCTCTCCAAGGTTTGCCCATAGATGTACACAAATCACAAATTTGTGTACACAAATCATAGATGATTTCAGTAATCTGGGCTATTGCTTCTGAAGGGCAAGAGTCTGGAACTCATTTAGACCCAAAGATGATCTCTTGTTATCTCCTCAACTACCCTGGGCTTGAATTCAGTGGCAACCAATTTTGTTCTGCCCTTCCTGATCTGCAGATCACTCATAGTGATAAAGAAAGAAGCATTAAATAGGAGAAGCCCCAGTACTCTTCTCTACCATTTGCTCTTTTTCAAACTATTTACAAGAGATTCATTCATTTAAGAATTCGTATCAGTTTAGATGTGCTCAGTGCAAGAAACACAATCCAATGATAAAATGTTGCTTATAACAAGTTCCTGCCTCGAATGTCCATATCCTAAAGATCTAAGCAGCTTAATAAACACTTCTTTCAGGGATTTCTGAGACTTTAAAGAAATGTAGGTGAGAAAATATCTAGTCATTTTCTCTGAACTTTTTTTCAATGTTATTTTCAATAAACCTGCCATCTAAGTGCTGGATTTCTCTAGCAAAGGAGATCATTTTAACTGAAGCCTATCCATGAGATACTGTACAGAAATGTTCCTCTTTTCCTACTGGTACCAAATGGCTTAATTCATATAAGATACAAAGGATATATGGCTACATAGGCAGAAATACAGCTTTGTTCAAATATTTAATTTTCTCAAAATCCATTTTTCCCAAGGACAGAATCAAGCTGAATTTTTTGCTTTTTATTGCTGGTCTAATTTTTTTTTGGGAGGGAGTAGTATAGTGCATAAAGTATTGAACTTGGCCTTCATAAGGCATAGACTTGAATCCCAACCTTGACACTTACTGGTTGTGTGACTCTGGCCAAGTCAATAAACTTCTCAGAGCCTTAGTTTCTTCATCTTTAAAATTAAGGAGATAATAAGGTCCAACTCATAACGTTGTTGTAAAATTCCAATAAGTTAATAAATTAATAATCTGCAAACCTTAGTCCACTAGACAAATGTGAGATATTATAATTATTAATGACCAGCTGATTGTTTGTGGGTATGTCAGTTCATTCTCCCAGGCTTCAGTTTGCTTATCTACAAAATGGGCATAACAAGTACAAGAAATTACTACCACACAGGCTTGTTGTAAGGCTCAAAAAAGCCTAAATTTATATTACAAGAAAAAGTACAAGTTTAGCTGTGGGCAACAAGGGGGGAGTGGGGAAAGCCTTTTTTTTTCCCTTTCTCTACCCACAATCTCAGTATTCCTTATATAAGAATTATCTTTCCCCACATGGCCCTTATTTCTCCCCAAGTGCTATCTCATAAGTATACATACAAGGAGATGGTATATATGTATACCTTTTCAAACTTTAGAGCTATGCACACACATATAAATATATGCGTTGATTATCATTCCTTTTTGGACTAAATTGAGTTTTTTGACTCGTATGTTATCACTTATGTTAGTCTATTGCTGAAAACTGCTATTGCAAGGAAATCTCCTTCAGTAGCTTTAACATGACTCCATGTATATCATTGCTTCTGATAATGCCCCATCCCTTAAATTTATGTGTAACTCATGGGTGACTTCCTTGAAATTGATCAAAAAACTTCTAGGCTGCATAGATGATGCAGGACTCAGAAGCATGCAGTGAGTTGGCTCCCATCACTGCTTTGCAGATTCTAGTCTGGGCAGGATTATGAGGCCACTTTGAGAGCACTTAGATTTCAAACTTCATTCTCAAAGAGGACCATAATGACATCACTATGCTAGAGTCATTCATTCAAGGCTGCTGTTTGGATGTGACACCTGCTGAGTTCCTTCACAACAAGAGCTGTTCGTCTTTCAGGTCTAACTGTATTTCGTGTTGTCTGTAAGTGTACACATATATTCAATGCACTGATGGTGAGTGGAATCATCTTCGCAGATGTTTTTGTGAATTTTTTTGTGTTTTGATCACAGGGTGGAATCCCTGCTTGCCGTGGTAATCAGGCCAGGGTTGGGTAAGTAGACAATTTTTAGGGCCACTTTTCTAGCCCCTTCCTTACACCTAGAAGTGAGCAGTGTGAGCCTTAAAAGGCTTCTCAGATACCCAGGCAGCTGCCAATCCCTCATCCACTTACAGTGAGAAAATGATCCTATGGCCTAGGTCACCTTTGTGCAAGGTTGTCATTACAGGTCCCAGTGTTTCTGCACCTACTGTTTCATCACTTACCTGTCACCACAGGATTTTGAGATAGGTAAAAAATGTTAAAATGGTATGGGTGATGTAATTTGATTTCTGCACAAATTGAATTTAAGTGAGGCAGAGTTGCACTGAGTTACTGACCTCTCTTCTCCAGAGTCATCATAGTCTAGTGGCAGGACAGTCAAGATGACTGGTAATGGCTTGAGATGCAGTGGATGACCTTGGAGTCTTTGATGTCTAACTAAGCTCTAAGCACTTCACAATGCCATGCTTTCATGGTTGTTGGAACAAATTTTTCTCATCCTCTTGCTCCACCAGGGAAATCTTCATATGCTTGAGATAGACACCCCTTTAATTCATCAATGGGTTTGACATCCCTTGGTTACCCTCATTCTGGTTTAGCCTGTCTGCTAAAACAAGGGTGTAGCCACTGTGCATGCTACAGTTTCTTAGAATAACAGATGTGAGTTAGACAAAATAGGTGGACACCAAATGTAGAAAGCAGCCTTGAAAAGAACTCAGGAGCCATTACACCAGAGTTACTGGTTTTTCCTAAACACACCCTACACCCATGAGAGCACTAATCTCCCAAGAAGACATGCCAGACTTTTGTTTTGAAGAATGATAAGGAGAAAGCTACTGTTGCATGGCAAGCTGTGCTGAGTGTGATTTCAGATACTACCTTTCAAACCCATATAGACTTCCAACTTCCTCATTTTATAAATAAAAAAATCTGAGGTACAAGGAATTTACATGAGTTACACTCACAGAGATAATAAGCATCGCGAGTAGAATTTGAATAAAAGTCTTTCTTTCTATTCCAGAATCACTGCTATTTCTACTGAACTATGAGATGTCTATTACAGAGATGGATCGAGGTGTACTTCATGGAGGACTAGATTTAGAGGATTACTTGACTACATATCCCAAATCTGTTATTAGTGAACCAGCTTTTTAATAAGTAGAGTGGCTATTTTACTTTATATTTTGTTTCTTAATTTAGCAAACAAACAAAAACATGATCAATCTTATGTATAAAGGATAACACTAAGAGATGATTGCATATGAAACTGTGAATCTTTGATCCATACAGCTTGCTACTCAAAAATCCTATAATGCATTCAACATGTTAATTTCAAAATGGCTTCCATTGTCTGTACTTGCTTCTGAACTTCCTTACTTACTGTTCTGTGCACATATAAATGGTCCAATAACTTTTTTTCTTTTCATTACTATTGATAAATCATTTCCCCTTCAAATCCTCCCAATGGGAATACAAAAACAAAAACAAAACAAAACAATACAATGCAAAAAATTGCAACCACAAGCTAATAAAGTTGAAAAAAAATTGTTTGATTATTTATGCTTTCCAATCCTAGGTTTAAAAACTGTTCATATCATTTGCCCTTTAGTGTAGTATATTTTTACCAATTCCCTAGATTTTTCATCTGTCAGACTTCTACTAGGGCTATTTGATGCAAATGTTTTTCCATTCTATTATCTCTTTTCTATCTTCATTGATTTTGTTCACATAAGATTTTTTTTTTTTAATTTCATGTAGTCAAAATGGTCTATTTTATATTTTATGAAGTCCTTTATCCTTTGGTTAAGGGTAGCTGGAAACTTTTCCTCACTCCTTTCACATAATAAATGATATCTCTTGAAGGAGAGAATGCTAGAAAATTAGGGGAATATGGAGCTCAAAAAATTCAGTCCTGAGAATTGCTCCCCACTGCAGGTCTGGCAGTTTGCCAGCAAAAGTTGTTATCTAAAGTGACCTGAAAAATTCTACCAAGTTCTTAAGAAAAAATAAATTAAGAACAATTGGGTTATATTTCCTTCGATGAGTGACACCCATCCTGGTGTCAGATGTGGGAAAATATATTAATATATTTAGTCACTATAGCTGAAGCTGGAGAAACTATAACAAGTGATTTGGAGTTGGAAGGTGTTTAGAGGTAATCTGGTCTTAGAGACACTATTCCCAAATTCCATGCTTTTCCCACAATGCTTTAGTACAAAATTAAAAACATGATAATATGAAAACAGGTACTCTCCAACTAGCAACTTTTTCCCTAAGAGGTATCTAAACTAGTAGTCACTTATGAATCTCAATTTCCTCTCCTTTGGTAGTTTAGTTCCCAATAGTAGAGATTCTAAATACTTCTCTCGGTAGTTTTCTGCTATGTGTCAGATGCATTCTTCTGGCAGAGTGGTTCCAGCATGGTACTTAACACCAACCTTCCCTGTTGTTCCCAGCATGTGTCTTTGGGTCTTGTATTTTTGACGCTCTCTGTTCCACTAGTATCCTCTCTATGACTGCAGTGATACAGTTCCTTCTGAGTTTCCCAGTTGATCCAAGCAAGTATCAAATGGTGTTTTGTTCTGTCTTTGTATTATTGTCCCTTCATCGTTACTTCTTCCCAGAAATCTGCCCAAAGTGGGGCTCTCTCTCAGTCAGCAGCAACTGTCTTTTGACTGGACAAAACCTCAAGCTTCTATGTCTAGAGGTAGGGTTCTTAACCATTTTGTTGTGTCCTGGACCCATTTGACAGTCTGGTAAAATCTAAAAGCCTCTTCTCAGAAAAAAAATGTGTATCCAATAAAATAAATAGTATTACAAAGCAAAAGTAATCATACTGAAATAATGATATAGTTTATCCCTTCTTAGTCCTTTGTTGCATCTGTTCTAGATGAAGTTTCCTGTGGCAATAGAATTATCTTAATCAATACACACACACACACACACACACAAACAAAAAAACAAACAAACAAACAAAAAACAACTTGAGTTTATCCTGTCTAGCAGGAAGCACAGTTCCTTCTTTCTTTTATTATACCTTTATTGATGCAATACCTGAAAGAGTCCATCTTATTGAAAATGCTGGGTTTTTGGCATTCATCATCTCAGTTTCTGAGCATTCCAAAGCTTTTCTAGAAGTCAGATTTCACCACTAATGTTCAAATTTCAATACTGTCTGCTTAATGATTTATGGGAAGGAATACTGAATAAAAAGAACTGGGGCTCTGCCAATTCCTAGGTTGTGACTTTTGGAAAGTTTGGTGACAAGGCAAGATGGAGGACAAATTGCAGGGATTCCTGCCTCCCAAATTCCTCTGCTGGCCTCAAAATTATTTCTGGAGCAGCGTAATGGAAGGGATAATCAATTTTTCAGCCCAAGACAACTTAGAAGGTTGATAGGAAAGGTCTATAAAACTGGGGTAAAAGCAAAACATAGTTCAGAAACAGACTGTACCAATGAAGGCTAGAACCCAGTGAACCAGCAATGGATCTTGGGGCTACTGAATCACCAGCAGCAACCACAGCAGCTTCCTGGAGCTCTCATCCCACAAAAGGTAAGGGTGTCAGAAACTAGTCAGGAGATTAAAGGGGTCCCTTTGCTAGTAGTGAGTACAGGACTCAGTTGCATTGTCCACACTAGGATCTGGGTAATAGTCTAATATCATAGTCCCAGGGTAAGGAGGAACACTAGCCTATCAGATCTTGGGGCCACAGGGAAACCAGATCGTGGTCACAGTTCCAGGATGGAATATGGTGATTGCGGTCACTCACAGAACAGAACACAGGCCAGAAGAGTAGTAAATACACCTTTCCTTAAATCATATCACATTAGAAGAACTAAAAAATTATACACCTCCAAGAAGTAGCTCTGAAAATAGTTTCACAAAAAAATCTGAAGTTTGGGACAGCTCCCTCTTCACCCCAAGAGCAAAGCCCAACTTTAATGTATAAAGTTGAAAATTAAGAAAAATAAGCAAACATTACAAAAAAGGACCTGACCATAAAAAGTTACTATGGTGACAGGGAAGATCAAAACACAAAGTCAGAAAAGGGCAGCAATGTCAAAACTACTACATCCAAAGGATAAAAGAAAAATGTAACTTGGTCTCAGCAGCAGCCCCCCCAAAAAATAATTCCTAGAAGAGCTCATTAAGGATTTTAAGAATCAAATAAGAAAGGAAGAGGAAAAAATTGGGAAAACAAATGAGAGTGATGCAAGAAAATCATGAAAAAAAAAGTCAAAAAGCTTGGTAAAGGAGGCACAAAAAATAGTGAAGAAAATAACACCCTAAAAAGCATGATAGGCCAAATGGTAAAAGAGGCAAAAAAGTTCACTGAAAAGAAGAACTCCTTAAAAAAGGCAGAATTGGCCACATGGAAAAAAGATTTACAAAAATTCACTGAAGAACAGAACTATAATATTCCAGAGGGCAAAGGAGCTAGGATTATAATGAAGAATCACCCACACAACAAAAAAGGGTATAATCCTTCAAATGAAAAATGATATTCAATGAAATAAAGAACTTTCAAGTATTCTTTTCTTTGGCTAGGCAATGGAGTTAAGTGACTTGCCCAAAGTCACAAAACTAGTAAGTGTCAAGTCTCTGAGATCAGATTAGAACTCAGGTGCTCCTGACTCCACGGCTGGTGCTCTATCCACTGCACCACTTAGCTATCCCCAACTTTCAAGTATTCTTAAGGAAAAGACCAGAGGTGAATAGAAAACTTGACTTCCAAATACAAGACTCAAGAGAGGCATAGAAAGGTATACAAGAAAGGGAAACCATAAGGGACTTAATAACATTAAACTATTTACATTCTTATGTGGGAAAATGATATTTGTAACTCATAAGAACTTTCTCATCAATAGGACAGTTAGAAGGAGTATATTTAGATAGAGGGCACAGGTGTGAGTTGAATGAGAAGAGATGACATCTAAAATAATAAAATCAAGGGGAGAGAAAGGAATGTACTGGGGAAAAAGGAAAAGGAGAGGTAGAATGAGGTAAATTATCTCACCTAAAAGAGGCAAAAAAAAAAAACTTTTACAGTGGAGGGGAAGAGAAGGTAGGTGAAGGGAAGTGAGTGAACCTTACTGTCATCAGAATTGGTTCAAAGAGGAAATAACATAGACACTCAATTGGGTATTGAAATCTATCCTGCTCTAGAGGATATTAGGAGGTGAATGGGATAAGACAAAGGAGGGCAGATCGATAAATGATCAAAAGATGTGAACTGTTTTCAGAAGAAGTAATCAAAGTTACCTATAACCATATGAAAAATGCTCTCTAACTCACTATTGATTGCAGAAATGCAAATTAAAACAATTCTGAGGCACTACTTTTTGCCTATTACATTGGCTAATAGCACAGAAAAGTAAAATATCCAATGTTGGAGCAGATGTGGGAAAAATGAGTCATCAATGCATTGTTGGTAGAGTTGTGAACTACAGATTCAACCACTGTGTAGAGAAATTTGGAACTATGCTCAAAAGGCTATAAAACCATGCATATGCTTTGACCTAACAATATTACTACTAGGTCTGTATCCCAAAAGAGATTAAAAAAAAGAAAAAGACCAATATGTGCAAAAATATTTGTAGCAGCTCTTTTCTGGTGACAAAAAATTGGAAACTGAGAGGACGTCCATCAATTGGGGAATGGCTGAACAAATTGTGGTATGTGATTGTGATGGAATATTATTGTGCTATAAGAAATGATGAACAGGATATTTACAGAAAAACCTAGAAAGAGTTTCATGGGCTGATGCAATATGAAATGCACTGTGTACAAAGTAACAGCAATATTATGCAATGATCAGCAGTGAACGACTTAGTTATTTTCATCAATATAATGATCCAAGACAACTCTGAAGTACTTATGATGAAAAATACTATCCATCCCTAAAGAAAGAACTGATGGTGTTTGAATATAGATTGAAGCATACTTTTTTTTACTTTCTTTGTTTTTCTTGAGATTTAAAAAAAGTGTTTATGTTTTCTTTCACAACATGACTGATATGGAAATGTTTTGCATGACTACATGTGTACCACCTATGTTGAATTATTTGCCTTCTTAACGGGTGTAGGGTGGAGAGGAAGAAAAAAAGAGAGAATTTGGGACTTAAAGTTTTAAAAATGAATGTTAAAAATTGTTTTTACATGTAGCTTGGGAAAATAAAATGCTAAATATATTCAAAAATTTGACTTTCAAATGCAAGACTCAAGAGAAACATAAAAAAAGTAAACTGGAAAAAGAAATAATAAAGGATTCAATAAGGTTAAACTATTTATATGCCTACATGGGAAGAAGATACTTGTAATTCCTAAGAACTTTTTATTATGATTATTAAGGCAGTTAGAAAGAATATACATAGAGGGCACAGGTGTGAGTTGAAAATAATAGGACGATATCTACAAACATATAAATAAATTAAAAGGTGAAAAAAAGGAATGCACCGGGAGAAGGGGAATGGGAGAATTACAATGGGGTAAATTATCTTGCATAAAAGAGGCAGAAAAGAGCTTTTATAGTGGAAGGGAATATGGGGGAATTGGGGAGAAGAGCTTCAACCTTAATCTCATTGGGACTGGCTTAAAGAGGGAATAATATACATACTCAGTTGAGTATAGAAATATATCTTACCCTACAGGAAAGTAGAATGGGAAGTGAATGCAAGAAAGGAGGTCACAGAAGGAAGGGTGTTTGGGGTGAGGTAGTAGTCAGAAGCAAAACAGTTTTGAGGATGGACAGAGTAAAAGGAGAGAGAGAGAAAGAAAGATATATATATATATATGTGTGTGTTTGTGTGTGTGTGTGTGCATATATGTATATATGTATACACACACACACACACATATATAGAGAAAGAAAGAGAGAGAGAAGGATGAATGGGAGGAATATAGGAAGGAATGAAATACAATAATCATAACTGAAAAAATATAGCAAGTTTCTCTGTTAGAGGCCTAACTTCTCAAATATGTGGAGAACTGAGTCAAATTTATTAAAAAAAGACACTCTCCAATTGATAAATGGTCAAAGGATATATACGGTTTTCAGATGAAGTAAGCAAAGCTATCTATAATCATGTGAAAACTGTTCTAAATCACTATTGATTACAGAAATGCAAGTTAAAAATATCCTAGGTACCACCCACACACTTCTCAGATTGGATAATATGACAGGAAAGAAAAATGACAAATATTGCAGGGGATATAGAGAATTGAGACAAGAATGTGTTATTGGTGGAGTTGTGAACTGATTTAGCCATTCTGGAGAACAATTTGGAACTATGTCTAAAGGGCAATAAAACCATGTATGCCCTTTGACCCAGCAATACCAATACTAGGTCTGTATCCAAAAGATACAAAAAAAAAAAGACCTATGTGTATAAAAACATTTATAGCAGTTCTTCTAGTCTTTACAAAGAAGTGAAAATTGAGGTGATGCCCATCAATTGGGGAATGGCTGAACGAGTCTGAGCATGTGCTTTTTTGTTGTTGTTTTTTTTTTTTTAGGCAATTGGGGTTAAATGACTTGCCCAGGGTCACACAGCTAGTAAGTGCTTGGTCTGAGGCCAGATTTGAACTCAGGTCCTCCTGACTTCAGGGCCGGTGCTCTATCCACTGTGCCATCTAGCTGCCCCCAGCATATGCTTTTGATGGAATACTATTTTACTATAAGAAATTATGAGAATGTTTCAGAAAAAAAAAACCTGGAAAGACTTGCAGGAACTGATGAAAGTGAAATTAGCAGAACCAAGAGAACATTGTACACAGAAACAGCAACATTGTAGAATGATCAATTGTCAATAACTTAGCTATTTTCATCAATACAATAATCCAAGACAATTCTGCAACACTAATAATAAAAAATGTTACCCACCTCCACAGAAAGAAGAGGTGGAGACTGACTAAAGATGAAAGCATACTTTTTAATTTTTCTTTATTATTTTTCTTTCATAACATGACTAATACAGAAATACGTTTTGCATGACTTCACACACATAAAATAGCTTGCCTTCTCAATAGGGAAGGAGGGAGAGAGAAAATTTGGAACTGAAAATTAAAAAAAAATGAATTAAAATTGTTTTTACATTTAATAGAGGAAAATTAAAAAAAATAGAGTGGAAGGTTAGGGTTAAGGATCAGCTAATTCCATTGTCTCATTTTACCATTGAAACAATAAAACCTCAGAGATGATGTGACTTACTTAACTTTACTTAACTCTATAAGTAAGGAGCAGAATCAGGAAATAAAGCAAAGGCTCTTTAAATATATATTCATGCAGCTTTTTTCCATGATGGTAAAGCGCCTCATGAAAGTCAGGTGTTCCAGCATGGCATGTGGTGGTTGTCTTTGATGATCATGTGCCACTGGTGAGATAGCTTGGGACTTTTATATAACTTCCATTCCTTTAAATGGGGCAGAGATGTGGGAGAAAAGGCATCCACCTTGCTAAGGTAGGTTCATTAAACTATATTATCTTAATCATGAATTCTGAATTAAGTGGGACTTCAGAGGTCATCTAACAAAACCTTTCCTGCTGCAGCATAAATTTCTTCTACCTTGGCAACCTGTCATCCAGGCTTCTGCCTGAAAACTTCTAGAGTTTGGAAAAATTCCAATTAGGATATTAACTCTGTGCCTAAATATTTTGTGTCTCTGTGTGTGTATGTTTGTTTCTTTAGTTTTATTGTTGTTGTTTTATTTTTTTTTTGTTCGTTTGTTTTAGGGTGAGGGCAAGACAATTCTCACTCCTAAAGGGAGCCTGCAGAAGCACTTGAAGGTTTATTATAAGACTTCAGTCTATACACTTCTCATCAAAGATTCCTAAAATGCTACAGGAATATTCTTTTCTGAAAACTAATATCTTCCTAATATATCCTATTTAAACTTAATCATTTGGTTACACATTTATAAAGCAATGTTAAAATTCTAGATACTCAGTTTCTTGTAGCACTTTTATGTTTTGGATCAAAGCAAAATGTGGTAAAGGTTACCAGCAAATCCTTTTGTATTTTAATTTTTTATTAGTTTTTCTGCTAGAATCTCATCTGATTTTCTAAGATATAGTGGATTAATTTTCTAAGTCATCTTGTTATTTTTGATTTTTATCTCCATTAAGGAAATATTTTATCTATAATTTATCTAACAGTTTATATTTAGATTCTATATATTATCAATTGCAGGCAGAAATTATAAATGAGAAAAATAACAACAAACAGGAAATGCATTTCTTATTCACAATGGGGAGGCATGCATGTAAGATTCAAATATAAAAGTCAAAAGACATTACTTCATTGATAAAGATTAAAATATGCAATATAATCTTCCCTGCCCATGAATTTGAGAGCAGGGCACATTTCAATTTTTACCTCAATTTTCCAACTCCACGTCTTTATACTAGTAGTCCCTAATGTCATGAATGCATTCCATCCCCAATTCTGCTGCTTGGCAGCTCCATTTTTCTTCAAGACTCAACTCAAATATTACATTCTGCAGGTGTCTTCTCTGCACTCTTCCCCCTCAGCTGGTGGTATCACTCTCCTCCAGGTTAAAATTTGGTGGGTACTTTTATGTTCATGTATGTCTGCATGTTGCCTCCCCTCTCACTCCACCCACCCCTTAAAATATAAGCTGCTTAAGGTCAAGGGATTATTTTTTTTATCTTTTATCCCTAGTACTTTGACCAGTATTTAATGTACTTAATAAATGCTTCTTGGTTGGTTAGCTAATTGTTACTAAGGCCTAAAGGCCTGTTTATAAACTTGAGTTTGTCTGAGGTGTAGTGTTTTGCATCCTTGTTTGTGAGAAAATGAATTCCTGTCAGATATAATGATTTCCCTGAGGTTACTCAGGTAGTAAATTGAAGAGCCAGGGATTAAGCAAATTTTGTGTTTGCTCCATCAACCCATGTTGTGTTCTACATTTACTAGGTACCTACTATGTGTGAGACCCTATGTTAAACTTTGAAGGAGATACAGAGGTAAATAAGGAAAGCCCTAAAGAAGGTTTCAGAAAAATAGGGGAGATCAGACATCAATGAATAACAACTACAAGGCAAATTGAGAGGCAATCAAGTTTAGTTGTTAGAGAACTGATCTCCTAGCTAGGAGGACCTGGCTTAATTTGTGGCTCCATTACAAGCTATGAGACACTTGGAACATTCCCTCAGGCTATTCTCTAAAACAGATGTTCCCAAATTTATTTGGTCTACTGCTCCCTTTTCAAAAAAAAAAAAAAAAACACTCAGTACCTTCCCCTAGAAATATACTTTCTTTAACCCTTTAATGTTATTGTTTTGTTTATTTGTTCATTTTGAAATTTACATAATTTCAAAATGCATGTATATATATGTTTGTGTATTTAAAATGACTCATCTTAAATTTAATAATTTATTATAAATTTATGGTTTTGTCCCGCATTGAAATTTTGATGATATAATGTTGTGTCATGTAACTGTTTAGTATCATATTGTAAACAATTCATTACATACACATATTCCTGCCAATGCATGCTGGACTTTGCAAGAATGTACAATATACTAGCCTGCCTACACTTGCTTGTTAAATCCTGTCAGCAGACTTGACCACTAATCAGTTATAACTTGCATTTTGTGTATTTATTTGAAAAATAATGTAATCACTAAGACTTTAACTCTGTTACACAACAGATAAAACATGTACCAATGGTTTTTCAAAATTTTCTTCTTTCCTTATGGTTCCACTGCCCCCTTATTTTATTCAAAACCCACCAATTACACCCAAGGCTACTACCACACCCCCATCACTCCAGCACCCCCCAGCAGGTGGTATTTCCTACTTGGGGAACCCATGCATCTTAGATTATAAATTGTAGAAAATGTGTTTTATCTTCATTGATAGAAGGAGTTGCTTTACTGAGAGCTTCCTACATTTATAAAACTGCTGGTTCAGTTAAAAAAAATAGAAAATAAAGAAAGATATATCAACAAGAGAGAGAGAGAGAAAGAGAGATACTAACAGTCAGTAGAATGCTTCTTTTCTATATCCTGGCCAAGGAGAACTCAAATATGTAAGAAGTCCATTAAATAAATTATGTTATGGCAAAATATAACTTCCTAAGGTTCATACTTACCAATTATGAAATAGGCTTACATTTGAAGCAAGGTAGAAAAGAATATAAGATTTAGGTACAAAAGCCATATTACTCGATATAGGATCATATCATAAGATCATAGATCCGCAGCTAAAAGAGACTTCCGGGGTTGTTTGGTCTAGTCACCTCATTTTACAGATGAGATAACTTGTGCCCACAAAGAGTGACTTTCCCAAGGTTAAATGACTAATAAGCAGCAGAGCTCTGACTCTACTTCCTAATGATCATTCTAGTGTACACTTTAGACTTTCTTATGAATTTATCCTAAATCCTCTCCTCTACAATTAGTGTTCTTACTTTTCCTCAATCCAGTTCTCTTGCTTTTACAATAGCTTTCTATTGTCTTCAGGTCTCAAATAACCCCTTAACCTGAAGCTGTTTTCTTGATGGATGGTCTTAAGTGATTTGGGAATAAGAAAGCTTTGGAAACAACACACTTCTGAGCTTGTGCTTCTCTGAGGAAAAGCTTCTGAATTCCTCCAGGCATCCAGTCTTTAATTAGGCACTTACCCTAACACCTTGGATAACTGCCACTAGGAGAAAGTAAGCCCAGATAAGTGTGTTAGTAAAGGTGTTAGAGTAAGTATCTCATTAATGGATGGGTGCCTAGAGGAAAAGAATTTTAAAAAGAATAGCAGGAAAACTGTACTTGAGAAAGAATACCCAACATTACCTTTTCTGTAGGGCCTAATCCAACTTTCTTAAAGGGAACCTCAGTTGGGGAAAAAAATATAGTACCTCTATAGTGGATCATTCAATTGATTCATATCCCCTTAATTTGAAAGCTAAGCAAACCAATTTTTTCCCTTCCTTTTAGCCTTCAGCAGTTCCCAGGATAACATAGCCCTAGGTAATGAATCCAGTGTGAAAACAATGGTATTTTATAATTTCTCCCTTTTAAGATTTTATTTCATATGTCATATCTCCAAAGATGGGGCAGTGGATAGAGTACAGGGCCTAAAATTAGGAAGACCTTTCCCTGAATTCAAGTCTGGTTTCAGACACTTACTAGCTGAGTGACTCTAGGCAAGTCACTTACCCTGGTTTGCCTCAGTTTCACAACTATGAAATGAGTTGGAGAAGGAAATGGCAAACTACTTCAGGATCTTTGCAAAGAAAACCCCAAATGGGCTCATGAAGAGTTGGACACAAGTGAATCATGACTGAACAATAAGGTTGTTATTGTTTGTCCTTCCTTCTCAAAGAGGACCAATGACATCAGGTTGGTGATGTCTTGACTTGCAAATGAATTGCATTTAAATATGGAAAGGCTGTGCGAAGTTATCAACCTCATTCTCCTCCAGAGTCATCTGAATCCAGTGGCAAGACATAGGTCAGGACAACTGGAGATGGTCCCAGATGCAGTGGAAGATCCTGGTCTTTCTAAGCTAAGGTCTTTCCCAGGTCTCAATTTGTCTGAGGCAACACTCATTCAGTGATTTAAGAATGGGTAAGAATTCAGGAGGAAAAAAAAATGGCCCAATTTGCCTCACTCAAAGGAATCAATCTGGGACAGGAAGACCCTCAGGGTTTCTTGGCCAGAGCAGAAACAATTGCTATTTACACTCACTCTGAGCCATCAAAACCCAAACAATGAACAAACAATCTAAGAACAAGAGTGATGGCAATAACAACAACATATCCCCCAACAGTAGAAGTAAGGTATTTGGGGATAAGGCTGTCATCTGTTTCTGCTTTAAATGTTCAGAACCTGGCATAGCACCTTGTACAAAGTGGATGCTTAAATTAAAAAGTCCCTTCTCTGAATGTGTTTAAATACGTATGATATTTATAGGATTACAAGGGAAATCAATTATATGGAAATACAGCTATCAACCTATCTCCCAAACAAAAACAACAACAGCAGCAAAACCAAGTTTTTAGACCCCAAGTTGAGAAGTCCTGTCTACGGGAAGACTATCTTGGTATTTCTAGTTACCATTCATCCAGGCAATTTATTTTGCATACATTTTATATATTTTACCTTTACTTTTCAATACACCTGTGTTTTTATCTCCTGGAATTCTTCTAGAATTTATGCCTTTTGTGGATTGATTATTTGCCTTTTTATTAGTATGTACCCAGCACATAACTTGACTCTTTGATTTTCCATCAACAACTCTGCTTGGTTTTGATTTGGGTGGATGGGGTATATGATGCCCCACAGCACAAGCTGATCACCTCAGATCTCATCACCATGCTAATTGACTCAGTTTTTGTGACTCAATTATTTCTCAAAGCCTTCAATGTCTCTCCCTTCTGATTGGAGGACTAGAAGCTGGAGCCTTTATAGAGGACTGGGATCTGAACTTACCAGGTAGCTATAAGCTCAGTTCATTTTACAGATGAAAAAACTGAAGTAAATAAGGTTAAGTGACTTGCCTAGGGTCACACAGATAGTAAGTGTCTGAAGTCAGAATTGGACTCAGGAAGATGAATCTTGCTGAGTCCAGACTATATCCACTATATCACTGAATTGCACTTTATAAAAGTTATGTTTATACTATGTTGGAGTCTATTAAGTGTGCAATAGGATTATGTCTAAACAATCAATGGACATATCTTAAGTTTAAAAAAAAACTTTATTTCTAAAAAATGCCAACAATCATCTGAGTCATAATCTTTATTGGTGGAGTGTCTTGCCTAGAGGTTGATAGCTACTGACTTATCAGGATGGTGATTGATGAAGTTTGGGGTGACTGTGGCAATTTCGTAAAATAAGACAACAATGAGGTTTGCCACATTGATCCTTCCTTGCACTTGAACACTTAGAGGCCATTGTAAGGTTATTATTTGGCTTAATTTCAATATCATTGTGCCTTCGAAGAGGGACAGAGATAGGGAAATAATCAGTTTGTGGAGCTATCAGAACACACACATTTATTGATTAATTTCACCATTTCATTTACGCATGTTCATGGGACCCTAAAACAATTCTAATAGTAATATAAAAGATTACAGATCACAGATTATCGTAAGAGATACAATGATAACGAAAATGTTTCAGATATTGTGAGAATTACCAAAATGTGACACAGAGACAGAATATGAGCACTTGCTATTGGAAACATGGTGCCTGTACATTTCTTCTAAACAGGATTGCCACAAACCTTCAATTTATAAAAAAAAAAATGTGAAGTGCAATAAAATGAGGCATTGCTGTAGTTTCTTTCTATCAGCAGCTATGCTCGTTTTCAACTCCAGGGATTTTCATGTGCACTTTTATTTCCCGGTACATTATGTATATATGTATGTATGTATGTATGTATGCATGTATGCATGCATGTATGCATTTCCCTGAATTTTTAGGTTCCCTTTGTTCCTCCATTAGATTGTAAGCTCCTTGAGGACAGGGACTTTCTTTTTTTTCATTATTTGTACCCCCTGCCCTTGTATGTTTAAATGTTTATTGTATTAAATTGAATTGGAACATGGTAGGCCCTGAATATTAGGCTTGCTGGATTATTTAATAAATAGACCAACTAGATTAAAATAGGTAGTTGATTTTCAAGGACTTACAAGGTAGTAGCCAGAAAGCAGCCAGAAAATCTTTGCCATTTTTTGCTGTCAGTATCTGTGTTTAGTTGTAATGGAAAGCAGCTCCCAGGCCTGTTAACAGCAGTGTGGACACTCAAGAGGGAGGCTGTCATTACTGAAGATAACAATGGTACTTGGCTCTAGGAGGACTGGGCTAGTGAATGACTAAAAAGAAGGAGGAGAGGTTTATTCAATGCAATCCTTCTACTTTAGTTTAGCTGTTGCTGTCTGGAAATCTGTGCAGCCATCAATCTCTTTTGCTGGCTACTTCTTCTACTGTATGACAATGCTGAAAAATGAATGTATGATGATGGCAGAAAGGAATTCAGTTCCTCAATGGGAATGACTCTGAAGATAGAAGGGTTGTCCCTGGAATTTCAATCAATCAAGTATCAAGTATTAAGTGAGTACCTACTCTGTGTAGTTACACAGGATAGAAAGGAAAACAAAATAGTTCCTTCCCTCAAAGAATTTACAGTCTAACAATAGAGATAACAGCACATAAACATGCATGCACATGCATATATGTGTATGTCTCTATAGAACTATATATCACATATAGTAATATATGCATGCTTGCATGTGTCAAACATACACACATATGCATATATCACATATACATGTACATGCTGCTGTATATGGTTGTAGGCATGCATGCATGTATTGGTAATTTGGTAAAGAGGTTACTAAGAGATGACAATATTAGCAAAGGTTTCATGTAGAAGGTAGTCCTTGAGCTGACTTTCTTAGCTGACCACCTGAGTATATCCTGAAGTTGTTATAAAGGACTTTTTTGGGTGTGCTAAATAATCCAACATGGTTTTTAGGGAAAACATGAGGCCTATCTAGCTATATAGGGTAATCTCTCATGTGCTAGATAGATTGCTACTCTTAACTGATGAAATTCAGGTAGGGACAGGTGAAGAAGAGTGACAGATTCCTTGGGTCTAACTTTGTGGCCACCCAAATTCTGCTGTCTGTGTTAGTGACTGCTGAGAGACTATAAGGTAACCCTTTCTTTCACTCTCATATAGAAAGCTATAAATTTATACACACTTTCTAATTCAAAGCTATAGGAAATCTCAAAGCAATGAAAGCGTATTTTCTGTATCCCAGCTCCCAGAATGTGGACTCCTGGTAAAACACAACTAGGGCAGGCTGCTAGAACTTTGCCAAAGGGAAACAAAATTTAGAGTGCATTGATGCCATTTGGAGTCTTTCAGTACTAAAGAAGCAATTGGATTTATCAACTAATTAAGATGAATATTGAGTTAAAATAGGAAGCCATTAGATGACATGATAGTGGTTAAACCTACTCAGTCTGCTGCCCACAAATTTCTTGACCCCATAGTGTCCCATCCATGTTGGAGGGTACACTTCATGCAACTTGCCCCCGCTATATTTTATGCTACTTGACTCTAGTGTCAAAATTCTTAACTGCCACATTTTCTTCAATCTCCTCATTAGATCCTTCTTTTCCAATAGGCTCATGTCTGTCTCCTGGTCCTTTGCCTTTACTTCCATTTGTCTGCCTTCAGTGAGGTCAAGCATTTGATCCCTAAACCAATGCTACCCTTTTCTTTCCTCAGGAGTTTCTTCTTACACTTTATTGGGAAAACTTTCTCCCAGTTGTGTAGCAGAGATTCCCAGTTTTATCTGTCTTTATTTAACTCTCTCTACTTTGGCATTCTAAGAAGGAAGGAGTGGGAAGATAGTAGGGACTATGAGGCAATGTTCATTTTTTAGATGGAATCTGGATACTTTCCTAAAATGCAGTGCCCAGAACTGTGGACATTCTGTGAGTATTATCTGATCCAGGCAGAATACAATAATATTATCATTAATTGTGACTACAGTCATAAGCTTTATTAAGATAGGCCAAGTATATAGAGGGCAAGGAAATATAGACCACACATAGGAAATTATAAAACTCTTAAGACAGCCTTCAATTTGCTTAGGTTTTAGATGCCACATCAGAATCATTGATTGCCTTCTATAGAATTTGTTTATCTTAATAAAGCCTATGACTGTACTCATTTCTTTGACTGCTGCATGGCATCATTGACTCATATTGAGCCTCTTGTCCAAATAGCTTCCACAGTGTAATAGCTTACGCAGAGGGAAACAGACTCAGGATCCAATGGATTCTGGATTAGATGGTATTATCTGGGAATAAGAGCCATCATCAATCTCTTCTGCTGACTGCTTCTTCTTCTGCATGATAGCCATGAAAAGTGGATATATGATGATGGTAAGAAGCAACAGCTCCTTATTAAGGAATGTATTTGAAGCTGAAAGAGTTGTCTCTGGAATTTTAATAAACCAGGTAAACCTATTTGGCCAGATATATTCAGATTAAATTTAACACGGATAAGAATAAAGGCCTGTATTTGAGTTCAACAAATAAAATTCACAAGCATAACAACTGATCTTCTTGTCCAAATAGCTTACACAATAGAATAGCTTGCATAGTGGAAAACAGACTCAGGATCCAATCAATCTTGGAATAGATGATACCAGAATGAGAATGCATTTTTAAGGAAAGAGAAGCATTTTTAAACTCATAGCCAATCTGTGAGATATATTTTATTGACTAGAACTCTTATTTCATTAGAAGGGGACTCCCACTGAATAAATAAAACAAAACAAAATTCCCCATGCTAGTGCATATCAACATTTCTTTTTTTTTTTAATTTGTGGTAGGCAACAGGGTTTCATGACTTGCCCAAGGTCATACAGCTAGAGAGTGTTATGTGTATGAGGCCAAATTTAAACTCAGGTCCTCCTAGCTGCCCCAATACTTTTTTTTTAAAGCATACAGTCTTAGAACGTTGTTTAGGGCTTGAAGAAATTAACTGACTTATCCCAGGTCAGGCAGTCAGCTACGTGATGGGTCTTAAGACATGATTTACAACTCCAGCCACAGTGGCATGCTGCCTGCATGGTAAGTCCTACAGGCATTGTTACCATCATTTTATAAATAAGGACACTGAGGCTCAGTGTAAATCAAGTGGTTAGTATAAGATCATATAGCTGGTAAGTCCCAGAGATAGGATTCCTATTCAATTCTATCCTATTCCTATCCTGACTACCCAGGGTCCTTTCCAGGGTACTGGGTTTCCTCTCTAAAATATCCATAACATAGCTATACATTAGCTTACTGGAAAAATATCTGGTGGTATCAGTGGATTTTATAGTTAATAGAAATTCAAAGTATGATGTGTCATCTAAAATCTAACTCAATTGAATGCTATACTAAAAGTTTTGTAACATCTTATGTGTGGTTTTTGTTAATCTCACTGCACTCTGCCCTGATCAGACCATATTCAGACTATAATGTTCCTTTCAGTGTATCACAAGTTGGGGAGGAAAATCATAACTTGGAAAATAATCAAATGAAGTCAACAAATATGTTGAATGTCCTGGAAATTATACCATATGATTATTTATTATATGAAATGGGTGTTTTTATCCTGGATAAAAGAAGACTTGGGTGGCATGATATCTATTTTCAGATATTTGAGGGATTCTCATGTGGGATTCCAGTGAGTTGTTCTGCTTGGGCCCAGAGGACAGAATTAAGAATGATGGATAGAAATAACAGAAAAGCAGGCTTGTGCTCTATGTCAAGAAAGTGTCTCATAAATTTAAAACTACCCCAAAGTGAAATGGGATATTTTTAGAGTTAGTGGGCCACCTCTGTTGAGGTTTTCAAGATAAGAAAGGTTGATCATCAATTTTGTAAATGGGATCCTTGATCAAATATGTATTGGACTAGTTATCTTCCTAGAGTTCCTTCAATTGCAAGAATCAGTTAACAGACTGAGAAACTGTCACATAATAAAAAAAAAACATACAAATATTTGAATGATGCACTAGCTATAAGAAACATGGAGCCAAGTCAAGTCATGTAAACAAGTGTTTATTGAGCCTACTATAGTCCAGGTAGGATGTAATGTTAAAAAGAATGGATAAGTTGAGGTAGAGGTCATGAAAGGAAAATTTCGGGATCTACAGTGAACATGGAAATTCATTCTGTGAGACCTAGAGTTACTGGGCTATTCCTGAGGAATAATCATTCCTTGCAAACTAGACAATTCTACCTCACGTGACTGCATTTTACATCCTGATGTCATCTTTCCTAATAATCAACTTGGATGAAGGTTTGTTTTAAGATTTTGTACAAGGCTACATGGCATTCATGAAGGAACCCTATTCCTCCCATTCCATCCTCTCTTCCCTCTACCATCATCATATTCAAAGTAAATTCTGTATGTTTTCCTCAGGTGGAGAATATCCAGAATTCTTCAAAATGTTTTTTTTTTAAATTTCAAAAGTCTTTAGATAAAGGTCTCTGTTTATGTAAGCTAAAAAAGGGAATAGCATAATGAGGTATCTGGAATCAATGCTTTTGAAATGATGTATAGGCAAAGGAAATGAAAAACAAAACTCCCCATGTGTCCCAAAATATTTATAATAGCACTTTTTGTACAAGTTCTGGAAACAAGCACTGGAAACAAAAGTGGGGGTCCTTCAATTGGGAAATGGTTAAGCGCAGACTAGTTTATGAATGTAAGGGAATATAATGTTGTGCTTTGAGAAATGAAGAATATGAAGAATTCAGAGAAACATGGGAAGATTTTGATGAGCTGATGCAGAGCCAATTGGGCATAAACATGAAAACAACAACATAGGCAATCACTACAATAACATAAGGGGAAAAAAATCACTAAAAGGAAACCCAGAGATTGGGGACATGCAAGGGCTAATTGTGGCACTGGATAAGAAATAATACCTCACTAGTTTCAGAGGAGAAGCTATGAATTATGGGTGCACAATACTGACTCTTAGCTGTGGTCACTCTGTTGATTTGGTTAGCTATTTTTCTCTGTTAAAAAGCAAGGGCTCAATTGGAAAGAATATGGTCTATATACCTAGTACAATATAAAGAATGCTTGATTTTAGGTCAGAGTGCCTAAATTCAAATCTGGCTTTGCCATTTCATAGTTATAAGACCTTGGATAAGTCTATTCAGGTTCTGAGATTCAGTTTCCTCATCTCTAAAGTGAAATACTTCTGAATTCACCTCTTCCTCTAAATCTATGGCCCATCATTCAGAATTACTCTGATATTATAAATGGCATCAAAATATATTTATCAAAAATAAAAGATTTTTTGTCTTTATGTACAGTTACGTAGAAGGAAAAAAAAGGATATTTGCATAGGCTAATTCTCTCTTCTTTGAAAGTTCTCTTCAGATTTCCCCAAACAGTAGACTGGTAACATTTATTTCACCTGATTCATGACTGTTAGTGCTTTTGTGACATGACTTGCTATGACTGAGGAAGCCACCCCACAGAGACATTTCTTGGTGCATCTGTCATGTTTGTCTCATGTGCCAGAGATTTCAAATCATGCCAGGAAATCATCTACTGATGATATCACTCAGCACTTTCCATTGTCCCTTTACCATTCGAAGAGATCAATCAATCAGTTCTTTCCACCAGGAGCCACAGCATACATCCTGGCTCTCAGCTGAGGCTGACCAATTGTGTTTTACTAAAAGTAGGAGTGATTCCCCTTATCCCTGGAATGGTTAACTGTCCATGGGATTTTAAATATCAAGTATTGTAGAGTGACTCAGGTCCAAGAGTTTATGTCTGGAGACAAGCAAGGGTACAGTAAGATCAATGTGTTTATTTTCAATAAATCAGTTGGTTAATCCAGGTGGGATTCTGTAGCTGTGGGGTGGAGCAGCAGAGGAGATCATTATTTTTATTTAAAAGAGTCAAAAGAAATCATTTTTTTTTAATCAAGGATCAGGCAGGATGGACTGATGGAAGGGTGGAAAGAGCAAACAGTGCATATTTTTAGGTTGAAAATCCTTCCTTCTTAGTGGTGATATGCTCCCAGTTCTTTATTTCAGCATCACCAAAGGTAAAGGCATCGTTAAATGCAGGTAAGTGACCTGAATGAAACTTTTTGAGGCATTGACAAAAACAGCAAGCTCAATGGGAGAATTTCGCTGAGCACTTACTTTTTTTTTTAACCTATCACATCAATAAGATGTAATGAAGGACTGGTTAGCAGGTGAGGCTTTTCGACATTATATATACACAATCTAAGCAGCTCCGAGTATGTGTAGGTCTATTACTGGGGCTTAATAGTCTCCTCAGGCAAAAGATGACTTACATGAATATTAAATTTCCCAGGGAAAACTTTGAAACAAAGCACAGCACTAATTTTAACATGTCACAATTTTCACTTATTTTTGTGATAACTACTTTAAAATAGTGATGCCTTGAAATGGATGTAATGGGCAACTTCCTGCTGGAAGGCTGACTGGGAAAGAATTTCTGCATATTGAAACCTACTCCCCACCCTCAGATTTCCATTATTCTTTATGCAATGTGTCCGTATAACAAATAACAAATACTTGTGGGGAATCTGCTATCAAATGATATATTACTTTTTATTTCTGTAGGGTTTTGTACTTACAAAGCACAGATTCATGGATTTAGAGCTAGAAGCAGCCTTAAAGGCTATCTAATCAATCAATAAATCAACCAATAAACATTTATTAAGTACTTACTATGTGCCAGGTACTGTGCTAAGCAATGGGGATAAGAAAACAGGCAAAAGACAGTGCCTGCCCTCAAGGTGCTTATAGTCTAATCTAGTCTATTTTTTTTAATATTCTATATGAGGAAATGGAGTCTAAATGATTAGCACTTAACACAAAGAGGTAAGTGTCAGAGAAATAATTTGAATCTAGATCATCTGACTCCATACTTAGCATGCTTTCTATTGCCTGTGCTGCCTCTACTTTCACATATACAATTGACATTAAACATCAGGATCTGCTTGTGAGGACAGAGGCTATGTGGTATTACTCTTATTTTACACAAGAGCAACTGATTCCAGGATGACTGTGACAGCTTCCATTCCCCTTCACTCCTCTTTGTTTTCCCAAGTCATCATCTTTGCCCTGTCTTTATTTTTCTCCCATTGAAATATGAACCTTATAATTAAACAGTCCAGTTGGATATTGTCTTTGACCTTGCATCTTATCACTGTCCAAGTCCCAAACTTGTATTATGCCCATTATCCACCTTCTCCATTCCTACAGTTTATGATCGCAAGAGGTAGATATACAAGCTTGTCAACTGGGCCCACTGAAAATTTGTGTTATGAGGTTTTAATTAGACCCTCATTTCCTTGAGTGTACTAGCCCTTGTACACATCATTAATTGACCCTCCATTCCACTCCGCACAGGGACTCTTTCTAAACCTTCTATGCTCTCCTAAGATTTTTCTCAACAGTCCCTTCCCTAATCCTTCATAGTAGAGTACCTTGCCTCATATTTCACTGAGAAAATTCAATCCATTTTCCTTAGAAGCCTTCTCCTTTTTTTTTCATACTTCAAAACCCCTTAATGCCACTACCACAGACCTTTCCCTAGTCAATGCCAAATCCTCCACTTGTACCCTGAACCTTGAGTTCATGATCTCCCTTCTTGTCTAGGAGCTTACTTCTTTTGTCATTCCCACTCTTTGCCAAATTCTCAAAATCTTATCTATTGGTTCTTTTCTCTCCCTCCCTCTCTCTCTCTCTCTCTCTCTCTCTCTCTCTCCCTCTCCCTCTCTCTCTCTCTCCCCCCATCAACAATGATTTCATTTTTATTAAATGCCATGCTCTTTTCTCAGAATTCATTCTTCTTAACCCCTTTGAATATTTGATTCTTTTGCCTACAGCCCTCCTTCTCTGTCTTAGGTTTATGTGACACTATTATGTCATGAATATTTTCCTACCTGTCAGACCAATACTTCCTAATTTCCCTTGCTGAATGATCAACCATGTACCCTTTTTATCTCTCTACATTCTCTCTCTTGGTGATATCATCAGTTCTTGTATATTTAGCTATCATAGAGAGATGTAGATTTAATTATCTATAACCCCATATCCAATCCATGCTTCTCTCATGAGTTCTAATTCTACACCCCAACTCTCTGTTAGATATCTTGTCTAGTATATGACATAGGCATCTAGAAAAAAAAAAACAGGTGAAAAATAGATCTTGGTATCTTATCTCTTCAACTTACCCTTTCTTTTAAGTGCCAAAAAGTCTATCAAAGGTACCACCATTCTTAGATACTCAATCTAGGAATCACATTCAACTGATTATTTTCAGTCACCCCATTTCCCTTTCTCATTTTTAGTCAGTTACCAAATCTTGCTTATTTCACCTCAACATCTCTTCCTTCTTTTTTATTAATCCCATCACTTAGGTTCAGGCATTTATTACTTCTTCTCTGAATTCATGGATTGGTACCCTGTTTTAATTCCCTGCTTTTATCCCTATTGATATTTCTAAAATCCAGGTCTGATTATGTCAGGGTTTTTTTTTTTTTGGTAGAAGAATTTTGGATGGCTGCCTATTGCCTGTAGGCTAAAATGTGAACTCCTGCTTCTTTCTTTCTTTTTCTTTCTTTCTTTCTTTCTTTCTTTCTTTCTTTCTTTCTTTCTTTCTTTCTTTCTTTCTTTCTTTCTTTCTTTCTTTCTTTCTTTCTTTCTTTCTTTCTTTCTTTCTTCCTTCCTTCCTTCCTTCTTTTCCTTCTTCCTTTCTTCATTTCTTTCTTCTTTTTTTATTTAAAACCCTTCGTAATCTAACTCTAGTCTATCTCTCTAGAGTGATTTCACATGACTTTCCGCCCATGCCACCCAGTTGATACTCACATATGTCTGGCATGCTTATTCTTCATTACATTTCCCTCTTCCTCACCATGACATAGGCTATCCCTCATGCCTGGAATACTGTGCCTTTTCACTCAGACTTTTGGAACCCTTCTCAGTTGCTTTCTTAGGACAACAATTCAAGAGGTCTTTCCAGATACATTTAACCTCATCTGTCCTCTGTCTCTGTCTCTGTCTCTGTCTCTCTCTGTCTCTTTCTGTGTCTCTGTCTCTGTCTCTGTCTCTCTCTCTCTCTCTCTGTCTCTCTCTCTCTCTCTGTCTCTCTCTCTCTCTGTCTCTCTCTCTCTCCTGTATCTATTCATTGATCTCTGAGTATGTTGCCTCCCTTAGTAGAGTACAGTCAATAAGAAGACAAGCATTTTATCTCTTATCTGTATTCCCATGTCCTATTACAACTTGTAGCAAATACTAGTTGTTTAATTAATGTTTGTTTAAAAATACCATTATGTTCAGATCTTTGATTTCATTGCTATTGTGAAATCGTAGTGAAGTGACTCCCTTTACTAATGCAGATGGACAACTATTCTGCCATTTTTCATATTAGATAAAGCCTGATATGCTAATGTTGATTTACCCAGGGACACAGAACCAGTATACATCAAAGTTGCAACTTGAAGCTAGTACTTCCTGTCCTCTTTGATACTCATGCAAGCATGTTTGCATGAGTAGGATCAACAATCATACTCTGGAAGTTTTCACCTTTTGTAGTTTTTGTTGTTTGTTTGTTTGTTTTTCTGGAACTGTCACCCTGGGACCCTGTTGATCCATGTGAATGCCTCACTATTTCAGGATCAGATCCTACCAGTGTATCTTATCCAGATTACACTCATTTTCTCCACTTTGCTAATGGCTTTCCTAAAATGAAAAATGATATCCTGAATAATTGCTAGAATATAACCTCTCCCATCCCAGGAACGATGCTTCTCTTAATGTATTCAAATTTCTCATTAGTCCATTTATCACCAATATCATATGATTGATGCATATAAAATTTACATTCTGTGAACTGAATTAAATTCAATTGATTTTTTTTGAGGGAATGAACCCGGAATTTAGAGCCAGAGGATTGAGGTTGAAGTGTTTTCTCTCTCACTTATTGTGTGACAATGGGTAAGTCACTTTGGGTCTCAGCTTCCTCACATATAAAATGAAGGAGTTAGACTAGATAGTCTCTATGGCCCCTTCCATTACTAAATCCATGACCCATTCACATGAAAGCCAGGCCAGTGAACTTGGGATTTGTCATTGAAGCAGCAAGGGTTGACATGAGCAGAATAACCTGAGCAATGTCACACAAAGAACTTGTGAGGGAGTGAACTAGGATGCTGTGTTTGGAGGAAGGTAGTTCTACTCAGAATATAAAAACCTGTTTCTGGTTTTACCTATGGCATGCTGATATTTCTCAAACAGAAATGGGGTTGATTTAAGGCCTATTTCTTGACCCATCATTTGGGTTGATCCATTTCTAACACACTCTTTATGAAACCTGTGCATATGACATTAACCAGGCCAGAGGAAAGTGCAAGAATGTGCAGTGTATTTATTCTCAGAAGTGCATGGCTGGTGTGGCTGGGCAGTAATGAACTGCTAGTTTAGTTTACCTGAATATAAAACAGAATTAAATCACCCAGCTTAGAAAGCACAGAATTTTAAACAGAACATTTTTCAAGGGGTATACTTTCTGAGATTTGCTTCCAAGCCATGTACCTCTATTTGCCTTTAAAAAAATATAAATCTTTAGATTCCTAACTTGGGAAGCATTGGGGGCTAAGATACTGAATATTCACTGAATATAAAATAAATGCTTTGAAATAAGAATGTCAAGAACTTGATTTTTTTTAAATTTTTGGTTTGTGTTCCTTTAGTAAAAGGCCATTTTTCCATTTTGAAACATAATTAGATATTAAAAATAAGAGGAAAAATAATCAAGTCTCACCTAGTAACTGGAGGCAACACACGTGGCATAATTTTCTGGAGAGGAGATCGGTAACATGTATCACAGAGCACAAAGAAAGAATGAAACCCTATGTTTTTGATAAAGTAATCATTTCTCAACAATTTTACATTATTCATTGCATATCCTGCAATGTTGTTGAGGGTATTAGTTTTCTCAAGCAAAATTCAAGAGAGAAAATACACTTTTTGCCCTTTCTCTGAACACACTGCTTAAAACCATTGTTGTTTATCGTAGTAATGGGGCAAGATTTATTTCACTTTTGAAAATTAATCTCCAAAAATCATTAATGCTATCTACCTATTAGTATAAAAATAAAGATATAGGCATGCAGTTAAAAATAAGCAGACAGGATAGAGATAGAGATGGAAAAATGATAAATTGTAGCACGTGGTTTAGAGGTTAGAAAGCTGGCCTAGCAGCTAGGGAGACCAAGGTCCAAGTTTCACCTTTGACACCTTCTGACTTTGTGACCTCACACAAATGACTGAGCTGCTCAGTTCTTTAACAACTCTCTCACATTATAAGCTGAAAATATATAGAGTATATAGAAAAAAGCATGAACCTGTTTTGACAGAGAATATTTTCTCTCCTGGGAATTCTTTATATCAATGAAATCATCAGTCTTTATGCTACTTAGAAATATCATTTTTAAAGTACTTTCACTATTTTTATCCTCAAAACAGTAATATTTTCAAAATGCTTAGCAGGTATTGATATCATTTGATAGATGGGAAAATTAAAACTCAAAGAATTTTTCAATAGGTAACCTAACCAATGCATATTGGGTTATTCCTACTATAGTTGAAATTAGAACTCAAAGTCTCTCAACTTTAATTTGCTTTGAACCAATTTAATAAACATTAAGTATTCTCGATGTGCAAAGCACTATACTAGGCACTGGAGGAGAGAATGCATGTTTAGATGAGAATAATCCTTGCTTTCATTTAATTCAATTCAACAAATATTTATTAAGTTATTATGGGTTACACTCTTGAAGTGGGATAATCGCAAAGAACTGGCCCTAGAGTCACTAGAACTGACCTGGGTTCCAGCTCTGTCTCTGACACCTGCTGGTGACTTATGGAACCAGTTTTCTAAGACTTTCAGAGTAGGTGTCACCTGCATTGGTCGAATAATTTTACTCATTACAAGCTTTTTATTTAAATAAAAGCATAGGCCTTTTTTACGTTATAGGAGTACAAAGGGAAAAATGTGAACAGTTCCAGTCCTCCAAGATCCTAAATTTAATAAAGAACTATGGTCTATGTTTCCTTGGAGCTTTGTGTCTCACAGAGGGATAGCCCTCCATACCTTCTGTAAGAACAATCCTGTTGGGATTAAATTTGAAAACAATATGACCAAAGACTATTTGTGTTTTTGTTTAAATATCCTGCTATTTCTGTTACACAGTTGAAAGGGAAGGAGAGCTGTGGACCAGGCTATTCTCTCTGTGGGTGATAGGAGATAATTTCCAAGATGGTAGGGATGCTCTGGAAAGTTGTTCACCAGGGACTGGAGACGTGCCACCAAAGGGGCCACTGAGAGACTCCATCATTCATTTCTAACATGGATAACATTTAAATAAGCATCTGGTTATGATATGTTCTGAATTCAACTATCAACCTAAGCCAGCTGGTCCTTAATATTATTTACATAAATAAAACATGATCAGCCAGAGTTGTGAGATATAACACCTCATTCTGTGAGACTCTAGGACTGTGAAATTCTAAATTCATACTTGGCTTTCCACCTGCAGTTGGGAGGTGGAAATAAATAAATATATTGTGGATGGAGTTAAACTCCAGGAAACTATTTGAGAGCCATTTGAAATAATGAGGAAATATGAGCCCCAGCCAACCCTGAAAATAATCCTCATGGCTTGAGGATCTGTGTAAGGCAGATAAAGATGAATCTCAGATATAACCTGATATTTTCTATAGACAAGCCAGAAAAAGAGAAGTCAGTCATTGAAAAGATTGGCTATATCACTGTTAACAATGAAAATGATAAAAATGATTTGTTAATACCCAATAGGTTACAGATACAGTACTGCCTAGGTCCACAACAAATTTATTCTCATAAATTTATAGCCATGAGCTCAACTAGGTTGTCTTGGCCTTCACTGAATTTTGGTGATTTTTTGTTTTATACCTCCCTAGTATTTTTGCTATTTCATGTATTCCTTTATTTTTGCTATTTCATTTATTCCTTTCATGTACTATCATTGAGTCATGCTCACTAACTCCATGTGTCCCCAGCACTGTCCTGTACTTTTCTTCTCCCTCTATTCCAGCTGTGTGACCCTAGGCAAATCACTTAATTTCTGTTTATCTCAGTTTCTTATTCTGTGACATGAGAATAATAATAGCACCTACCTCCTGGGATTGTTGTGTGAAATAAATGACATACTAATTGTAAAGTTCTTAACACAGTACCTGGTACGTAGTAAGTACTACATAAGTATTGTTATTGTTACTTTATGATCTCACCATTTCCCATTGGTTTGTCTTTACACACATGAATTCCAAATCTATGTATAGCCAGACCTTATCACTCTTCCTAGCACCAGTTCCACAACACCCAATTATCTTTTGGACATTCTGAATACTTGGTAATCAATATTGATATCAAAACTATCTTGTCTAAAATACAACTCTTCTGTCTTCCCCTTCCAGGAACCAAGATGGCGGAGTAAGAAATGAGTCTCTCTTACCCTCCTCTATTAATCCCTGAAAGCCCAGAAAATTTCACCCCAGGAAAAACCCTGGAACCAGAAGAAAGATGGGGTGCAGCAGTCCAGTAGACCAGGTAGCTTGTGGAATTAACTGGAAAGGCCCCTCTTACCTTGGGGGAAGGGGAGCAGTACAGAACAGGAGGCATTCCAATAAGCTAGTGGAAAGCCCTACCTCAGCATACCAGGAAGAGATCCTGAAGCCCAGGTGGTAGAGCAGGCAAACACCAACACCTGGACCCCCGAGTGCCTCATTGAGGGTAGGGTAACTGGTAGAAACCAGCTCAGAAAACCATCAGGTGCCTCGGCATTCTACGGCAACCGGATCTCCCAGTGCCTCAACGAAACTAAGGGAAGCAGTGCTCCAAGGGGCCCTAGGTGGATAAACACCTTACAACATCTATCTGAAAGTAGCTGAAGAAAACAAAAGGAAGGAAAGGCCTGGGTGAGTAGGAAATCTCCAGAAGCCACGCTACACAATCCTACCCCTAGAGTCCCAGTGTTGCTGATTCCACCCCAACACCAGGTAAGCTGCCAGAATCCTACAGCATCCAACTGCCAGCAGTTGAGGCCCCAGCACACAAAGCCAGTGACCAGGCCCTAGGCTCCCAACACCAGAAGCTTGGGTCATTGCCCTTTGCTCCCCAGCAGGAAAGACCAATCTCTTTAACAATAGAAAATAGATGAAAAGGTAAAATACCTCATTGGTAAAACAACTGACCTGGAAAATAAATCCAGGAGAGACAATTTTAAAATTATTGGTCTACCTGAAAATCACAATAAAAAAAAAAGAGCCTGGACAGTATCTTTTAAGAAATCATAAAGGGAAACTGCCCTGAGGTCCTAGAACCAGAGGGTAAAGTAGCCATGGAAAGAATCCACAAATCACCTCCTGAAAGAGATCCCAAATTGAAAACACCAAGAAATATGGTAGCCAAATTCCAAAATTACCAGGTCAAAGAGTAAATACTGCAATCAGCCAGAAAGAAACAATTTAAATATCATGGAACCACAGTCAGGATTACACAGGACCTTGCAGCTTCTACATTAAAAGACACAGTCACACAGACAATATTATCATAGGTAGATTTTGAACTCAGTTATTTCTGGCTTCAAGGTCATCTCTCTATATGCTTTAACATATATTTACATCAGAAAGAAAGAAAGAAAGAGAATAAACAGGAAGGAAGGAAGGAAGGAGGAAGGGAGGGAAGGAACAAGAGTAATGAAGGAAGAAAGAAAATAATGTATGATTATAGGTAATCCCACCTATCCTTCATATCCCTGGTGGTCAATTCTCTAATGAGGGACTGTTCAAACATTTTAATGTTAAAATATGATATGATATTTGAGTACATAATTTCCAATAATATAGAACGACATCAGATAATCTCAGTTTATTATTTGGCCTTTTTATGGCTAGAGTCTGAGCTGTCCAATGGCAAGTGTCAGATTACACTGACTTAGTGACATAGGACAATGGTTGTAAAATGATGATAATTTGTTGGATTAATTAGCATCTTAGGCATGTTCGATTATGTTTTCATTACACCATTTTGACTTTTTTAGGAAGGGGGAATGAATATGAACATATCTATTCATGCCATGTTGATAGTCCTCAAAGGATGGTTTAGGTTATTTTCTTTGGACTCCAATAATTTCAGTAAGAAAGGTTCCCTATGAATGAGGGTGCTGAAACTGGAACTTGGTAGACTGTGGGGCATACCCCGCAGACTCACATGAATGCCTCATTGTCAACTGGAGTAGCAGTCATTCCTTTCTATTGAAATGAAAGTTCTTGACTAAGAAAAATGGGGCTTCAGACACTTGAAAGAACTTGCTAATATCTTGTCAATAATCTCTCAGAGATTCATACTGGTTTAAATTATATAGGCCAGGGAATTACAGCTAGATTCTTAAATATGCAGAATAGACATTTACAGAATATGAGGTCTGCAAAGGATCTCAGTGGTCAGATTCTGACCACTTTTTGATGAGGAAATTGAGGCCCCCCCAAAAAAATTACATTGCCAAGTTCACACAGATAAGTTGAAGAATTGGGACTTCACCCCAGGATCTGTGACTTGGTATGTGGAGTTCTTTTGATGATATTACAATACTTTCTAGTAAAATTTTAAAATGGCTTTTTAAGGGCATATGTGGTAAAGGGCTCATGAATAGGAACAGGTTATTGCTAAAAGCTATCCTGGCTACATACCCATAGTAGAGTAATCAAATTTCTTTGATAAATATGGTTACTAAAATAACAACAGATCATCCAAATTCTGGCTACATAAGATTTCAACAGACATTGGATAATGTCTCTTCTTATAGAGGAGATTGATAGATATGTTCTCAACAGTTAGGTCTTGCTTAAGGGCAAATCATAATGATTCACTGATGCCTTGATGAAGGTCTCCAATAGAATGCCTAGGGGCTTTATCATTTACCCTGATATATTCAACATGTTATTAGATGATGATATTAATATCATGCTTATCAAGTCAGAAAATAACATGTATCTAGGAATGGTGACTAAATACATTAAATGGTAGAACTGGAATCTTAAGACTTCAACCAGCTGGAACAATAGGTAAAACTTAAGAGGAAGAAATATAACATCCTACACTTCAACTAGTTGGCACAGTGGATAAAATACTGGGTCTGGAGTCAGAATGACTCATCTCCCCGAGTTCAAGTCTGACTTCAAATGTTAACTAGCTGTGTGGCCCTAAGCAAGTCACTTAAACATTTTTGCCTTAGTTCCTCATTTTTAAAATGAGCTGGAGAAGAAAATGACAAACCACTCTTGTATCTTTGCCAAGAAAACCCCAATCAGAGTCATGAAGAGTCAGACACAACTGAAATAACTGAAGACCAACAAACACACTTCATTTGTAATAAAAAAAAGAATACAAGATAGGTAAAATGTGACGGGATCATAGTATATGTCAAAAAAATACAAACACAATGTCAGTCACCAATATGATGTGGTAGCCAAAAGAACTAATATAACTTTAGGTTACATTAATAGTAGAATTTTTTAGCCTGGAAAGTCATTGTCCTGTCATACTTTGTGCAAGTCTGGCTGCATCAGGGAATTGTTCCTATTTTCTATCTTAGGGAGGATGAACAAGTAAAGAAATTGAGAATGGTCAGTCAGATAGGTAGGAGGAGAACTGGTCAAGAAGAGTGTCATGAAAGTTGAAGGAAGATAATATTGAATAATCAGGAGGGAATCATAGTAAATAGCGTCAAAAACTTCAGAAAATTTGATTAGGATGAGGACTGATAAAATATCATCAAGAGAAGACTCGGGGAAAAGGTGCTTGGAAGAATTCTATCCATTGGTCTGTTGAAAGAATTATAGATGTTTAGCTTGGAGATCAGCCGAATAGGGGTAAAGCATGAAAAAAAAAAGCCTTTAAATATTTGAAGGATTTTTTCTGTAAAAGGATTAGATTTGATAACCTGCTCACCTATCTTTCAGATCTTTTTACACCTTACCCCCTCCACACACATACTCTGTGATCCAATGTCACCATCTGCTTTGTTATTCTTCAAATGAGACACTCCATTTCTCGATGCAGGGCCTTTTAACTATTGTTCCCCATATATAGAATGTTTTCCCTTTTCATTTCCACTTAGTGGCTTTCCTGGTTTCCTTCAAGTTCCAGTTAAAATCTTAGCTTCTACAGAAAGTCTTTCCCAGCCCCTCTTAATTCTGGTGCCTTCTCTCCATCTGGTATTTCCAGTTTCATCTGAATATAGCTCATTTGAAGATAATTGTCTCTCCTCCATCGGACTGTGGGCTTTTTGGGAATAGAGACAGTCATTCCTTTCTCCGTGTTTCCAATGCATAGCACAGCCCTTAGACCATAGTATAAATAAATGTTTATTAATTAATTTTCTTCTGAGACTTTGGGTTCAAAACTAGGGACAGTGCAGATGCATTGAAGAATTGTTGAATGAATTATACTTGGATGATTAAAAGAGTTGAGAAAATGTACCTCCCTTGCTTCATTGCAAATGTAGGGGACTAAGAGGGTAAAATGTTGCATAAACTGACAAATATCACCAATGCACTGGATTCCTTTGCTGAATTCCTTCTCCTCATCCTCTTTGTCCTCTTCCTCCTCATCATCTTTCTCCTTTTCTTTATCTTCCTCCTCCTCCTGCTCCTCCTCCTCCTCCTCCTCCTTCTCCTCCTCCTCCTCCTCCTTCTCCTCCTTCTCCTTCCCCTTCCTCCTCCTCCTCTTCTTCTTCTTCTTCTTCTTCTTCTTCTTCTTCTTCTTCTTCCTCCTCCTCCTCCTCCTCCTCTATTACATGAGAAAACTTCTTGGTCCCTGAGTAAAGTAAAGGCATGGAGAGTAATCAATAAGGTATTGAAGAAGTCCCTAGGCCAAAATATATTTTATGATTTTCATTATTTTCTCCTTTTTTGAACCTTTAGATAAGTCAGTTTAAAATAATAGAATTACCTCCTTTTAGAGTATAAATGTTCTCTCAAGTCACCTTATCAACTTCAATTTACTTATGAAGAAAGTTGAAGGCTCATAGTTACAGCAGCTTACCCAAAATAAGTTCACACACTTAGTAAAGGAAGAACCAAGATTCCAACTCAGATCTTCTCTTACCAGGCTACATACTGTGCCATTTTCCCCTGAAAGATTCTGAAAAAAAATGCCAAGGCTCACTTTCCATTGGCTAAGGTATCATACTAGTTAAGACTTTTATTACCTTCCATCCATGATACTAGTTTAATTATTAAGTACACATATGGTTCAAGGGAATTAGGAATACCTGAGTTCCTGAGTAATCACTGACCCTCACCTAGAATCACCAAGAATAAATAGAGCAGAATAGCTGCAGTATTACTCCTATCCATCCACCTGTCATCCACAAAAATTTCCAATTATGTTCCAAGAGCTTCCAGTCTACAGCATTCCCGATAGTGTGGGAAATAGCTTTGTTGGGTGAACTATTTACAGCTTTGACCATTCAGAGTAAGGTGTACCATGGGACTCTCAGACTGTCACAGTCAAACAAACAAACAAACAAACAAAAACCACTATGAAAAATATAGGGGAAAATTTGGCTTTAACTCATTCGCACATTTCTGTCATAGTTCAGGAAAAACACAAAGACTTCAATTCAACCGATTCCAAACCTGCTCCTGGAGCTTGCATCTGTGCAGGGAATCAGTAGGATGCAGATCCAGACCTCTTTTTTGTTCATGAAGAACTCACACAACTAAAGAATTTTGGAGTTGGAAGAGAAATCAATGCCATCCATCTGATACATACCTTGAAACATATCTTTAATGCAGCATGACTGACAAATGATCCTACAGTCTAAGGTTGAAAATGTTCAATAAGAGAGGATACACTACCTTTCAAGGCAATCTATTCAAGTTATAGATTGTTCAAGATTACATATGTGTGTGTATGTATGTATGTTTATATATACATGTATCTGTGTGTATATATACATATATTTCTGTGTGTATGTACACATGCTATATATATGTTTCTGTGTGTATGTACATATACATTATATGTATTTCAAGCTTTATTTATATGTAATGTATATATAATTAGTTTTATATGTACACACACAAATAGAGAGAGAGAGAGAGAGAGAGAGAGAGAGAGAGAGAGAGAGAGATGGTTAAAATTCAGTCAATCCATTCAAGTTATAGGCATTATGGATGCTAGGAAAAGGTATTTTTGTGTGTTAGATTGTTTCTTTTCTTTTCCTTACATCAAGCCTAAATGGATGTCTTTGTAACTTCAACCCATGGCCCTAGCTTCTGTTGTCTCTACCTAAATAGAATTCATCCAATTCCTCCTCTATCTGACAGTTGCTCAAGCATTTTTGAACATAGCTATCATGACACCAGCAAACATTCCCTTCTTGTACTCAACACTGCCAAGCTCTTCAAGAAATTCTCATGCTACATAAAATTAAAGTTCTTCACTATTAAATTTGACTCTCCAGATTGTCAATGTGACATCCAGAAATCTATTCCAGTTGGATTAGAAATTCTTTCCATTGATGCAGATTGTCAATTAACCTGCGATTTACTAATTTAGAATTGTTTGGGGCACCAAGAGGTTGAAGGTCTTGCCCATGGTCATGCAAGTGGTAGATATTAGAGATGGGACCTCAGTTCATGGCTTCCTGACTCTATCCTAGCTCTTTTTCTATTTTTACCTTGTTGCCTCATTGTCTTAAAAATAAATTGCTTCATAAATATTTGTTGAATGGATTGATGGATAGATGAATAAATGAATGAATGAAAGATGAACAAGTTACAAAGGAACCAAGCAATCTTGATAAGGACATAATGTCATTCTAGGTATACCCAAGGGGAAAATCATAAATAAAATAAGTCATTAAACCTTTAAATGTGTATATATGCATATGTAGACACACACATATACATAAGTATACAAGCATGAATACATACATGTGTGCATATGTCCATTTATAGTATATTTCAGCATCCCAAAATCTTGATTCCAAATAGACTAGTTACAATCTCTTGGGGAGATAGTGAAAACTCTCATTTTTGTCATGTGCTCTTACCCTCATAATTTCAACATTTCACTCATCAGTCCTCACTCAGAGTTTATTCTGGTAGTCGAAGTATATGGTTCATTTCTAGGTATTCAAAGATATTATTCAAATGGTCCCAAGGTCTATTCAGGTACCAGAGGTACCAATGCATATCAGGTACACATAAACACATAAACCTAAATGATTTTATTAATACATATATAAGTGTAATAAAACAATAGGGACTAGAACTTTGATTTCATTGCTTTGTAAGTATCTCAGGTGAGGAGTTCCCTTGAATGCATTTTGACTCCCCCCCTATAACTTAAGGTTTTAGAGAGATGTGTAGAGCACTGAGAGGTTAAGGGCCTTGTCCAGGGACACACAGCCAGCATGTGTCTTACGCAAGGCTAGAATCAATCATTCAATCAACACATTTATTAAATGACTACTCCTCAATGATAGTGACAGAGTTTTATATTTCCTAAAATATACCAACATATTCACTATCGATAATTGTTTACTATAAAATAAATTAATTTTCAAAAGAATAAAAGAAGAAAAACAAACAAAAAAAGAAATGCATTTCATAAATTGACAGGATTCATTTCATTTGACCGGAAGTATATCTACAAAAAAAATGACTCAAGAAACCACGGGAATCAAGATCTTTTCCTTCTCCCCAGCACCCTACATCAGTTTCCAGCTTTTAGTGCTACCCTAATGGTTTGTACCATCCTAGAAGAGAAATTAATTTGGGGTTTCTAATGAGTTGATATGTCACATTCTGTTGAGTCTCAATTTTTACCCAGAAAACCTACACAAGCCTTCAGCTTTGTTGTACTACCCTAAGGGTTTGAATTCTCATGTAATGAAAACAAATTTGGGATTGCTAAAGTCAATCCTTGTAATCTCCTCTCCCATAAGACTACCACAATCTGAATAAGCCACTGTATTAGTAGAGGGAAAACTCCAAGTTTCATTCCTTAGCATCACAATTTAGTTCATTTTTCTTCCTCCAATTCCAGGACAATTTTATAGACTCTTAGTGTTAGCAATTCTCATTACTTTTCCACAAGTTTGTGGGTTAGGACATCCTACCACATGGCCAGATTGTCTCCCCTTTATTGCTAACTATGCTTGACACATTGATAATCCCTAACCCCTACTCACCATTTTATACAGTTCCTTCCAGACATGTAACATCACTTTATGTTTTAGACTCCACATATCTAAAAGCAAACATCCATTTTCCACAAGACCTTCACCTTCTAATTAACTTATGGACTTTGCTTTGCAAATAATACAGTCCTCCAGAGCTATGTCATTGATCTCCTTCTTTCTCCAAGAAATGCAATGGATTAGGACATTGTCTTCTCTAAAAGGTACTTGAGTTTGAAATATCTCAAATTTAGAATTGACCTTTTAGCAATTTCTAGCCCTAGTCATAAATCAGAAATCTCACTTCTTTCATGAGAAGTCTATAATCTGGAATCATGATAAATAATTCATAGGATCATAGATTTAGAACTGAAAGCAACATTATAGCCTGAGTCCAATTCCCTCATTTTTTTGATGAGCAAATCATAGAGAGGTTAAGTAATTTTCTGGAGTCAAATAACTAGTAAGTCTTTGAAGTAGGATTAACAATCCCTTCTTCCTGACTCAAAGAACAGAGGTCTATGCATTGTATCACCTAGAAGTCACCTCTAAATAGGAGCTTGGGGTTCACAAACATTGCTCATGATCCCCATCTTTGCACTGTGCTTCTGCAAGACATCTATTAGTTCCCTCATGCTTGCCATCTCTTCTCCATGTCTTTACACACAGGGAAACTGTTTATGGTTTGTGTTGGAAGGACATCATGAATGAGTACGGTCCCTGTACCCCCAAACCACAAAAAGACACACACATACACACATCCCACAACAAAACAAAACACCCACAAACAAAAACAGGTCCACCCTGCTGTGTGCTCAAGTGTCTTCTGAGAATGGGAGACTGGAGGAAAAATATTTTCAAAAAAAGAGTCCAGATTGCTTTATCATGTCCCTTTTATAGACCACAAAGAACAGGTGCTCAATAAGAGTTCATTCAGCTGAGTCCCAGACATCCAAACATCTTGGAGGCAACCCAGTCTTTGAAATTCAATTAGCCATATTTTGCATCTTCTTAGCAAAGCAACATCGGGTAGTTCTCCTTGACATTGGTAGGTGTCACTTAAATGCCTCTGAAGGAAGACTTACCCCCTATAATTTCATCTAGTCCACTGTGCAATGTGCTTTATTGTTCAGAAACTTCTCTAACTACTCTTATTCCCTGCTTCTTACACATATAAGTAAAATATGTATATATGTGTGTGCACATGTTATACACACTACATTATATAATATGTATATGCACATATACATATAAAATATGTGGTATATATTATAGAAATATATAGTATGTGTAAGGTATGTATAATATGTGTATGTATGTGTATAGCACACGTTCATGAATGTTATATATATATAGTATATATTGTAGTATATGTGTTTACACATATAACATAGCATATCTATAATGTAGTACATATATACTATGTATTTATGTAGTATATATATCATATCTGTAAGTACAATATATATGTGCATACATATGCACATGTGTATATATATATACGGGTATATGTTTGATATGATGTGAGCTCAAAGAAAAGAGAAGAATTTATAGCTTCCCTAAATTTGGCTGTCATTGGCCTGGGAAAACAATATTGCCTAGCCATCAAGTTAGGGAGAAGGAAAAAAGAAAAAGAATGTTAGGTCCTTGCTGATGGTGTGATTTAACAATGTCTGTCTGCTGAACCTACTAAAGCTCTTTGGACTAACTTACTCTCTATAAATGCAGATGTTTTTGTCATAAGCAAATCCAACTCTGGTTAGCTACAAGTGATCCTTAATCCACTTTTCATTTTGACTGATAACCTCCATCCCCTTCATCCTTTTATTTGGAAAAAAACATAAAGTTAAGAAAAACATTTTCAAAATGTCCCTGCCAGGTCTCTGGAATATTTACTACCCAGGGCTCAGTTCTCGGCAGTAGCATGTAATTAAATGGTGCTTCCAACTTCTGAATGACAATATCATACTGAATTCCGCAAGGAAACCTGTCAGCAAAATACAGATTATTCATGTTGTGAATTCAGAAATCTTGATTTGAAAGAAGGTCCTGATAAAATGCTGGAGAGAGCTAGACAGATGAAACAATCAGAAAAACCTGATATATTATACTGTTTCGAAAATTAAATTTCTTTATGTTAAATCAAAGAAGCCAGTGAAGCTAATATAGTCTACGGAAGAAGACTATCAGAGATTCTCTTCCAGGCAGCCTGCCAGGTAGCTCGAGCCAGCTTTCCACAGTTCTACCTTCAGGTTTTATTTAAATTGAAATAAAACCTGTCATCTTAGCTTTTGCTGGCACAAGAAATGTACTGTTTCTTCCTCAGTTTCAACATTGGCCCTGCAAGGGCATTCAGTGTGATACATCTGCAATCAATGGGCCTCGCCACTTTCACACTCCTTGCCAAAATTTATTGCTAAATTTCCTTGTCAGCTAAAAAGTGAATGAAGCAAACAAACAAACCCACAAACCCAAGCCTGTCAGATGCTTCACCTTGCCAGATGAGACTTGCCATGAGATGCACGTAAACATCTGGAAATAAAACAAATGGAATCAAAGAAATTAGGAATGACCTATAAGGGTCATCTGGTCTCATTCCCCCCGATGACTTGGGATTTTTCTGGTATGAAAATGTGCTGTTTTCTTCCAACCACGTCTCAATATCTTAAATGATAGGGCTTGGGAGAATATTATTCTAGTCAAGTAGTTTGCCATTTTGAGAACATTTTCTCAGATTTCCTTGTATTCAGCCAACTTTTTTTCTTTGCTTAATTTGGTGCCATTATACTGATGTAGTGCTATGCTCGCCTAAACAATTCTTCTCAGTGTTTATATAAACCATCTGCTCAAAAAGTTACTACAATTATACCCATCAAGTATGTGGGGATGGTTATCATGTACCCTTTAGTCATTGTTTTGTTGAGATGTTCATATTTTCTTTAAAAAACAAATCTACCTTGCTCCTGACTTGTTTGATTTTTTTTAAATGCTTCTGCTTTCATCAGTATTACTTAGTACACAATTTCATTTTTTAAAATCACTGTTCCACTGTCTTGAGAATTTGGAGATTATTTCCCTGTTAATCAATGCTAAAACATAAATATTAAGCAATCTTTAGATTGAAAATGAGCATCAGTAAGAAGAAATGTTTTTAGGGGTGATACTTTAAAAAAAATCAAATCATTTATAAACAAAAGAGCAAAGTAGGTAAATTAGATATTGCAGCTAGGTAGCACAGTAGACAGAGTGCCAGGCTTGAAGTCAGACCTCAGACACTTCCTAGCTGTGTGATCCTGTGCAAGTCAGTTAACCCTATTTTCCTCAGTTTCCTCACCTGTAAAATGAGCTGGAGAAGGAAATGGCAAACCACTCCAGTATCTTTGCCAAGACAAGCCCAAATGGGGTAACAGAGAGTCTGACATGGCTGAAACAACTGAAAAAGAGCAAAGATCAAAATGCACAATAGCCTTTTTACTATGGCTTGTCATAGTTATTTGATTACTCAAAATATTTATTGAGCACTTCCTGTGTACAAAGCACTGTGCCAGATATTGAGGAGATTCTGTCCTGTTCAGTCAATTGGACAGTCTTTCCTAATTTCCCTATTGCTATTAAGGGTAACATCATCCTCCCAGTTCAAGAGGCTCACAATCTAAGTATCATCCTCAACTTTTCACTATCTTTTCTCCCCTACCCCACATCCATATCCAATCTGTTGCCAAGGCCTTTTGGTTTCATCTTTGTGTCATCTCTCAAATATTCTCCCTTCTTTTCTCTGATACTGCAACCACCCAGTGTCAGGACCTTATCACCTTGGTCTTGGACAATTGCAATAACCTACTTTTAGATCAGCCTGCTTTAGGTTGCTACATGCCACTTCAAGCTATCTTTCATTCAGCTGCCAAAGTGATTTTCCTAAAGTGCAGGTCCCACTATGTTATCCCCTATTCAGTGAACTGAAGTGGCTCCTTATTGCCTCCAATATCAAATACAAACTCCTGTTTGTCATTCAAAGCCCTTCAAAACCTAATCCCCTGAAACCTTTCCAGTTGTCTTACACCTTACTCCCTGTCATATACTGTTCCATCCAGTGACCCTGGCCTCCTTGAAGTTCCATGGACAAGACACTCCATTCCTCAGCTCTGGTCATTTTTACTGGCTGTCCTCTTTACCTTGTTTGTTCTCTCTCCTTACCTTCACCTATTGGCTTCCCTGGCTTCCATCAAGTCTAATCTTCTATAGGAAGCCTTTACAACCCTTTCCTAGTTCTAGTGCCTTCCTTCTTTTATTACCAATTTTTGCTGTTTACACATTGCTTGTCTTCCTCTCCATTTGATAGTGAGTTCTTTGAGGGCAGCAACTGTCTTTCGCCTCTTTCTTTATCCCCAGTTTTATCGCAGTGACTGGCACATACTAAGCACTTAGTAAATGTCTCTTGACTGATGGGCTTTCTATTTCAATCCTGGTATATATCAATCAATATTAACTGCCAATGCCATATGATTTTCCAAAATATGTGCTAACTACTGAGCATATAAAGGAAAAGTGAAAATAATCCCTGCTCTCAAGAAGTTTTCATCCTAATGGGGGTGTTGTCAAGTACATTTACTGGCATGAATGAGATACATATGCAATAGCCAAGAAGTGGCCTTTTAGGGTGATGTATTAGCAAGTGTGTGTGGGGGGGTTGAATGAGGGGCACACAGGAATGTCCTACTATAGAAATGGGGCTTGTGCTGCATCTTGAAAGAAGGAGATTCTAAGTTACGGAGGTAAGGAGGAAAAGGATACCAGACATGGAAGATAGCAAATGCAAAAACATAGGGATGGCCAATGAAATCTCATTTCTGAGGAAAAGCAAAAAGCCAAGTGTCTGTGGATCACAGAATCACAGATTCAGAGCTAAAAGGGACCTTAGAAAAATGCAGCACCACCTTTCATTTTACAGTTGAGAAGTTTGAGACCCAGAGAGGTTATTCAGATTCATGCAGCTTTTAAATGTCTTAGACCGGATTCGAAACCTGATCTTCCTGAACCTAAATGTATTACTTTATCTATCCAATCAACCATACTATGTTGGCTGGATTGTAGAATCCATGAAGGGTAAAAAAGCATAAGACTGGAAAAGTAGCAAGAGACCAATTTGTGAAGACTTTTAAATGACAAATATGGGAATCTATATTTGATTCTAGAGGTCATAGGGGTAATCTTTGCGTTATTGTGGAGCATGGGAGGGCTATAATTCTTATTGGAGATCAGTGACTGCTTTCACATGAGAGATGTTGGCCCTCTACTCCTAACCTTTCCCAGGTCTGGAAGCATTATGAAAACCTGAAGTTTCTGGAAAGCTAGTTTCTGGATAGCTGAAGCATGCATCTACTTCAAATTGGTAAACTGTTACAGGCCTGTATTTGAAGTTGCTCCGTGCTCTGTTAAGGAACCTCCCAAATTGGTTGAGATATTTGACATCCATAATTTTGCTTCATGCTAAGAAAGTAAAAGAACAACAACCCTGGAAACAATTACTGGACATCATCACCTGTGTGAGAAAAATGGCCCGCAACACGTTTTAAGCCTAGGATTGTGCAAAGAAAAAAGGAGAATGGAGTTATTGGAAAGATGCATGAACAGAAAAGAAAGAGGACTGCTCATGAGGCCAGAGTAGAAAATGACTGATAGGCAACCTGGGTACTTACTTGCTATTGGCAGGATGTCAAGTGAGTTACATGACCCCCAGTATATTTAAAGAAACACCTATGGAGGATTTGTAGCTATCAGAGTCAGATTTCCATGAACTACAGGCAAACAGGGTAAGAGGGTGCAGATTGCTTGCTATCTGCATTTATAGAGTGAATGCCTCAACCGACAAGATCCTAGATCTGTCAAAATAGGAAAACAAAGACATTGAAACTGTGTGGCATAGTAGAGAAAGTGCTCAGCAAGTCTTGGGTTCAGATCTTACTAATTTAGTGACCAGGACAATGTCATTTTACCTGATTAATCTTTAGTTTTTTGCTTTTTTTTCATATGTAGATGGGAGAAATAATAAAGCCTTACGTTACATATTAAGGCTGGGTGGCTTAGCAGATCAAATTAAATACTATATGTAGGGAACTTTGCAAATCTTAAACTAAAATACGCATGTCAGGCAGAAGTTGTAAGAGGAGCAGAAGACGTTACAAAAATAGTATGTCATGAATAGGTCAGTCTCTCAAGTTGATTGCTTCATTGAATTGGCCATTATTTTTAATCCATGTGTAAAAGCAGTGTTGCATAATAAATGATAAAGTAGAATCAGTGTCAAAATAATGGAGATCAAATTTCATTTCAGCCACTAGTTGCCTGGGGAACCACTTAAGGTTTTGAGCCTCTAGTCTCTCCTCTGTAAAATGGGTATGATAATAGCAGTTACCTGACAGGATCACTCTCAGGATCAAGTGAGGAAATGTATATAAAATGCTTTGCAAATCTTTTTTTCCTATTCACATTCAATTTTTCTCATTTTTTTTATTTTGATTTATCAACAATCATTTCCATGAGCTTTTGAGTTTTAAATTTTTCTCCCCCTCTTCCTCCACTCCTCGAGATGGTGCGCAATCTGATATATGCTATACATATACATTCCTATTAAACATATTTTCACATTAGTGATGTTGTAAGTAAGAATTAGAACTAATAGGAGGAACCACCAGAAAGAGGAAACAAAACACAACAGAGGAAAAAAATAGTAAAGAGTATGCTTCAATCTGCATTCAAACTTCATAGTTCTTTCTTTGGATGTGGATAGCATTTCCATCATGAGGCTTTTGGAGATGTCTTAGATCCTTGTATTGCTGAGAAGGGTTAAGTCTATCAACGTTAGTCCTGGCACAACATGGCTATTACTGTGTTCAACATTCTCCAGATTCTGCTCACTTCACTCAGCATCAAACCATACAAGTCTTTCCAGGTTTTTCTGAAGTCTGCCTGTTCGTCATTTCTTATAGCACAACAGTATTCCATTCCATTCATATATCACATTCACAGTTAATGATTACTATCTGCATCTTTCTCTCCATCCTTCTCCCCCTGTTTATGCTTTTCTTTCTCCTTTCTCCTTTCTCTCCTTACTAATGTTTTGCTTTTGGCCACCTCCTCCCTCAGTCCCACCTCCCTTCTATTAGCCCCCTCCCTTTTCTTCCCCTTTACCCTTACTGCTTCTTCCTTCCCTTCTATCCCCTCCCCCCTTTTCTTTCCCCTTTCCCCTCCTACTGCCTATAAGGCATGTTAGATTTCTATACCAAACTGATTATGTTATTCTCTTCTTGAGCCAAATCTGATGAGAGGAAGGTTCAAACAAGGATCATGCCTTTTCCTGTGATGTAATTTACTTTTGTCTGTCTCCTCCTTTCCTTTTATCTTAGTACATTTTCTTAATTAGATCAGATTAATTCACTTACTTGGATCCATTTAACCCACTTGATTAGATTTTTTTTATCATTAGATCAAAGTCAATTTATACCCACCACCTTTATATATACCCCTTTAACATGGTGTAATAACAATAAAGTTCCCAAGAGTTACAAGTATCATCTTCCCTTGCAGGAATGTGAACAGTTTTCCCTTATTAATAGCATGTTGTTTCTTTCTGCCCCAATTACCTTTTTATTTTTCTCTTGAGTCTTGTATTTGAAGATCAAATTTTCCATTGAGCTCTGGTCTTTTTATTAGGAAGGTATGGAAGTCCCTTATTTCATTGAATATCTATCTCCTCCCCTGAAAGGTCATGCTTATTTTCACTGGGTAGTTGATCCTTGGTTGTAATCCAAGCTCCTTTGCCTTACTGAATATCATATTCCATGCCCTATGGTATTTTAATGTAGAAGCTGTAAGGTCCTGTATGATCCTGACTTGTGGTTCCATGATATTTAAATTGTTTCTTTCTGGCTGCTCGCACTATTTACTTGTTGACCTGGTAATTTTGGAATTTGGCTACTATATTCCTTGGTGTTTTCAATTTAGGATCTCTTTCAGGAGGTGATTTGTGGATTCTTTCTATGGCTATTTTACCCTCTGGTTCTAGGACCTCAGAGCAGTTTTCCTTTATGATTTCCTGAAAGATACTGTCCAGGCTCTTTTTTTTTTTATCATGATTTTCAAGCAGACCGATAATTTTTAAATTGCCTCTCCTGGATTGATTTTCCAGGTCAGTTGTTTTACCCATGAGGTATTTTATGTTTTCATCTATTTTTTCATTCTTTCGTTTTTGTTTGACTGATTCTTGCTATCTCATAGAGTCATTAGCTTCCATTTGCTCAATTCTAATTTTTTAACAAATTGTTTTCTTCTATTAGATTTTGTACCTCCTTCTCCATTTGGCCAATTGTATTTTTTAGGGACTTGTTTTCTTCAATGTACTTTTTTTCCAGTTGGCCAATTGTATTTTTTAAGGACTTGTTTTCTACAGTTAATTTTTGTCCTTCCTTTTCCAAGGATTGACTCTCTCTTGCGTACCTTTCATTTCTTTTCCCATCTTTTCTTCTATCTCTCTCATTTTACTTTTAAAATCCTTGAGCTCTTCTAAAAAGGCTTTTTGGGCTTCAGACCAGTTCATATTCCTTTTTGAGGTTCCAGATGTGGGTTTGTTGACAATGTTGTCCTCTTCAGAATTCTGCCTTGATCTTCACTCTTCCCATAAAAAGAATTTATAATACATTTATTTTTGCTCATGGTGTTTGCTTATTTTCTGGCCTTTGAACAAATTGAGCTCTTCTGCTGCAGAGCAGAGGTCGCTGACCCAAGCTTCTTGTGCCTGGTTGCTGGGGCCTCCAATGTTGGCAGTTGGAGGCTGTACGTTCTGTCGGCTTACCTGGTGTTGGACTAGAATCAGCAATACTGGAACTCTAGGGGTAGGATTGGGTAGTTTAGCTCCTGGAGATTTCCTACTCACTGGGGCCTTTCCTTCCTTTCACTCTCTTCAACTCCTTTCAGATGGATGTTGTAGGGTGTTTATCTGCCTGGGGCCCCTTGGAGCACTGTTTCCCTTCGTTTTGCTGAGGTGCTGGGAGAGCTAGTTGCTGTAGAATGCCCAGGCACCTCTTACTCTGCTATCTTGGCTCCCAGAAGTGGAAGTCGCAGATCTTAAAGTATAAAGAAGGTAAGCTGTTACAGTTATATTCATCCCTGTGGCATGGTGAAAAGAGAACTCTAGGTATCATGTGGCAACTAGTTGTTTTGGTCAAGGCAGGAAATGCGGTCTGGATCAACTCTGCTGAAAGTCAGTAACAAAATTTGGTTTTAAGGCAAAGTTAAAAGATCCTGATTTATTCAGTCCTCCAAGTTATGTTTTTTGAAAATTCATTGAAAGTTTTGTGTCCATGATCCTCCTGTCAGTGAATACCAAGATAGTGAGTGGCATTTTGGTATATTTGTTGTTGTTGTTCAGTCATTTTCAGTCATGTCCAACTCTTCATGAGCCAATTTTCTTGGCAAAAATACTAGAGTGGTTTGCCATTTCTTTCTCCAGCTCATTTTACATATGAAGAAACCAAGACAAACAGGGTTGAGTGACTTGCCCAGGGTCACATAGCTAAAAGATGTCTGAGGTCAAATTTGAACTCAGGATAAAGAGTCTTCCTGATTTTATGACTGGCACTCCATTGACTTTGCCACCTAGCTGCCCCTTGTATATTTGTGAGTATTAATAATAATTATGAATTAGCTTTTTTTTATACCATGAAAGGTCCTGACACATAGTAGATGCTTAATACTCAATGAATACTTATTGACTTGACTTTTATTAATTATTGACCTTTGTACACTCCTCAAATTTATCCAATATGGTTATTATATTTGCTTATAAATGCTCATGTATTTATAAACATTAATCTATATGTACATATATGTACATACATATATAATATATATGCATACATAAATTTTAGCATACAGATATATAAATATGTAATATAAATTGTCAGTCTCAAAATGTTGATAAAAGTATGCATGTATGCACATGGGCATATATGTGCTTATATGTATATAAAATATATATGTACATATATATGCATAGGTATATAGATACACATGTATATACATATACATGGCTAGCTACACAAATATGTGTACTATTCATGTGTGTGAACATCCATATACACATGTATATGCTCATGTCTCCCTAGACCCATAGAGCATGTATCACCCCTCCCAACATGTTGCTCTGAATTCATTTTGCTAATTAATTTCCAGCTCTTGTATTGAGTAAAAACATAAAAACAGAGAAACATCATTATAGAAACAATGTATTACCATATTTTAATGTATTATGATACAAACCTATACACACATGCATATACATACATAAGCACAACCCTTCCTTACCGATGTGACTGAAACCATATGACTCCTTTTTATAACTGAGTCTCTGCTTGCTAAATTTAAATTAATTGTAGGTTTTTGACTCAAAAGGGGAAAAAACATAGCATATTTTAAAGCCCAATTGCTGTGGAGATTTATGTAAACCCTTTATAGAAATGTCATCAAGAATGATGCCTATTTTCATAGAATGTGTGGGCTGGAACTCGCTCCCAGCCGGAGGTATGAGGAGAAGCATATCTGGTGGACATCAGTGTTCTGTGTGTTGGTGATATTCTAATGATAAATATTCTAAAGTTAATTTCATTTTCCAAATCATTTTGAAGTTTCCAAAATGGGCATTTTATTGTCTCCACGGGGGAAAAACGAATTAAAGTGAGTTTAAAAAACACAAACTTTATTAAGAAATAATTTTCAGTTAAAGTCCTACCAAAGGTTGTTATAAAAAAAAGTTTATTCCACAATTCAAATCTGACATTCAATGAGAGAGGCTCTTTATTCTAACAATGTTATTGCTGTTGTTGTTGTTGTTGTTGTTGATGATGATGATGGTGATGATGATGATGATGATGATGATGATGATGAAAAATTTACTTAGGAAGGGTGAAGGGGATACAGATGTAGTCATATCTGTAATTCTTTTTCTTTATGGGGAGCTCTCAGTGTGGAAACTCTCTCTACCCTTGTATATTAGCAACTGATCTCCATCTTTTAGTCATAGAGAATTTCACAGGAAAAAGAGGAGCTAAGTCATTCACTCATTCAACAGGCATTTATTTAACACTTGCTATTTGCCAGACTTCATGCTAAGTTTTGGGGTTACAAACAAAGGGTAAAAACCTTGCCCTGAAGGAGCTGCCATTCAAATGGAGAAAGTGACATGTAAGTTACTGGGTAACACAAGATATATACAGAGTATATGGGAAAAAAATATTTCATTGGGAAGAACCTAGAATCTAGGGTGACTGGGAAAGTCTTCTGATAGAAAGTAGGATTTGAATGCCACATCTAAGGAAGATAGGGAAGCTAAGAGGTGGAGATGAGGAGGAAAAGTATTCTAGACATGAAGGAGAGTACATGTAAAGACCTATTTTCAGTCAATGGACTGTTGTAAGTGAGGAACAGCAGGTAGGTCAGGTTAACTGAACGATAGTGTATGTAGAGGGGAGAAAAATCAGACAACTAGAATTTATTAAATACTTCCTATGTTTCAAAAACTGTGTTAAGCATTGGGAATACAAAGAAATGCAAATACAACCCCTGCCCTCAGAGAGTTCACAATCTAATAGAGAAGTCAGCATATACATAATTAGCTACATACAAGGTAAAGAACAGATGGCAGGTGATCTAAATGAGGAAGACACTAGCAGCAAAGGGTACTGGAAAAAAAGATATCTTGAAAAGGAGAAAGATTGAACTGGATCTTGAAGGAAGTCAGGGAAATTAAGAGGGGAAAGGACATTTAAGATATAATGGAAAGCCAATTCAAAGCGATAAGTATATATAAGATTCAAGGAATAACAAGTAGACCAATGAAGTTATATGGTAAAGTGCAAAGAGGAGTAAGATGTGCAAAGAGTGGAAAGGTAAGAAGGTTATAAAGAGTTTATTATTGAGTAGGGAGAATCACTTGTTCAAAATGGTTCTTTAGGAAATCACTTTGGTAATTAAATGGAGAATATATTGTAGTGGGGAGAGAGAAGGCAAAGAGACAGATCATGTAAAAACCTATTGGAATAGTTCAGGTGGAAGTATATTATAAGGATTTCATAAAGACTATAAGGATGGTGGGTATGTAAGTAGAGAAGGCAACGTATACAAGAAATGTTGTAAAGGCAGAAATGACAAGACAAAATAGATTGGCTAAGTGGCACAAGTATAGAAATGCTCAGAATAAAAGTGAGCTTGGGATTGTGAGGATAGTGGTTACCTTGACAGCAATAAGAAAGGAGGGAAGAGGAGATGGCCTTGGGGAAAAGATAATGAGGTTTTTTTTGTATCTATGGAATTTGAGATGACTTTTAGACATCCAATTTAGAGTATTTAAAAAGGCAATTGGTAATATGGTGTTGAAACTCAGGAAAGAGACTGGGACTGGATATATAGATCTGATAAATATTTGTATAGGGATGATAATTAAGCCTATGGGTGCTGATGATATCTCCAAGTGAGACAGAGGGAGAACAGGCCAACAGTATGAGGCTTGGGGAATATTCATGGTTATCGAGTATGACATAGACTCAATCACATAGCCACATAGCCATTATGGGTCAGAGATAAGAGTTGGGTCCAAGTCTTGCTAACTCTGATGACTTTGCTATTCCATTACGCCCCAGTGCCATGAATGACAATTCATGGGATCAAAGATATGGAGCTGAAAGAAGCCTTAGAAGGATATCAACTCTAACCACCCATTTAATATATGAGAAAACAGATGATCACTAAATAATGATAGCTAATATCTATATATAGCTTTAAGATTTTTAAAGGGCTTTATTTATGCATTTAATCTGCCCAACAACCCTGGGAAGTAGGTACTATTATTATCCCCATTTTATAGATGAAGAAATTGAGGCTGAGAGAGGTTAATAGACTTACACAGCTCATTTAGCTACTAAGTGTCTAAGGTAAGATTTGAATTCAGGTATTCCTAGTTCCCAAGTCTAGTACTCTGTCTACTACATGACCTTGCTGCTTTATGTAACATTTTGGATTTGTCCATAATGGAATATTGGTGAAAGGAATAGACATTTATAAAAAAAAGTGAATGCCCTAAAAATATTTTTCAAGGATCTTCCAGGAATTAACTTCTCTTTTTCTGTCTTTGGTGGGGGTAGTGATAGTGGTGAGGAGGGGGTTTTAAAAAGATCACGGAACATATAGAGCAATCCTATTTTTAGTTACCCCAAATCTTTTTGACAGGAAGAGAAAAAGCCCAGTATCTGGGAGTGTAAATGGGCATGTGCATTTTATGTCCGATTACATTGATTGATTTCATAGGAGAAAGGAGCCATTTAAAAATTACACGCCACTTTCTTATCTCCCTTGTACTCTCCAACAGATGGCACTCAGCAGAAAGCACATACCATCAATCATACCACGTGTAGCCCGGCATTTTCCTGTCCTACTTGTCTCATGAATTTCAGCACCATGTGCAGTCTGTACATCTTTTGTGTGAGTTTGACAACAGTCAGCAGCCCTTGCTCAACAACTACCTCCTTACACACGCCAGACACCAACTGGACCAAGGCCAGGTACCATGCTATCCATGCTATGGGTTCACAGAGACAGTGAACAGAATCCCAGAAGGTGGGGATATCACTGGGGAAGGGGGAATAAATTCTGAAAGGTATTATAAAATTTGTAGAAAAGTTTTGCATACTAACTTTTACACAGACACACACAATATAACACAAAGTTTTCAGTATGTATTGTTTGTTTCCTACTTTTTTTGGGGGGGGTGTCACTTTTCAGATCGATACACTCCTGTATTCAGAGACATTTTCAAGATTTTGACAATTCGTACCAATTAAGTTCAAATATGTCATGAAGTGACCCATCTGACAAGATCTTGTCAGTCAGTCAACAAGTTACTCCTGTTGCATGAATTATAGAAACAATCTGATCCCACCGAGGCCCTCAATACAGAGATATTAAAAAAAAATGACAACTGCAGCTACTTACTAAAAAGAGGAAGAGGCAGAATTTAAAAGATGGGGAAATTAAGTTCCATTAAGTTAATAAGAGACTAAGCTCTTTTGATTACTAATAGGTATTATTCTGTACTTAGGAACCTGTTATGTCTGACTGAACAGATGCTGCTTAAAAACTGTAGCACATAAAATTTGAGAAACAATCTACACACAGAATTCTAATAATCTGATGGTGGGTGGCATATGGTGCAGAGCACCTCCCCCCTCATGGCTACCATGAGGAAAGGTGCTAATTCTGTAGAAGCCAAAAATATTGTTTTCTTCCCCTCTCCTCACTCATAGACTAATCTGGCTCTGACCATCTTTCCATTTATTGCTCAAATTGTATCTAATTGAATCTGAGTTCTACAGCTTAAAGAGACATTATAGGCCAACTCTTTCAACCTCCCAAATAACAAATGAGGAAACTGAGGCACAGAGAGTTTACATGGCCCAAGTTACACGGTTAGTAGGCAAAAGTATAATAATCTGGGGCAGCTAGGTGGTACAGTGGACAGAACACCAGCCCTGGAGTCAGGAGGACCTGAGTTCAAACCTAGCCTTAGACACATAACATTTACTAGCTGTGTGCCTCTGGGCAAGTCACTTAACCTTAACTGCCTCCCTCAAAAAAAAAAATTATAAGATGTAATTGGATTAAATGGTGGGGGGGGCAGAGCCAAGATGGAGGGAAAGCAGTGACTGTCTTGAGCTCGATCCTAAAGCCCTCCAAATACCTAAAAAAAATGGCTCTAAACAAATTCCAAAGCAGCAGAACCCACAAAAAAGACAGAGTGAAACAAATTTCCAGCCAAAGACAGCCTGGATGGTTAATAGGAAATGCATATCACATTGGGCGGGGAGAGGAGCTCATTTTGGTGTGGGCACGTAGGCCACAGCGACCCTGGAGCAGGACTCAGAGAACTGAATCGTGGGCAGCTGTGGTGGTTTCCAGACTTCTCAACCCCTGAACACCAAAGACAACGTGAAAAGTCAGTGGGAAAAGTCTGTGACTGTAGTGAGAGAGGAGCTAGGTGTCAGCTGCAAGTCTTGAGTGTGGCCTGGGGCAGCAACTGTTTCCTGAGCTTCTGGCCCGTAGACTGAGGGGGAATTGAGTGGTTGATCAGAGGGGAATTGCAAGGATCTCTTTGCCAGTGCTGAGGCAGGAATCTCTTGCTTTACCGGTGCTTGGATCTGGGTCACAGTTCTGAGGGACAGTCCTGGGGCGAGGAGAAGCACTGGTGTGGTGAAGCTTGTTGTAGCTGGGGAGAGGAAATGCCTCGCCCCTTATCATACCACCTTGGAGGAACTAAAAATTTACAGGTCCCTAGAAGTACCTCTGAAAACAGCTGTACAAACCCCTGAAGCTTAGGACAGTACACTCTTCACATTGGAAGCAGACTTTTACTTTAACAAAGAGTTTAAAACTCAAGTAATTGGTGGGATCATGAGTAAGCAGCGCAAAAAGAGTCAGACTATATTATCTTACTTTGGTGACAAAGAAGATCAAAACATACAACCAGAAGAAGACAACAAAGCCAAAGCTCCTACATCCAAAGCCTGCAAGAAAAATATGAATCAGTCCCAGGCCTTGGAAGAGCTCAAAAGGGATTTTGAGAAGCAAGTAAGAGGAGTAGAGGAAAAACTGAGAGTGATGCAAGAAAATCATGAAAAACAAGTCAACAGCTTGCTAAAGGAGACCCCAAAAAATACTGAAGAAAATAACACCTTAAAAAATAGACTAACACAAATGGCAAAAGAGGTCCAAAAAGCCAATGAGGAGAAGAATGCCCTAAAAAGCAAAACTGGCAAAATGGAAAAGGAAGTCCAAAAGCTTACTGAAGAAAATACTTCCTTAAAAATTAGAATTGAGCAATTGGAAGCTAGTGACTTTATGAGAAATCAAGACACTGTAAAACAAATCCAAAAGAATGAAAAATTAGAAAAAAAAGTGAAATATCTCATGGGAAAAACAACTGACCTGGAAAATAGATCCAGGAGAGAGAATTTAAAAATTATTGGACTATCTGAAAGCCATGATCAAAAAAAGAGCCTAGACATCATTTTTCAAGGTATTATCAAGGAAAACTGTCCTGATATTTTAGAACCAGAGGGCAAAATAGAAATTGAAACAATCCACCAATATCCTCCTGAAAGAGATCCCCAAAGAAAACTCCTAGGAATATTGTAGCCAAATTCCAGAGTTCCCAGGTCAAGGAGAAAATATTACAAGCAGCCAGAAAGAAACAATTCAAGTATTTTGGAAACACAATCAGGATAACACAAGATTTAGCTGCTTTTACATTAAGGGACCAAAGGGCATGGAATATAATATTCCAGAGAGCAAAGGAGATAGGATTACAGCCAAGAATCACCTGCCCAGCAAAACTGAGTATAATACTGCAGGGCAAAAATGGTTATTCAGTGAAATAGAGGACTTTCAAGCATTTTTGATGAAAAGACCAGAGTTGAATAGAAAATTTGATTTTCAAATACAAGACTTGAGTGGAACATGAAGAGGTAAACAGGAAAGAGGAAATCATAAGAGACTTATTAAGGTTGAACTGTTTACCTTCCTGCATGGAAAGATGATATTTGTAACTCGTGAGACCTTTGTCAGTATTAGGGTAGTTGGAGGGGAAAAAATTATATGTATGTATATATAGATAGATAGATAGATAGATAGATAGATAGATAGATAGATAGATAGATAGATAGAT
>NW_020954581.1:7787481-7806751 GCF_900497805.2 Vombatus ursinus
GATAGATAGATAGATAGATAGATAGATAGATAGATAGATAGATAGATTGATAGAGGGCACAGGATGAGTTGAAAATGTAGGGGTCATATCTGGAGAATAAAATTAAGGGGAGAGATAGGATTATACTAGGAGAAGGAGAAAGGAAGATGTAGAATGGGGCAAATTATCCCACAAAAAAAAACAAAACAGAAAAGAAAAGGCTGTTACAGTGGAGGGGAAACGGGGGAAGGTGTGAGGGAATGAGTGAATCTTATTCTCATAGTATTTGACTTAAAGAGGGAATAACATACACACTCAATCGGGTGTGGAATTCTGTCTTACCCTACAGGAAGGGGACAAGAGAGTAGGGGAATGATAGAGAGGAGGGCAGCTTGGGAAAGGGAGTAATCAGAAGCAAATACTTCTGAGGAGGGACAGGGTCAAAAGAAAGTATAGAATAAATGGGTGGGTGGGATAGGATTAAGGGAAATAGAGTTAGTTTTTTACAGCATGTCTGCTATGGAAACATTTTGCATAACTGCACATATATAATCTATATTTAGTTGCTTGCCTTATCAATGAGGGTGGGTAGGGAGGGAGGAAGGGAGAAAATTTGGAATCCAAAGTTTTAAAAACACATGTTTAAAAAAATGTTTTCACATGCAACTGGGAAATAAGAAATACAGGAAATGGGGTACAGAAATCCATCCTGCCCTACAGGAAAATTGGAGGGGAAGGGGATAAGAGTGGGGGGGAGAGATAGAAGGGAAGGCAGACTAGGGGAAGGGGTATTCAGAATGCATGCCATCTTGGCGTGGGGGGAGGGGCGAGATGGGGTGAAAATTTGGAACTCAAAATCCTGTGGAAGTAAATATTGAAAACAAAAAAATAAATAAAAATTACCATAAAAATTATAATCTGAACCTATATCCTTGTACTTGAAAGCTCTTTCTAACAATGCTAAAATCCTCTCAGAAGATTCCACAGAACAATTACATTTAGGTGTTGGGAGGGAGATTGAGGAACCTCCAACTATTGCAAGACATCCCTAAAAAAGATATCTTTTATGATACACCAGATAAATTCAGACTTCCTTAGAATCTTTTATGATACACCAGATAAGTTCAGACTTCCTTAGAATGTATCAAATTAGGAGACACCAACAACCTGACAAGGTAGTCCATTACAATCTGAGGTAGCTCTGATTGTTATAGGCTTTCCTTTATACCTAATTTGTATATGCATCTTCAGCTTCCGCCCACTGTTCTATATTCTGATACATGGGGCCAAGCAGAATGAGTCTAAAAATCTCTCTTCCTCATTACATTCCTTCAACTATCTGAAGGCACCTATCACATTCCTTCAAAGAAACTTTTCTTTTCCTTTTCCTTATCCTAATTCTCACACGGTATGGATTGTAGACTTTTTACTATCCTGTTGCCTTTCTCTAGAAAATGAAGGTAATAAATGTCATTTCAAAAATTAACTCTCTAATTACTAGAGATAGGTTCTTCTTTTGAACTAAAGAAAAAAAATGAAAAGTTCTCTTTCCCACTAATTTCCTATTCATTATGTATGTGTGTATCATATATATGGCATGTGTATATGAAACCATATTTGTGTATGTATATACAAATATTATTTATGGATAGCATTTTGCTTATTACAGCAAACCTTAAAACATGGCAGAGCCTCCTAAAGAGATCTTTAATCACTTGAAAGAATTTGGACTGACCAACCAAACAAGAAAATGAGGTGGATAATTAATATCTAGTTGTGCAGATTACAACATTCATGTAGAGGATCACCTATATAGTTATCTATTTGTGTGTATATCAGCATAGATGCTACAGATGGACAAGTTGGGACTATTGTTGAATTTAGAAGAAAGTGGGCTGCATAATTTTCAGGAATTTTAAAAGATTCCCATCAAAACAACAGTTCATCTATTCTAATATTACTGCTTCTATACCCCAGCAAGGTATATAATAAGATAGTCTCTGAAAAATTGAATACCACCCAGAGGGCAATGAAGAGGTATGAAAAGGGTACAAAATCTAACCAAAAATGAACTCTGAGGAAAAGAGATAAAATAAGTCATTAAGAATTCCATAACAGGAAGAAAAATGGGACTGTCCATGTGTCAAGCTCAAGGGATGACAGATGAAAGTTCAACATTCTATCTTCATCTTCATATTAAGAGAAAGACAGGATGACTGTCAGCATTTTAGGTGAACTCTTTTGGTGAACTTATGGGAAGACATAGAGATAAGAGTCAACAAGGATGGAAAAGCAAGAATACAATGTAATTTGGATTTTTGAAAATAATTTGCAAATAGATAGAAACAGATATATTTGTATATTTGAATATAATAATTTGCCATATTATATATGTAAGACTCAAGAGAGACATAAAGAGGTAAATAGGAAAGAGAAATCATAAGATAGTTATTAAGGTTGAACTGTTTACATTCCTTCATGGAAAAATGAAATTTGTAATTCATGAGACCTTTGTCAGTATTAGGGTGGTTGGAAGGAAAAAAATATATACATATACATATATGTGTGTGTGTATACCTATATATGTATATTTTATATATATAATATACTTATATATGTATATGTATATATATATATATGGAGAGAGAGAGAGAGAGAGAGAGAGAAAGAGAGAGAGAGAGAGAGAGAGAGAGAGAGAGTGAGTGAGTGTACAGGGGGAGTTGAAGACTGAAGATGAAGGGGTGATATCGAGAAAACAAAATTGAGGAATGAGAAAGGATTATACTGGGAGAAGGAGAAAGGGAGAGGTAGAATGGGGTAAATTATCTCACATAAAACAGACAAGAAAAAGCTTTTATAGTGGAGAGGAAACCTGGAAAGGTGAGAGGGAATGAGTGAATCTTATTCTCATCAGATTTGACTTGAGGAGGGAATACATGCACACTCAATTGGGTAGGGAAATCTAACTTACCCTACAGGAAAATGGGGTGGAGGGGATAAGACAGCAGGGGTATGATAGAGTGGAGGGCAGATTGAGGGAGGGAGTAATCAGAAGCAAACACTTCTGAGGAGGCACAGGATCAAAAGAAAGAATAGAACAAATGGGGGAGGGATAGGATGAAGGGAAATATACTTAGTTTTTCAGAACATGACTACTATGGAAGTGTTTTGCATGACTACTCATATGTAACCTGTATTGAGTTGCTTACCTGCTCAATGAGGTGGGGAGGGAGGAAGGGAGAAAATTTGGAACAAAAAGCTTTAAAAACAAATGTTAAAAAAATTGTTTTTTGCATGCAAATGGGAAATAAGATATATAGGAAATGGGGTATAGAAATCCATCTTGCCCTACAGGAAAATTGAAGGAGAAGGGAATAAGATAAGGTGGGGGGGAGATAGAAGAGGTGGGAGATTAGGGGAAGGGATATTCAGAATGCATGCCATCTTGGGTTGGGGGGAAGGATGAGATAGGGATAAAACTTAAAACTCAAAATCCTGTGAAAGTGAATGTTGAAATCTGAAAATAAATAAATTAATAAAAAAGAAAATAACTTGCAAATAGATAAGAACACACATATATCTGTGTATCTGAATATAATGATTTTATGTGGACAAACAAAACTATTTCTGTGTCTAATTTCATTTTTCAATTGTATAGAGATTGATATAGGCATAGACATATGTATGCATGCATGTATGTATGTATGCATACCTAATATAGATATATTTCCTAATGGTTCTTGTTATCATTTCCCACCAATAACATAAGATCTTTGCTAACTGAGATGTACTTCTTTGCTCCTTTTTTTTAATATTTTTTTCTAATTTCATGTAAAAATAATTTTAACATTTTTTTAAAATTTTGAGCTTCAAATTCTCTCCCTTGCACACCAACATCTGATTGATGAAGCAAGCAATTTGATATAGGTCATACATGTTCAGTCGTGGAAAACATATTTCCACATTAGTTGTGTTGTTGTGGAAAAAAAAAACAGATCCAAAAAAGGAAGTATATAAAAAGCATATTTCAATCTGCATTCAGACTACAATTAGTTCTTTCTTTGAAGGTGGATAGTATTTTTTCATCATAAGTCCTTCAGAATTATCTTGTATCATTATATTGCTGAGCATAGCTAAGTCATTCTCAGTTGATAATCATACAATATTGCTATTCCTGTGTAGACTCTTTTCTTGGTTCCACTAACTTCACTACGCATCAGCTCATGTACACCTTTCTAGGTTTTTCTGAAAGCATTCCACTTGTTATTTCTTATAATACAATAGTATTCCATCAAAATTACATACCACAACTTGTTTAGCCATTCCCCAATTGATGGACATCCCCTCAATTTCCAATTATTTGCCACCACTAAAAGAGTTGCTATAACTATTTTTGCACATATAGGTCCTTTTCCATTTTTAAAAAACCTCTTAGAGTACATACTACTCTACTAATGTTATTGGGTCAAAAGATATGCAGTTTACTGCTTTTTGTGCATAGTTTCAAATTGTTTTCCAGAATGTTTGGATCAGTTCACAACTCCACCAACAGTGCTTTAGTGTCCTAATTTTCCCACATCCCCTCCAACATTCTCAAGTTTCTTTTTCTAAAATATTTGCCAATCTGATAGATATGAGATAGTACCTCAGGGTTGTATACATTTAGATTTTTCTAATCAATAGTGGTTTAGAGTATTTTTTCATATGATTACAGATAGTTTTGATTTCTTCATTTAAAAATTCCCCATTCATATCCTTTGACCATTTATCCCCTTCAGACCCCTGCTGTAGTATGCTAGTGCTCCTTCTCACCCTGGAACTGTAACCCAGGACAGTGTATGGCCAATGTAAGAGAATCCTATACTCAGTTAGAGCAAAGGGATCCTTGTAATCTCATTTTAATCAATTTTCTGACTGCTGTGAAACACTCCCCCCCACCACCCCAAGCCTTCTACTGGGTTGCTGTGCATGCCCTGCACTGGACTGTGTTCAACACTCCCCCCAGAGAGATAGATTTTTCCTTCTGGCCTTCTAAGTTATTTGGGCTGGAAAATTATTTCCCCCCAACTTTTTTTAAATTTTTTAAATTTTTTAAAATTAATTTATTTATTGTTAGTTTTCAACATTCACTTCCACAAGATTTTGAGTTCCAAATTTTCTCCCCATCTCATCCCTCCCCCCACCTCAAGATAGCATGCATTTTGAATACTCCTTTTCCTAATCTGCCCTCCCTTCTATCTCTCCTCCCCTTCTCTTATGCCCTTCCCCTTCAATTTTCCTGTAGAGCAGGATAGATTTCTATACCCCATTTCCTGTATATCTTATTTCCCAGTTGCATGTGAAAAAGATTATTTTAATTTTTGTTTTTAAAACTTTGGGTTCCAAATTTTCCCCCTTCCTCCCTCCCCACCCACCCTCATTGAGAAGGCAAGCAACTCAACATAGGTTATACATGTGTAGTCATGCAAACAATTCCATAGTAGACATGTTGTGGAAAGCTAAGTATATTTCCATTAATCCTATCCCACCCATCATTTATTCTATTCTGTCTTTTGACCTTGTCTCTCCTTAGAAGTGTTTCCTTCTGATTACCCTCTCCCCCAATCTGCCTTCCTCTCTATCATCTTCCTGCTTTCTTGTCCCCTCCCCCCCCATTTTCCTGTAGGGTAAGATATATTTCCATACCCAATTGAGTGTGTATGTTATTCCCTTCTTAAGCCAAATCTGATGAGAATAAGATTCATTCATTCCCTCTCACCTTCCCCCATTTTCCCTCCACTGTAAAAGTCTTTTCTTGTCTGTTTTATGTGAGATAATTTGCCCCATTCCACCTCTCCCTTTCTCTTTCTCTCTATATAATCCTCTTGTACTCCTTAATTTTATTCTCCAGATATTAGCCCTTCATCTTCAACTTACTCTGTGTCCTCTATTTTTCTATCTGTCTATCTATCTATCTATCTATCTACACATAATTTTTTCCCTCCAACTACTCTAATACTGTCAAAGGCCTCATGAGTTACAATTATCATCTTTTCATGCAGGAATGTAAACAGTTCAGCCTTAATAAATCTCTTATTATTTCTCTTTCCTGTTTATCTCTTCATGTTTCTCTTGAGTCTTGTATCTGAAATTCAAATTTTCTATTCAGCTCTGGTCTTTTCATCAAGGAAGCTTGAAGGTCCCCTATTTCACTGAATATCCACTTTTCCCCTGAAGGACTATGCTCAGTTTTGCTGGGTACATGATTCTTGGTTGTAATCCTAGCTCCTTTGACCTCTGGAATATTATATTCCAAGCCCTGCAGTCCCTTAATGTAGAAGCAGCTAAATCTTGTGTTATCCTGATGGTGTTTCCGCAACACTTGAATTGTTTCTTTCTGACTGCTTGCAATATTTTCTCCTTGATCTTGGAACTCTGAAATTTGACTACAATATTCCTAGTAGTTTTCCTTTGGGGATCTCTTTTAGGAGGTGATTGGTGGATTACTTCAATTTCTATTTTGCCCTCTGGTTCTAAAATATCACAGCAGTTTTCCTTGATCACTTCTTGAAAGATGATGTCTAGGCTCTTTTTTTGATCATGACTTTCAGATAGTTCAATAATTTTTAAATTCTCTCTCCTGGATCTATTTTCCAGGTCAGTTGTTTTTCTAATGAGATATTTCACACTGTTTTCTATTTTTTTTTCATTCTTTTGAATTTGTTTTACAGTGTCTTGATTTCTCATAAAGTCACTAGCTTCCAATTGCTCCATTCTAATTTTTAAGGAAGTATTTTTTTCAGTAAGCTTTTGTTCTTCCTTACCCATTTGGCCAATTTTGATTTTTAGGGCATTCTTCTCCTCATTGGCTTTTTGAACCTCTTTTGTCATTAGGGTTAGGTTATTTTTTAAGGTGTTATTTTCTTCAGTATTTTTTGGGTCTCTTTTAGCAAGCTGTTGACTTGTTTTTCATTATTTTCTTTTATCACTCTCACTTTTTCCTCTACTTCTCTTACTTGCTTCTCAAACTCCTTTTTGAGCACTTCCATGGCCTGGGACCAATTCATATTTTTCTTGGAGGCTGTAGGAGCTTTGGCTTTGTTGTCTTCTTCTGGTTGTATTTTTTGATGTTCTTTGTCACCAAAGCAAGATTCTGTGATCTGACTCTTTTTGCACTGTTTGTTCATGATCCCAGCCAATTACTTGAGTTTTATACTCATTGTTAAGGTAGGGGTCTGCTTCCAGTGTGGTAAATGCACTGTCCTAATCTTTGGGGGTTTTGTGCAGCTGTTTTAGGAGATACTTCTAGGGACCTGTAAATTTTCAGTTTTTCCAAGGTGCTATGATCAAGGATGAAGTGTTGACTCCTTTCCTGTCCTGTGCTTTGATCTATGAGTGACCACAAGTACTCTTTTCTGTCTTGGAACTGTGAGGAGGATTTCCTTTCCACAGCCACTACAAACTCCACCACACCTGCACTCCTCCTTGCCCCAGTACTGCCACCCAGAACTGTGACCCAGATCCAAGCACAGATAAAGCAAAAGAATCCTGCACCAGCAAAAGGATCCCTGCAATTCCCCTCTGATCAACCACTTGATTCCCCCTCATTCTGTGGGCCAGAAGCTCTGGAGACAGCTGCCAGCCCTGGGCCACACTCAGGGACTGGGGCTGAGACTGAGCATCTCTCTCATCACCACAGACCTACTGACCTTCTAAGTTATCTTTGGCATTCATTGGTTGAGAAGTCTGGAAACCACCATAGCTGCCAGTTATTCAGACCTCTGAGGACTGCTCCAGGTTTGCTGAGGCCTGAATTGCCTGTGTGCCCACGCCAAACTGTGTTCCTCTCCCAGTCTGGCGCAATATATCTTCCTGATCAACCATCTAGGTTTCTTGAGCTGGAAATTTGTTTCACTCTGTCTTTTTGTGGGGTCTGCTGCTTTAGAATTTGTCTTGAGTAATTTTTTACAGGTATTTGGAGGGGTTTCAGGAGAGCTCAAGCAAGTCACTGCATTTACTCAGCCATCTTGGCCTCCCCTCAACTTTTGTTGGTTCTGCCATTCCAGAATTTGTTTGGACGCATTATTTCAAAGTTGTATGGTGGGGAATTTGGGAGAGTTCAGGCAAATCCTTAACTTTATTCTGCCATCTTGGCTCTGCCCCTACTTCTTTGTATCATTTGCAGGCTGTAGAACAGATTGTTCATTTGTTTATTTATTCATTCATTTATTCATTCATTTATTTATTTATTTACTTATTCATTTATTTATTTATTCATGCATTCATTTATTTATTCATTTATCTATTTTATTGGTCTTGGGACCAATTGGAGACATTGCTCTATTAGACAAGAGGAGTCAGCTAAGCCCAGGAATGGACCTTAGCCTTCACCTTCACTTAATACACAATGTCAACATGTGTTCTTACATATAAATTTTTCAAATATTTTTCATAATAATAAAAATCAGTATCCAGAAGATGATAAGTGTTTTGTACATACTGAAAGAAAATAGTATAGTTTACTTAATGATAAGTAGCTTCATAATTAACAGCTCCTTAATAAAGTGGGGTGGGGGGAGTATTTTGCTTCAATGGGATTCAGTTTAACCAAAAGTTATTATGCCAGGCACTGTGCCAGGTACTGGGGAAATAAAGGCAAAAGGGAAATGATCTTTGGCTTAATGGAGTTTATAAAATTTCCTGCATTGTTGTTCTACCCACCTTTACTACTTATTGAAGAGGCAGAAGCTAAAAAGGTAAACTCATCAACTTACAATACAGGGTCTGATTTCTTTAGAATTCAGAACAGTATCCTCTCATTAACATTCATGAAAGAATTCACAGAGGAGAGGAGGGGGAAGATATGATGTGAGAAACCTGAAAAACAAAAACATAAGGAGATAAAAAGAAATGAGTTACTTGAAGCAATAAGTATCCTTCATTTATTTATTTGAGAATTTATAGGGATCCTTTCCCCTGAAGAGCTGATTTAATATTGTCCAAATAATATGTTTTGGGAAGTGAATTTCCCCAATATTTCTGAGCACTGAGGGGCACAGGCAGAAGAGGGGAAGAAATGACAATTAAACTTGACAATTATCTTTTAAATATTTTCCATTTTTCAGTGATGGGTCATTGCTGCCATTGACAGACAAAACCAGTTAATACATTTCGAACACATTTTGAAAAGTGCTTTTCTTTAATTTGATGTTTTTTTTCTGAAATACGACTTTCTTTTGTTCTTTCTGTTAAAAAAAATGAGGCAGCTTTTGCTAACTGAACAGTGTGATACTGTGAGAAGAGTGTCCGTAATGCAGCTAGAAGGTCCCCACAGATCTCTCTATTCAATGCCATATGACTTTGAGCAAGTCATAGAATTCAAATTCTTTGTTTGGACGATAAAAAGGCTGTATTAGATGATCTCTGAGGTCTTATCCCATTCTAAATCCATGATGTGTTGTGGATGGCCCTTTGCATTTGACTGAAAATGTATTTTTTTCTCTTCCCATCTCAACCCATGAACATTTAAGGATTACTTATTATTTTCAAGCATAGGAATATTATCTCTTGCTTCAATTCAGAATTGCAATTCAAGAGATATTCTAAGCAGCATTTAGCTTTCTAATGATATAAAGGAGTAGAATATTGTTTTGTCTTAATGTCAATTGGGCTACAAGGTGGTACATGGGCAGTATGGTAGAGCAATGGATAGAGTGCTGTGCCTGGAGTCAGGAAGACTTATCTTCCTGAGTTCAAATTTGGTTTCAAGCACATACCAGTTTTGTGACCCTGGGCAAGCCACTTAATACTGTTTGTCTCAGTTTCCTCATCTGTAAAATGATCTAGAGAAGGAAATGGCAAATCATCCCAGTATCTTTGCCAAGAAAACCCCAAACTAGATCATGAAGAGTCAGACATAACTGCAATGACTGAACAATGACTGAAGTAATGCTTCAAGTTAAATAACTGAGAAAAGACATGATCAAAAACTAAAGGATTTATTTCTTTTGTTTCTGACTCAGTCCTCAAATAAACCAGAGAGAAATCTCTGTGTCATGGCCACAGAGCATTTACCAGATATCATTGAGAAATTTTTCAAATGAGTAATGCTTTTGACCAGAGATTCTAGAAGAAAAGTCTGGGATAGGCCAGAATAACCTGTCACTAGATGAGACAAATGAGTAGACACCATAGGTCAATAATGAATGAAAAAACAAACAAAGCAAGTTTTTACTGTGTATTAAACCCTGAGTATACAAATATAGAAGTAAAGACAGCCCTTACTCTCATAGAGCATACATAATGAAGAGAGACATACAGAAATGGTGTAGTAGGGGCTAGGGAAGAGCACTTTGGTGAGGTGAGGGACTGTGGTATGGAACACTACATATTAGTGTCAGATTTTTTCAATATGTCAAATAATTTTAGCCTCCCCCCAACACACTCTTTTTATTTTACTTCACAAGAAGGTATTGTACAGGCATACATGAAGAAATGTAAATGATGTATAAAGAAAAATATGTCAATAAAATTTATTTAAAATAAAATAAAAGCAAAAAAAAAATCCTACATAATGTGGTTTGACTTACCTTTCCAGCCTCATTCCATGCTACCCCCTTTTACAAACTCAATTCCTATCAAAATGGATTATTCACTGTTTCCCAAATTCATCTTCAAGTCTTCCACCACTTTTCATTCACATAGATAGTTCCCTTTCCCTGGAACAAGTTCCTTCCTCATCTCTGCCAGATGAAATCCTTCACTGTAGAATAGTGGAAATAATGCTAGCACAGGAATCAATCCAAGGCCCCCCTCTGACACTTATTAATCGGGTGACTTTGGCTAAGTTACTTCAGGCACTCTCTTTTAGACCTTTTTTAGAGTTCCATGTGAGTTAAAGTTCATTATGAAGCTATTTGTTCTTAAACAAGACCAGAATGGCACTTCCTAGAGTGCTAGTACTGCTTCCAACCCAGCCCTTCACCCGGTGAAGCAGTCAGTATCGGAAGAGAAGGGAACCTCCATCCTCAACTGTTAACACACAGGGCAGGTAAGCCAACTTAGCTGAAGCAGCAAGGTACCCCAGGAAGAGATAGGAGGCAGCATGTGCCAGGCAAATCAGACCACCTTCACCACTATGAGCAACATTTCCCCTCTGACTCTGGTGGAGATAGCCAATGGCCCTGATCATAAGAGCCTTAGGAATAACATTACTTTTAGCACAGTGCCCTCAACCATGAACCTGAGAAATAAACTCTGAGGACATGTAGCCTAGAAACTATTCCTGTAGATGCTATAATCATAGCTACTGAAGACACACGAAAGAGTTTGTCATAGAAACCTAGAAACTGGGATCATTTAATGAGTGGAAATATATTTAAAGAAGATGCATTATTAGCATTAATTTCACCACTTCTCCCTAAGGACCATGGTATCTGTTTGTTTGAGAGAGAAAGGAAGGAAGGAGGGAAGAAAAGAAGGAAGGAAGGAAGGAAGGAGAAAGGATTGGACAGAAGGAAGGAAGGGAGGGAGGGAGGGAAAGAAGGAAGGAGGAGGAATAAAGGAAAGAAGAAAAAAAGAAGAGAGGAAGGGAAGGAGGGAAGGAGAAAGGAAGGAAGTAAGGAAAGGAAGAAGAGAGAAAGGTGGTAAGAGACATTTAAATTTACATTTGAATAAGTTTAGTGCTATAACATATTAGCATGATACAAAGGAAAACGTTCTAAGAACAAAGAAGGAGCTAGATTGGAGTTTCTTAACTTGAGTTCTGTTATTTTTTATCACTATTTTATTATAATTAATTTTCTTTATAATGTTATGGATTTTGTATTATGCTATTAATTCTGAAAAGAAGCCCATGGGTTCTACCAGATTGCCAAAGGGGTCCAGGACACAGTAAAGTGCATCTTTTCTTACAGAATGAACCAGGCAAGAATAGTTTCATGGAGAAGGTGGCACTTGAATGAGTCATAGGATGATAGGTCTAGAGGTAGAAGGGATGTCAGGCCATTTGGTAGACCCCCGCTCACCTTATTTTACAGAGGCCATTGGTAAAGTTGAATGGTTTGTTCAAGGCCCCATGAGTAGTAAGTGTCAGAATTGGGACTTGAATACATCTCCCGATGCATCTATTCACCCAGGAAATCACTAGAAATGACAAAATTTCATTTTTACCCCTAGACCCACTGGGTCTCTGGAACAGCACTACAACACGAAGACATTGTTAATACACCAAATTGCTCAGGTAGCCTCCAAATGTATTACCCAGGAGGAAAAAAGAAAAATACTCCCTCCTCTCTTGCCTTTTTCTGCCTTTCATTTTTATTCTGTTTCTTATCCAAGGACCATATAATATACTGACGGATTTGAACACAGAAAGAAATAACTTGGATTTTTCAGCCACGAAAATCTCAGTTCACCTTTTGCAGGTTCAAAAAACTCTTGATTAACAATTTTGTGGTTTGATTTTTCATTCCTGTGCAACTCAGCCTCTTCTTGATGTGTCACAATGTCATCAGTAACACCAGCCTGTTGGTATTTCATTTCATCTAAACCACACAATCCTTGACATTTTATGGGAAAGCTTGTTTTCAAAGGTTTCAAGCCTCATTTCAACTACGTTTTCACTCCAGTCCCTTATTCTTGACGAGGGGAAGGTAGGCTTGTTGCTATTTATAATTACTGTATCATGGTATATGGTTTTGCTTTCTATCTAGATAGCCTACAAGGGACCCTTTGTCAGCAACTGACTAGCTCTCTGTTGCCTCACTCACCATTCAAATCCTGGGCAGCAACACATCTCCCCTCTTGGCCAACCAAATTTACAGGACTGTTCAAATAAGGAATAGAAAAATACCAGGGGTAAGGCAAAGAATTGCTGAGCATCTATACCTTCCTTTTTTTTTTCAAATGTGCCATACTTATTACACAAATTCTTCCATTACTACTCCAACTATCCAAATTCTCTCTTGATGCCCTGCTGCTGAGGCTCCTTCCATAAGGAAAAGCACGTCATCCAGCATCCTTGCCTAAGTTATGATATCATATCATCTATTCCTCTTTGCCTGGGTTTCTGATCCTGTGTTATTCAGACTCTGCCTGGGTCCCATAACATTTATAGAATTGCAATTAATGATCATTCACTAATATTTTATTAAATATCTATCATGTGAGAGGTACTCAGCTAGGTGCTAAGGATATAGAGACAAAAATGAAACCCTATCATGAGCTCAGAAGAGCTTACATTCTCTTAATTGAGTGTTTGGGACTGAAATGACAAGTTAAGGTATGAAGAACAGCTTAAACTCAACTTTGTTGATCTTGGCACCTTATTCTATGTACAAAATTTGAAGGTGATCATTTTCTGTTGTTCATAATAAGGTCTGAAAAGTTCAATAGCAAGAAAATATGCAAAATCAAAAATCTAGGTACTCCTATTATAAACACACACACACACATATATATGCATGTGTATATACATGTTTGTGCAAGTATACACATATATATTAATATACTTACATATATAGTCATATATAACAGAGTATTAATATATATTACATATAACTATATATCACTATATATTAAAAGGTATACATGTATTTGTATATACATATATGCATGCATACACAGTTAATACAAAGTAATTTATATATGCATATGTATATATGATACATACATATATACATATGCACATGAACATATACATGCATATACATATATATGTATATACACATATATTTATATGTGTAGCTTTGTGTATGTATATACACACAAATACAAATTTTCCCCAAAGTCTTCATGCTGCTGTAGTTTAAGTTTTAATAGGGGGTAGGGACTAAGCCTGTTAATTTCGTTTATTTAGGAAACTCTCTCTACCAATGCAGGTCAGAACCTTTTCTGCAATTTACAATCTTAGTGAATTGCCTAGAGCACTGAAGGGTTAAATGCCTTGACAGAGGACATGTAGCTAGTATTCAACGAAGCCAAGACTTGAACCCAGATCTATTTGCCTTCAAGGCCAACTCTCTCTTTATTACACTGCATTACCTCTGTCTTTGAAATGCCTGTGACCTGAATCCAAGTCTCTCTTGTGACATGTACTGTTTGTGTAGTCCTGGCAAGTCACTCTATCTGTTGGTTTTCTAGACAGTTCTTTAAGCCTATGAGTGGGTATGTAGGCCCCAACATTTCAAAATAACCAGCTTTTTAAGACTATTCAACTTTGATGACATTGATTTAATGAGCATCAACCGGCACTAACATTGAGACAAATTTTTAATAGTTTAAAGCTGGAACCATCACAAAAAATGAACTTGCCTCCCTGTCACACATAAACTCACATATGTATTTTTAATGCACTAGGTGATGCAATTCAGTATACATTACAGTTTTTGCTATTTTTCTAGAAATCTTTTAATCTGTCTGCCTCTATATCCATGCCAAATGAAGCTCATTGGCAGAACACTGTCATGTAGCCGAGCAGTCAGAAAAAGCTGGCCCCTTATAGTACTTTGAGGATATCCAAAGTACCATGACAGCTGCTGGTTCCACAAATCCAATCCAAGACTGCTAATGTTTTGCCTGATAGCTTAAGTCTTTCTTTGTTTTTTGGTAAATAAGCCCTTTTGCCCTCATACTTACCTGCTAACCCATCTCCAAAGCCTCAGACATGGAGAGTGTGCCTGGGCTCAGTACCATCTCAACCAGAGTTCATCCGCAGTTTTGTGGACTAATTCTCTACCTAAGACTTTGACCCAGAACACCTGTCATATTGTTTCATCCAACAGACTATAACAGCCACCAGGCAGACCCAGTCCTAACATTTGGGATGTTCCCAATTCCCATTCCTCTCCACCTGCAGCCTTTTCTTGTGAAATGGAGGCAGCAAGCTGACTCTTCCTGAATTTATGAACCAAGTCACTGAGCTTGTCTCCATTTTCTGGCTAAGGAAGAAAGAGAAGCTTGCCTTGTGAGACAAGCCAGGGAAATAGAAACAGAACTCGAGTTTCCATGCACAGGGTAGTTCTGTTTTTAGAGTTGGAGAAGCTGGATTCAAATGTGACTTAGCCACTTTTTATATTGGTCAGTCACCTTAAGTAAGCAAGATATAGTGAATAAAATACTAAATTTGGAATAAGAAAAACCTGGGCCTGAATCCTAACTTAGGAACCTAAATAATACTGGGTAATGTCTCTGGACTTCAGAATCCTCACATACAAAATGAGGGAGTTGTACTTGACAACCACTGAAGATCCTTCCAGCTCTAAATCTATGATCCTAAGATAATTAACATCTTTGTGCCTCAGTTTCACTATATGGAAAATGGGAACGGGGAGGAATGGACTAGATGACCTCTCAATTCCCATCTGCTTCTAAATCTGTGTTCCTAGGTGAGAGCTTTGACTTCAGGTGAAAAAAGATAAAGACAAGCTATGTGTGAGGGGGAAGGGGAAAGAGGAACTGTTTGGGGGGCTCTTTGTAATGGCAACCTACAATTATTAAATGGGAAAAAGATGAAAAAAAACTTCTAACAGTAGTGATCCACCTTTTTCAGTCAATGCTAAACTTTTCTACATTTCTCTGAAAAAATTTTCAGGATACACAGATGAACTGGCAAGGTGAACTATTCTAGAAGCCATATATACAGGGTCTTCTCACTATAGGTACAGACATTTAGAGCTGGAAGGGATTTAAGAGGCCATCTGGTCCAGGGCCCTCATTTTACAGGTGAAAAAACTGAGACCTATGGAACTAAAACACCTTGCCCAAATTTACATATCTTGTGATTATTATATACTTTCAGGAATAGAGCACAACTTAAAAGGTTGAGATGGTGGTGGTGATGAGTAGGATGGACTTATGTACAAACAGCGCTCGATAGTGTAGAGTGTTTTATTCACAGTAACCCTACAAATTAGGTTATGCAAGTATTGACTTCCTCATTGTACAGATGAGAAAAGTTGGTTCAGATAGGTTAAGGAACTTGGGCATAGACACATAAGTATCAGAGTTAAAATCAGCATTCTCTTAACTTCAAGTACAAATCTCTTTAAACTTTTTTCCCCTGCTACCTCAAAAAGCCAGCGTTCAAAACTCAGTACCACCACAAGAAGCTTGCTTGAGTCACTGTCACTGAAGCATCTGAATGCAGAAGCCTTGAACACCTCAAAGAATCCTTAGCAGCAATTGATCACAGCATCACTGATTCTTTGAATTTTAAGGTACCATAGCAGACATCTTGTTCAATTCATCATTGAACAAGAATTTTCACTACATGTGCTGGGAAAAAAAATGGATTTCTATACTCAGATTGAAGATCTCTAATGAGGAAGGAAATCAGATAGACTCCTTTCTTCAATGACTTTAAAATTCAACATTTTATATCCTGAGACCAAAACAAAAATAAATAAATACAATCCCAGAATTTGGGAGATTTAGAAGGTGGTAAGCCTTTCACTCCATTGTCCAATTCCATCTTTGTAATTCCAGAATATTATACCTTTCAGTTGAAATGAGTTGAGATTATTGGACAAGACCAGTAATGGATTGCTTTTGTCTAAAGTCACATAGCTTCCTGTAAATATCTCCTAAATGCTTCCCTGGAAAGGGAATCTATACATCTATATTCAATGTAATGGAATGTATGTGATATCTATCTATCACCTATCTTTCTATGGGAATAATGCACACATATATGACATATATTTCATTACCTAAGTGTATGTATCATACATTTTCTTGCACTCTTATCTATCACCTAGGCAAGATTTCTGAGATTCTCATTGAGAAGTAGGAAACACGTTACAACTAGTATTTTCCTAGTGTGCTTGCTGCTATAAACTGTTCTGACACCACAAGAGTTAATACATTGAGACTTTAGTTGTCTGATCCCTGGAATATGGATCCAGTCAGTAAGGATTCAGGGCTCAATGAACTACTCTTTATGTCATCATGAACTTGGGAACATTTATTGTTGTACTTCATTACAAACTTCATTGGACAGCCAGGTTTTTATTATGGTGGTGGACTCTTCTCAAAACCTCCACCATTTAAGGAGGGCTCCCTGATAATTCACCTTATCATTTCTTACCTGGCTGCTATCTTGAACTTTGTGATCTCCAGAAATTTGTTGCTCTGCAAGATCAAATCAACTCTGAAACACTCACCTCCTCTGATTGTTTCTGGTCCTGGCTACAGGATTTCACTATGACCTCCCACATCCTCCACCCCAATCCTGATATTTTTCTTTCTTTATGTGTTGTCTTCTCCCATCAAATTACGAGCTCCTTGAGAGTAGGAACCTTTTGTATTTTTTTTGTATCCTCAGTGCTTGGCAGAGTTCCTGGCACATAATACATGCTTAATAAATGTTCATTGACTTTGACTCTGACTCTGAGTCAGAGTCACCTCACCATAGGACTGGTGCTATTAAAATTACCCACTTACTACTCTGGAAATGCTTCTGTTTTGTTTGGCTCCCCAAGCATATTTTATCTAAGAATGGATAACAAGTCATCTCATTTTATATTTTTGGACAAGATTGCTCATTGTCCTCTAAGTTGAATAAATCTGTGTGCTACATACTGCCTGAAATATGACCAAATAGAAAAGAGCAAGCAGTGTCTCTCCATCATTATAGTTCTCACTACCAAGAAAATTGTGCTACTGCCTACACTCCACAATTCCTACCCTCACCAACAACCCCAGAAACCACATCTACTCATAATCCTTTTTTACAATAAATGATAATCTTTACCCTATTCCTTCATTGCTTTCATAGCCCAGACACTTGTGACCATAGCTAATTAATACCTGGGAAGTATTCATTAAGGAGGGGGAGGGGTCAGAAGCCGTATTAGTAGACTAAGAGTAACTCCACATACCACCAAGACTGCCTATAAAATGAGTAAAGATCTCCAACAGACTCCAACCAAAGCCCTATACATCTGTAAGAATAGGTATGGCTAATTAAGCAAAATTTTAGTGAATTAGTCGATCAATAAGTACTTATTAATTTCTTATTTTGTCAAGTGATATACAAAATTAATTGATGAGGTCATAAGCTTCTTAATCAGCCATGTTGCCAGCATGTTATCTATATTTTAAGGTACTGTAGCAGACATCTTATTCAATTCATCATTGAACAGGAATCTTCACTATGAGGGATACTTACCCTATTTAGAAGTTGCTAAATTTTCCATTGGTTGTTGTGGAAGGTATACAAGAGTTCAAAATTTATTTCCATTGACTGGATGAACAGCCCCAATGTTAAATAATGACCAGAAAAAAGTTAATGGCTCCTGGGAATATAATTTTTCCCCAGTAATTGAACTGGTAACAATGGACAGGGAAGAACATAGATCCTATGAATGAACTTAAGATTTTTCATTAAAAATGCATTACACAATATAGGTCTATATCTGCTATCAATTTTTATTATTCAAACATAGTTGATGAAGATTACGGAGGCATCCTAGAAAGAGGGATAGTGTCAATACTAGCTGACACATATTATCTGAATAACACCATGCACACAGTTGCACACATGGAATGCTTATACCTCTTTTTTTTAACTCCCTGAGCACCCAAAGTATAATTTTAACTGCTAACTGCAGAATTTACGTAAGACCCAAGGATTTTCTATATTCCTAAGAATATCGTTTGAATAATTGGCTATGTATCTAACTGCTCTTAGGTCCACATCCATCACTCAAAAACTGCAAAATCTCTATGTTGGAAGGGTACTTAGAAGTCACCTAAGCCAACCTTTGGTGGAAGGTACTCAGCAGCCTTCTATGCAAACCTTTGGTGGAACACAAATCTCCTGAGCAATAAAACCACCAGATAATTAATGAGACTTTTCTTAGATGTTTCTAGGGGCACCTACATGTCAAGTGGATAGAGAGCTGATCCTGGAGTCTGGAATACTGAAGTTCAAATCTAGCTTCAGATGCTTATTACCTTTGTAACTCTGGGAAAGTAATTTAATGTCTGCCTCAGTTTCTTCATTTATAAAATATGGATAATAATAACACCAGTCACCCAGCGTTTTGTAAAAAATAAAATGAGATAAGATTTATAAAGTTCTTGGTACAGTTCATGACATGTAGTAGGTGCTTTCTTTCTTCCTTCTTCCTTCTCTCATTTGACTCCCTTATCCCTCTCCCACTCTCACTTCACATCTTCCTTCCTTCCTTTCTTATATCTCTTCTTACTTTCTTCCCTCCTTTCATACCTCCTTCATATTCCTTTCTACTTCTATCCATCCATCCTTCCTTCCTTCCTTCCTTCCTTCCTTCCTTCCTTCCTTCCTTCC